>NW_028258365.1:5202123-5514561 GCF_053883595.1 Heterocephalus glaber | reverse complement strand
ATGAAGCATTCCATCAATTGACACAGGGGCGGATATGGAAGGATGAGACAGGCCGCTTTCTCAACTTGTTGGCCTGTGAAAGTCTCCTGAGGACTTACAGATTACTCTCAGACAAAATGCTGGAAAATAAAGAATACGAACAGGCCATCAAAATTCTAATAAAAGCTTCTGAAATAGCCAAAGAAGGTGGGTGGAAAAGAACACTCTCGCCTTGCTTTCTTTAATGGACAGACACTGCTTCTCCCAAGAGGAAAGTAAAAATCGTCAAGTGTTAGGGTGATAATTTCCTATGAAATGCAAAGACAAATGCCATCAATATACTTTTCAAATTTCACTGTGAAACAGAGGTGCCTTAGTGCTGACAAGAAGAAATCCATTAGTATCTTGAAAGCTTTATCTCCAAAATTACAATCCACTAGGGGTATTGTTGTAAAACAAGGGATCTATGATGAGAAGATAAGGTCATCAGCAAAAGTTGAGAGTGTGTGTGTGTGTGTGTGTGTGTGTGTGTGTGTATTAGAGATTGTATATTTCTTACAATCTAAGAGATCTTTCATTGTTTATAAATTCCCTATTATCAGATAATTGGGAAAATACAAATATTTACTTAGGAGTAGCAGAAAATAGGACTGGAATACGTTTTAGACCTTTGCCCCTCAAAATGCAGCCCGTAGAGCAAAACCATCAGCACTGCCAGGAAACATGTTAAAAAATGTTGGCATCCTGAGTCTCACCCCAGACAGACTGTCTACATCAAAATCTGCAGGTTAGCAAGATCTCTAGGTGATTCATACCTATGCAAGCAGCAGGAAAAGCACTTTTGTAAAAGCTGCTCACAATATTCTATATTATCCTTGAATATAAAAATATGAGGGAAAATTTTGGAACATATTCTTTTTTTGGAGCATATTCTTATAAGCCTTTAACTTATGAAATGCAAGGATAATTTATTCCCATGTTGTAGTTTATTAATATCCTTTTCATGAAGAAGATAAAGAAGTCACCCATTTGAAGTTTAATTAGGGCATGAATGTCATTAATTGATTGGCTTATTAACGAACCCATGGCTTACTTAAAGTAAACAAGACTGATTTTTCTGGATGCGATTTCAAATTACTAAAAAGTAAAGGTAAACAGCGTATTTTCTCTGTTACTTCTTTTAATAATATTAGTTGAAATATTCTTCGGAAGCCACCCTCTTTGAAAGATGTATCTTATTATGAACTGCTTTTAAATAAATGATGATCTAGTACTTTCTCTGAAGAGGTAAACACTGATATAAATTGCTAACTATTAGATCAATTTCAGTAGCAAACAAGTCACATGGAAAGTTACATGAAAATTTCAACGTAAGTGAATGTGTACTAGGAAAAGACATTTCAGTTTAGTTTCGTATTTGCAAGGAAATATTTATATTTCACAAAGAAAAGAAGATAACTTAGGTCTCTTCCAGCAACCAGAGGCTACCAAGTTGTCTTCTTTAAGAGACCATTTTTCCGTTTCCAAAGGGGACAGGAGAGATTCTCTTCTTATGCTGTAATAATTGTTAATATCTTTCAAAACCAATAAATATTTAGCCCCACATTTTTCATATAAGAAAGCATACAGATTAAAGTATTACTCAAGACTTTACAGAGCTCTTACAGCAGATGAAATACTCTGGGGCAAAATATCCCTTCTTGTTGTCTCCTACTTTGGTCAGAGGGCCTGAAGTGGCCTCTACTGATTGCCTAGAAAAGGTTGCCTCCCACACTGGTTTACTTGATATTGAAGGGGCACTGGGACCCATTCTAGGCCAATTCCTTGGCTACAGCACCTTGATGTAATGTGCATGGAGATCATCAGCCAAATATGCTTTCACTTACATGCAAAGTTCATTCATCTTGTAACATGTATCATGACTTGATTCATTTTTAAGGGCAAATATCCCATTGTTTGGTTTTAGCACATTTCTTTATCCAGTCACCGGTTGCTGTCCTTTTCAGTTTTCTCCACTTTCTGTCCTATGATGAACAATGCTGCAGTGAAGATTTTTTACAAGTTTTCAGTACTTTTCAGTGTATACCCAGGAGTGAAACTGCTGGTTTAAATGATAACTCAGGGTTAAACTTATTGAGGAACTGCTAATTTTACCAAAGGGGCTGCTCCATTTAACATTTCCTTCCACAGTGTAGGAGGATTTCAAATTAGCCATGTCCTCTCCAGCCATTGTTACTTGCATCCTTTTGATTATAGTCATCTTAGGAGGTGTAAAGCAGTCTCTCAATGTAGTTTTGATTTGCATTTCCCTATTGTCTGATGATGTTGAACATTTTTCAAGTGTTTATTGGCCATTTATGTATCTTCTGTGCAGAAATATCTGTTCAGATTCTTTGCCCATTTTTATGTGGGTTGTCCAATTGAATTGTTAGAATTCTTTATATATTACAGATGCAAGGTTTTTTTTTTATCAGATATATACTTTGCAAATATTTTCTCCCATTCTGTATGTTTTCACTTTCTAATGGTATACATTGAAGCACAGGTTTTTAATTTTGATGAAGTCCTGTTTATCTATTTTTGTGCATTCCATATCAGAACTAAGGAGACTGGCTAATCCAGGATCTCAATTATTTTTTGATCTTCCACTATTAAGACTGATTTTAGCTCAGAGGGTTTTTTTTAGATGCCCACTAACATGTTGAGGAAATTTCCTTATATCACTCCAAGTTTGCTGAGGAATTTTAGAATGAAAGGAAGTTGGATTTTTAAAAAATTTGCATCTGTTGAGATGATCATGTTTTTTTTTTGTCCATCCTTCTATTCCTATTGTATGATTTGCACATGTTGAACCAATCGTGCATTCCTGGGATAAATCGCACTTGATTATGGTATATAATTCTTTTTATATGTCGTTGAATTTGTGTACAAAGGAAAAAGCCTCTCAGAAGCATGTTGCTGATATACATTTACTCTAACATCTGGGAACCAGGTGAATTGTATTACACCAGTCCTTCTTTCCAGAGCACGTTTAGGTTTTGGGGATCATTCATTAGTAAAGTTACATACTTTTAAAAATAACTTTATAGTGTCTTTAAAGACAAAGCTTCTGTTGTGAGAAGTCAGTCTCTTTAATATTCTCCTAATAGTTCTGTATCTTCTTCAGGAAGAGACAAAAAGATGGAAGGAGAAGCCTCCTATTACTTGGGCTTAGCACACTTGGCTGCTGAAGAATATGAAACTGCATTAACAGTAAGTTGGAGTAAACTTGTAATCTTTGCAATTGTAATTATTATTTTATAATATTATTTTGTGTGTGATTATAAAGTCAACAGAAATTGATTGGGCCTGACATCAGTGTGCCTATTTACAGAGACTAAAACAAAATAGCAATATGCTAGAAGCATAAAAGAAATTGATTCAATTGTTTATAGAAGGTAGGACATAGTCAATTTTCATGAAATGCCTTGGGACATATGAAAGTTGAATACATGGAGTAATATGACCCACTGGACTCTGATATTACCAAGGACAAGATGAAATAGGTTTAAATGACAACAAAAAGTAAGTACCTTAAAATCACTGTAGTTTTATAGTGTGATTTGGAAAATTTTGCTTAAAGATGAATGTGGTGATTAAGTAAATAGAGTGATTTGCACTGATGTAGATCTTCAGTGTTTGTGGGCAGGCAGTGGGGGCAACAAAAGTAGATAATGCTGTTAGTTCCAGCCTGAGAAGTACCTTGCATCATGATGAAACTCATGCTTGCCTATTTTGTGACCAGGCTTTGTCTATTTGGCTTAAATTGAAACAAAATATCAGGATTAGCACATTAACAAAGTATTTTTTTCTTTTCTTTGTCTCTTACCTATAATATAGATAAAGTACCTTCCTATTTCATTTCACATATATCTCTTGTAATAATTCTATTGGATGGGCAGTATTGGATTAATTTTTAATTTTGAAGTTCTTATTTACTGCTTTAGATATTTATGCTAGTGAGGACACATATTGAGGACACATATTGGGACTAGATATTTTTCTCTAGCTCCTCTATAACTGGTCATCATAGAAAACTCGGCGTTCCCCAGATGACTTTTCTGTTTAATATTTTTTAATTAATATGTATTTAACAAAGCTACTTGGGAGACCATAAAAAACCAAGAAAATACACACTTACCGTTTTTTTCTTTTGGTACTGGGGATCAAACTCAGGACCTCAAGCTTGCCAGGCAGTTGCTATGCCACTGAGCTACATCCCCATCCTAATGCACACTTATCTTTAGGAGACATTTTAATGTGAGGGGCTACCAGTTAATCTTGATTGTCAATTTGACTGGATTAAGAGATTCCTGGAGAGATGATTGGATTGTGAGTGCATTGTGAGAGTTAGAATACTGATGAATTCACAGCTGGGTGGGGTAATAGGAGGTGGGGCCTAGTTGAGGTAAGTGGGTCACAGGGCCATAACCATAAGACTAACTCTTTCTGGTCTCTAGCCCCTACCTCTTGGGTATTTCCTTTACTCTCTGCTTCCTGGATGCCATTAGTTGAGCAACTTTCCTCCACTATACCCTTCCACCATGAAGTTTCTGCCTTGGAACCAGCTGACCATGGATTAAAACCTTTGAAATTATTGAGTCAAAATAAATTTCTCCTCCTTTAAGTTGTGAGAGGAAAGCAGATCAATATAGAAACCTGGAACCTGAGAAGTGAGGTCATTGCTGTGACTATACATGATTGTGTGGTTTAGAAGCCTTTGGAACTAGCCTGCAATAGGAGTTTGGAAAAGTTTGGAGAAGCAGGGTAAAGAAAGCCTTGAATCTATAAGCAGAGTGTGCATAATGCATGATTCTGGTTAGGGCTCAGAAGACCAGAATCCTGATAAGAATGTGGAGAATAAAGGCCAGGCTCATGGGGTTTTCATTAGGAATAAATATTCTATTGGAAATTAGACTTGAGGCCACTCATGTTAATGCCAGCAAAGAATTTGACACATTTTGTTCATGCCCAACAACTTTGTGTGAGGCTGAGTTTAAAGCACCTCATTCATTGATCTGGTAGGAGAAATTCCAGAGCAGCACAACATTCAGGCTGTGTCATGGGTACTGCTGGCTACTTTTAGCTAGATTTATAGTGAAAATCAAGACCAAAAAATAGAGAAGAAAGATTTTTAAAACTTGCAATTTGGTCACAAAAGAAGCACATATAAATTGGAGCCAAAGAAAGTGCAGCTGCTAAAGTACCATTAAAAAGAAACTAAGTACTTTGAGCTGGGATGAGAAGAAAGATGCCTTGAAAACAACTCAGAAATCAGCAAGATCTCAAACATTCCAGACGCCATGGTGCAAAACGTGAACTTTTCATTTGAGAAGAGATCCCCTGGGCCCCATCTCCAAGAAGAACCATGTAGGCAATTGGCCCTGTGAGATTCATTTTGCTATGTTCAGTCAGCCAGGAACTCAAAAGCCACTGTGGTCATGGTCCAGGGGGCCTGGCTACCACATGAACTGGGAGCAGACCTTGATGTCATTCATATGTTAGTTTTTCAGTTTCTTTGTAGATTAAATATTGATAAAGAAAATGTGATTAAGCTTCAAGTTGATAAAGGGTGGATTTGTGCCACTTAAACTTATTGTCAATTTGACTGAATTAAGAGACTCCTAGAGAAGTGATTAGATTGTGAGGGCCTTAATCTCATCAATAGGTTAACCCATTAATGAATTCATAGCTACAGTGACTATTGGAAGATAGGGCCTAATTGGAGAAAGTGGGTCCTGGGGATATTCTTGGGGAAACATCTCATCCCTGACCTCTTCTTCTTGTACTCTTCCTTGCTCTCTGCTTCCCGGGAGTCATGAGTTGAGTAATCTTCCTTACACCATGCCCTTCAACCATAAAGTTTCTGCCCCGAAGTCTGCTGATCATGCACTGAGACCCCTGACACTGAACCAAATGAATCTTTCTATCTTTAAGTCGTGGTTTCACGTATTTTGTCCCAGCAACAGGAAAGCTGACTAAAAAGTGACAAACTTATAATCATAACTATAATTCAAAGCAGGAGGAAGAAAAGGTTTCCTAGTGAAAGAGAAAGTGATTGGTCCCAACACTAAACATCAGGGAGGCTGGACAGAAAAGCTTTTGAGGGGCAGGATTTCTATAGGCAAAAAGCACAAAAGTCCAAGATGACAGAACATTGTATATACACACACACATGCATGCATACACACACGCATGAACACACACTCAACATGAACATTCTCAGTATATTTGGGAAGCAATTAATTTTCAGGTGCAAATGAGATGCATTAGGAGGTCAAGCTAACAAATTAGATGAAAACTAGTTTATAGATTCTTTCTATGACTCTCTTTTCTCTCTCAGTTTAGGCAAGCATATGGTAAAATAAATTCAGACAGTATGGTCTACAGTGAAAATAAATCTTTTTTTCACCTCTATACTCAGTCTCACAATTTTTTTCTCAAAGACAAATACAGTTGTAATTTCTGGCTTACTTTTTTAAAATATTCTGTGCATGCATAGCATATAGGTGCATATAAATATGTATTCTTTTGTTATTTATAAAATAGTATATTTTATGCATACCAGTCTGCACCTTGAGTTAATTTCTTTCATATTAGTACAGACACAACTTATTTTGTCTTTTTTCCAGCTTTATTGAGGTATGATTGACTAGTAAAATTATATCTAAAATGCAAAATGTCATATATATCTATCTGATATATCTATATATTGGAAAGTGATTGACCCAATCAAGCTAATTGACCTATTATCACCTCACATACATAGCTTATTTTTGTGAGATTTAAAGTCTGCTCTCTTAGTCAATTCCAAATATGTAATGCATCATTATTAATGTAACCATGCTTCATTTTATTTTATTTTTTAAAATTCTTTTATTGGTACCTTTTAGGTATAAAACACATTTACATTTCTCATTGGAAACTTGTACCTTTACATGATGCATCTTGGTTCTTATTTTTTCCCCATTCCTTGCTCTCCCTTCACCCGCTCCACCCCTCCCTATTTACAAAGACTTTATTTCCATTTTTTCCATTTCTCATCATTTTTCCTTTCCCTTCTTTCCTCCCCCCTGCCCCTCCCACTACCCCTACCCCTTTGGACCTTTTCTTCCTATTTCACATTATCAGTTAATTCATTCTAATCATCGGTACATTTCAGGTATACAATATAATGACATTCATCTTTGGAAATTTGCACCTTTACATAATCTCTCTTGGTTCTTATTTTTCCCCCTTCCCCTGCCCTCCCTTCAACCCCTCCATCCCTCCCTATTTACAAAGACTTTGTTTCCATTTTTCAATTTTCTCATATTAATTCCATTCCCTTCTTTCCTTTCCCCTACCCCTCCAACTTTCCCTTCCCCTTTGCCCTTTTTCTTCCTATTTCACATTATCTATTACACATTTTAGTCCTTATTTACACTTTCAGTTTCTCACACTAGAGAAACTATTTGGTATTTATACATGTGTGTCCTATTTATTTCACTTTAGAGTCACCTCAAAGTGCATTCTTTTAGCTATAAATGTCTCTAATTTCTCATTTTTTATGGCTGAGTAGTATCCCATTTTATTAAAAAAAAAACACACATGTTCTTTATCCAGTCTCCAGTTGATGGGCATTTGGGCTGTTTCCAAGTTTTAGCTATCACAAACTGTGCTGCTATGAACATGGGTGCACATATATCACTGTGGTATGATTCTTCTAATTCTTTGGGGAAGACCCCCAGCAGGGGAATAGCTGGGTCAAATGGGACTTCCAGCCCTAGTTCTTTGAGGTATCTCCATACTGATTTCCACAGTGGTTGCACTAGTCTACACTCCCACCAGCAGTGGAGCAATGTTCCTCTTTCTCCACAGCCCTGCCAGCATTTGTTATTGGTTGATTTCATGATAACCATGCTTCATTTTAAAGGGGCTAATGATGGAATTACTGGTGTATCATACATTTTCGTAGTATATAATAGTTTAACAATAAATGGATTGAAGAAATCATATTTGACATTCAAGTGAAAATTTTCTTCAAACAGTTACTCCTTTCAGAGAATATTGAAATTGTTTTGTTTGTTTTGTTTGGAAGTAAATGTGAGTTTCATGTCCACAGGTTATTTACAGTGTGACCTTGGCTAAGTCCCTTAAATTCTCTAAGCCTTAATTGGCTCCTATATCTTGTGGCACTAATAGTTACAACTACTTTATAAAGTGTAGCAGGTTAAATGACAGCCTATAAATGCAGATGTAATTAACTTAAGGTGACATGATTATCCTGGATTGACTGGTCAGGCTCTAAATCCAAACACTGGAGATATTTGATACAGAGACTGCAGTGACACAGGCACTAGTTAAGGAATGTCTGGAGCCACCCAAAGATAGAGGAAGCAAGCAAGGATGCTCTCATAGGACCCTCAGAGAGATCACAATCCTGCTTAATACCTCAATTTCAGATCTCTAGCCTTCAAAGCTATGGCAGAATAATTTTTTCTGTTATTTAAAGTCATTTAGTTTGTCACAATTTGCGATCAGCCCCTAGGGAACTAGTAAGTACGGATTAGAAGAGAAAATTTATATAATGTTTCAAAATGGTGACTGCCTGGTATATAATAAACCTTCAATTATTAGCTTTTTTATTATTGCACTAATCCAAGTCTCTAGACTTGAGTACGAGTAGCGAAGACACATTGAAGTAGCGGCCTCAAAAGTCACGAAGCTCATGAATAGACCAAGTATAGGAGGAGAGGGAGACAGCAGAGGCAATATGGGCTCAGAGTTCCTGACTACAGGGCTGGATGGATGTTGGTGTCATTGACTGAGGCAGGGACTGTAAAGGATGCCTAGTCTTGGGGAGAAATGAGAAGCCCTGTTTTGGGTTTGCTCATCTTGAGGAATGTTACAGATGCCCAAGGACAGCTCAAACAGGCAATTGAGTATGTAGATAAAGAAGAAGGCTACATATAGAGGTACCCTTTGTGGCAGTTAATTTTGTGTGTCAAATTGACTAGGTTATGAGATGCCCAGATAAACAGTAAACCTTATTTCTGGATATACCTGTAAGGGTGTTTCTGGAGAGAATTAGCATTTCAACTGGCAGAGTAAGTAGATGGCTCTTCCCAATGTGGTGAGCCTCATCCAATCTACTGAGGACCTGAATAGAACAAAAGACCAAGGAAGGGCAAATTCACTCTGCTGGACTGAGCAGGGATGTTGATCCTGTCCTGCCCTCAGCGCTAACAATTCTCAAGTATTGGGCCCAGACTGGAATCTGCACCATTGGAATCTGCACTGGAATCTGTATACCTCTCCAGCCTTTGAACTACATTATCAATTTTTCTGGGTCTACAGCTGGAAGACAGCAAATAGTGCATCTTCATCTCTTCCTATATATGTGAGAGACTATGAGGGAATACATTCCTGTTATTTTAATACATTTAGGTAGTTTGTGGTAACTTATTACATCAACCCTAAGACGTTTAAACACAAGATGATTAGAAGAGTTTTTCACTCTCTATTGGTTTAATTTCTTTGGAGAATCTGACTAATATGCTATATAAATTTGTAAATTTTAGCATATTGAAGCTGTGGAGCAGATGAAATTTCCTAGAGAGATTTAATAATGATTAAAGAAAATGACCTAGGGCCAATCCAGGTGAAGGAGAACTGAGCAGGAGTGTCCAGGAAGGTAGGTGGAAAACAGGATAGATGATCTCACAATAGGCCAAGGAACCAGGTGTTTCTAAAAGTAAAAAATGTGACAGTTCCTTCTGCCTTTTATCCCAGGATTTAGGCTGGAATGAGAAAGGTCTATGTAGCTATTTCCTGTGGGAACTCTACCCGGGCCCCAAGCAGGCACCTGGGCTACAGTTGGGGATAATTTACCTTTCAATTTAATTCTACAATGGGGTGGACACTTTGGGAAACCAGACAAGGCCATAGTGCAGCCACATGCCTACCTCTCTGCTACATCAAGATTGACATTGCAGTTAGGAAGAACCAGAGCCTCCCTCTTGCCAGAGGCAGAGTATCATTGCCTTCCTGGTCACAGCTCACCCAGAACTGAGGACTTGTAGAAGCCAAGCATATTGTTTGAGTTGATCTGCAAGGTCAATGAAGAACCAGTAGTTAGTTCAGGAATACAAAATGCCAAGACGAAAGGTATTAAGAGTCCTAGCTGTGTCAGGGACAGGAAGATGGGGCAGGACACTGTTGGGGTGGAGATGACAGTTTCACATAATTCAGGGGATGGAGTTCTTCTCACTCTTGCAGATTTTAGAGAGTAACCTGCTTGTGTTGCTGCCCTGAAATAAGCACATTCTAGCAAAACCTGACATCCTGGCTCTTATTTTGACTTTAGACTTACAAGAAAGCCTTTTAATTCTCCCTAGTATCATATTTTAGTTGTTTTTCAGCTTCCTTTAAGAGATAAAAGAACATTCTCCAGACTGAATCTTCTTTTACTTTCTTGTTTCTGGACCAGGTGAAGGGTGTCACGTTACACAGGTGATCTATTGTCTGTTTACAACTAGGGCATGCCTTTCTCTGTTTTCTCTCTTCTCTTCTTTCTAGTTTACAATATGTCTATTAGAAATCTACAACAGGACAGTGCGTTCCTTATTTAGAGAATATACTATACAATTTACAATGATAAAATTAAGTAGGGTTGATTCCCGGATTGATTGATTACTGATCTAACCAGTTATCTAATTGCAAGATAAATATTCAATATATTTAGAAAATGATTTTTCCTTTGAAAACCTTTTTCGTCTGACTTTTCCAACCTGAAAAGAATTACTAATATTATCTTCATTTGCTTAAAATCAGTGATGGTGTTTCTGTCATGTTTTGGCTGGAGCGAGGGTGTTGGAATGTCCCTACATCAGAAGTGTCACATCAGAACCAGTGTAAGACAGTGTATGATGACATCTAACATGTTCCTTCCTTTTCATATTCAACATACCTTTAATTCTTTTTCCCCCGCCATTAAGTTTATTGGTACATTTTAGGTATAAAATACAGTTACATTCATCATTGGGATCTTGTACTTTGGTTCTTATTTTTTTTCCCCCTTCTCTTGGTTCTCTTGGTTCTTTTTTTTTTCTCTTGGTTCTTATTTTTTTCCCCCTTCCCTTGCCCTCCCTTCATCCCCTCCACCCTTCCCTATTTGCAAAGACCTTGTTTCCATTTTTTTTCCTCTTCTCATATTTTTTCCTTTCCCTTTTTTCCCTTCCTTTACCCCTCACAATTCCCCTGCTCTTTTAGATCTTTTCTTCCTGTTACACAATATGTTATACATTTTTTAAATTACAATATCAAGATCTAGGAGACATTACCACAGATTTTACAGAATTTAAAAGGATATAGAAAGCATATTACAAAAATCTTTTTTGAAATAAATTTGACAACTTCTAAGAAGTAACTTGGAAGACAAATTAATGAAACTAACTCTGGAGGAAATATAAAATTTGAGTAGCACCTATTAAAGAAAGTATATTCCTAGCTTGAAAACCTACCTATATGACAACAGCAGGCTCATACACATTTTAACTGATAAATTATATCAGACAATTAAAGCAGAGAAAAGAAGGAACACTTCTCCCCTCATTTTAGGAACTCAACATTGTGCTAATCCTAAAACTGGTTAAAGATAATAGAAGAAAAAAGTATGAACATAGATAGAAATTTGTTTAACAAAACAAACTATTGGAAGTCAGATCTGGCAGTATGTAGAAAGTGGTTTTGTTATAGGGATGGCAGTGTTGGCTCAGCATTGGAAGATCCACCCCCAAAAGTCATCATTTAAACAGAGGAAAGGAAAAAGCCATATGATCCTGTCACAAGTTGGAGAAAAAGTATTGGACTAAATTCTACAGCTGTTTGTGGTAAAAGCTATCAGGAGACTAGAAGTAGAACAGAAACTTCTCAACAGATTAAAGACATGTACTCCATACTTCCAGCAAGAATGCCTTATGTGAATGGAGAAGATACAATGCTTTCTCCGTAAGGTGGGGAACAAGGGCAGATATGCTTACTCTTTATCTGACATCAGCTTTGTTCCCTTCTTTCTCTCTGCCACCTTTAATTCTTGTCATTAATTCTATATACTGCTTTATTCTTTCTTTTATATATTGTTTCTAAATGAGAATATTTTCATATTGATACATTTCACATGTATCATGAGTTTCTCCCTTCCAATACAGTATGTTCCTGACTTACAAACTTTCGAGTTGCAAACTCTCACAGATACTAATGGACCCCGCATTATGAACATTCGTGATTGCAAACAAATTATGAAAGTAAGGTGTGCAAGAGTCACTTTGCTGGACTTACTAATGAATCCAATTTATGAATGTTCTCCCAGAATGGAACTCACTCATAAATCAGGGACTTACTGTAATGTTATTCATGTATTTAAACATTTCATATGATTTTTTAAAAGAAATTTGGCTTAGGTGAATCTTTTACAAGTATCCTATCAAGAGTTCTCTTCATCTGAAACAGAAGGATTTTCATTTTTTTCTCATATATTTCTATGTCAAGACTGATTTATTAATACATTATGATACATGTGATATGTTTGGTGATCCACTTCTTGCTGTTTGCTGTGGTATGGGTGTGTCTCTGGAGTTCATATGTTGGAAACTTAATTCCCAAAGCTATGTTATTGGAAGGGCATTGGAATTAGATGGGTTCATAATACAACAGAGATGTATGTGCACCCATGTTTATGGCGGCGCAGTTTGTAACAGCTAAATCTTGGAAACAGCCCAACTGCCCATCAACTGGAGACTGGATAAGGAAGATGTGGGTTTTTTTAAAAAATGGAGTACTACTCAGCCATCAAGAACGAGAAACTAGAGTCATTTATAGCTAAATGGATGCACATTGAGGCCACACTCTTAAGTGAAATAAATAGGACACACATGTGTAAATACCGAATAGTTTTCTAGGGTGAGAAACTGAGAGTGTAAATAAGGACTAAAAGGAGTAATAACTAATAATGGATACTTTGAAATAGGAAAATGTCCAAAGGGGCAGGGTGGTGGGAGGGGAAGGGGAAAGGAAAGAATGGAAAGGAAAAATTATGAGAAAAGAAAAAAAAATGGAAACAAAGTCTATGTAAATAGGGAAGGGTGGAGGGGTGAAGGGCGCAGAGGTAATGGGGAAAAAATGAGAACCAAGATACAACATGTACAGGTACAAGCACCCAATGATAAATGTAAATGTATTGCATACCTAAAATGTACCAATAAAAGAATTTAAGAAACAAAAAAGAATTAGATGGGTTCATGAGATTGGGGACCCTTTGGTGACATTACTGGCTTTTTAAGAAGAGAGAGACATGAGCTGGCGTGCTTGCTGGGTCTCACAATCTGATGCTCTCTGCCATGTTATGATGCAATGAGAAGCCCACACCAGATGCCAGTTCCATGTCCTGCAACTTCCCAGCCTCCAAAAACATAAGCCAAGTAAGCCTCTGTTCATTATAAATTAGTCTGTGGCATCCAGTTATAGTTACAAAAAACTGACAAAGACACTGATAAAATATTCTTTACTGAATGATAGGATAAAGCTAAAAGTAAATCAAATAATGGGTCTATTTAAAGCTGAAATATCTATTAGTGAAGAAAAGGTATTTGTTGAAGAGAGAAATCATTACACCAATAAACCTGTGCAAGAGGTCATGGAGACCCTGATATTGAAAGAGGAGCAGGCTACCAACATGTCAGGTACTAAAAAAGCAGCAATTCTCTTCGACTATCATTAATTTTGGTCTTGCAAATGTTCCAAGTAGAGTAACTCTGAATTTTAGAAAGTATTTTATGAGGTCCTAAGACTTTATAGAGGGAGATATTTTACTAAAAACTACATTCAAGGCTTTGTGCAAAGTTGAACCAGCCATATTTCAACCATAACATTATTTCAAGAAAATGGAAATCTCTCCCTTAACACTTTATCGGGATTATGAATTTCCTTCCTTCCTAAATACTTCACTGCACTTAAGCAAAATTCATCAGATTGTTATTTCATTTGCTTTTATAGTACAGCACTTATTGTGTATACTATTATTTATTCAATATACCAAAAAGTAGCCATCTGTATGTTTATAAACATGTTAGCATCTTTGTAAGAACTTAGGATGTTTCTAACATTAATAGTAACAGGTATACATGGTTGACCTATTTTTTTAGAAAAATTCAAAAAAATATATCAGAAAACTACTACCATTAATATTCTAGCAACTTATGATTTGTTTGATATATACTTATTAACAGTGGAGGATATAAAACATTTGTAAAATAATACATTCTTAGGGTTTCACTAAGTAACTAGTGAAATTTTATTTATTCTTTCAATTTAATAGATGTAAGCAAAGATAAAGCCACAGTATATCAAAAGTCATTTCTAACAAAGAATTATTTATTTGATTTGTAAAGTTTCACCAATGGAGAATTTGGAAGCTGACAACTCTCACAATTTTCCCATCTAATTCCTTTCTCTATTCTTTCTCCCTCAAAAATCATCCTATTGTTTATAGCAGTGGGCTGTGAAGGCAAACGTTAATCTTGCTGACATACAGATGCCTTGGCAGATTGTGCAGTAACATACATAAAACAAATTCCCCTTTTGCTTACTACTGTAAACAAAGACATGTTTTTATCTGGTGCTGAAACCATCACCCAATCCAAATAGTCTCAGAGCTCCCCATGGCTCAATCTTAGTGAGACACCATAGTAGAAAAATATGCAAGAATCTAAACTAAAAGTAATATCAATTTATACATAATTATCCACAAAGAACAACAAAGAAGATAATATTCTTAACTCAGAGCACCAGTATTTCTTTAAAATCCTCTTTACTTCCATTCTGCAAATTTTGCAATTTGTCCATTATTTTAGTTTCTTTTCTTTGTTGCTGAGACAAAATACCTGACACCCAGAGTTAAAGAAGGAAAGGTTTATTTAGCTCATGGTTTGTAGAGGTTTTAGTTCACAGTTGGCTGGCTTCAAGGCAGCATAGCAGAGCAGAGGAGAAACAATCCATGGCAAGGCCAGCCAGGCAGAAAACAGCAAGCAGCAAGTGACAAGCTACAAGTAATGACAGCAGCAACCCTCTTTCTGTGCCTAATATTTTATCCAAGCTACCCTCACAAAGGGTGAATAGCACTCAGACCCTTAATCTTAGCACTGCACTCTGAATCAACACTGGGATCACATCCTTGATCCGATCCCAGTGTCTCACAATCTAGATCCGACCACCTCCGCAAAACCCCACCTACGATTGCAGGGCGCTTTGAGGGGACATCTAGATACAAACCCTAACATCCATCAATGGGATATTCTGAAGGCTATAACTTCATGTCGACCTCTACACTCAGGAGTTCCTTCCTGTACTCTACTAACCAGTGGTTGTCACTCCTTTCTCCTCTCTCTTTTTCTGCTTCATTTTCTCTCTTAGAGCTATAAGTCTTCGCTCTCTCCATGAGTCTACTTCTTACAGTTCCATTTCCCCTGAAATGGTAACTCTGGTCTGTATACCAAAACCCAGTACAACTCCACAGCTGTTTTGGAGGCTGGGGAATGAATTCTAAGTCGGCCACAGCAGAGTCTACAGTCTAGGGAAAAAGGCAAGGAAGTTCACTTACACTCATCATTTTTTGTTCTCTTGTACTATCTGTGACAGTTCTTTAAAAAAGATGTCAGATGCCAGAGAATTTAGTTCAGTGGCACTGTGCCTGCCTCGCAAGTCCAAGGTCCTGAGTTTGTTCCCTGGTACCAGAAGGAAAAAAAAAAACAACAAATAAAAACCATGTCACAGACAAATTTACATGTATGTATATATAAAAGAAGGAAATGAAATGAAAGTAAAGAAGCCAAGGCAAAGAAGGAATCCAGAGAGAAGGTATCTTAGGCTTCTTCAACATTTAGGTCTTTTGTGCATTATTTCTAACACTTAATCTTAGGAAGTTCTATATGTCTGGGATCAATCTTTCCAATAAATACTACAAAAAAGTAGGTTGAATGTTTAAATTTTTTAAATTATTTCACTAAAAGACATATTGTCATTAATCGCCCTCACTTCAGATCCCCCACTTATGCCGTCCCTCTTGCCACTTCCTGAGGCAGTTCTGGAGGTCCACTTTCATAATTATCTTCAGTTGCACTGTTATGGCTGCCTTGATGACCTAAGTTGATTGAAAACATTTTCCTTTCATGGTCATTTTGTCTTTCGGGAAGAACTGGATCCAATAAATGAGCTGGATGAGGCCACTCCATATTGATTTTATCAGTCTGCCTTTTTGTTGGGTGGTACTTGGCAGCATTCACTGTATTTTTTATCACACCTCCTAAAGACACGCACAAAAGAGGACTTCCAGAACTCTTTCAGAAAGTGGCAAGAATGCTGGGATAAGAGGGTTTGAAGTGAAGAATATTTTGAGGGGGATTTATGAAAATATATCTTTTTCTGTAATAAAGTTTTAAACATTCATAAGATATTTTGACCATACCTGCATGGAGTCTGAATCAGCTTGTATATGAGAGCTATTGCCTTTTTGTACCACCATTTTTCATCCTTCCTTGAATGAAATGATTGTGGGAAAATAGTCGGGGCCAGAGTAACATGGCATCATAAAACTTGGCTAGAGTTGCCTGGAATAGATATAGATGCTCACTCACATCCACTAACAAATCTTTGATCATTAGATCTTTGCATGAAGTAAAGGGAGTAAATATTAGTATTTCTCAAATAAGGCACTCTCAACCTACTGTTTAGAAAATATACTTATTATAAACTCTGGAGGAGAGGATGAAAAAGTAGTTAACTCAAAAAAAGTCAAACTAAAAAGTGGAATCCCAACCCTGCTAATACCTCAATGAGGGGCATTCCTCATTGACTTAACATTTCTGAACATTAGTTTCTTCATCTTTAAAATGGAGATAATACTATTTCCTAACTCATCATGGCTTTGTTAGAATTAATAAAATACGTGTAAATTTTGTGGCCTAGAATCTGAAATATAAAAACCCATATTTTATTACCATAGATATACATTAAAATTCTTTTTCCAAGTGCAAGAGGACCATACATCTACAAACTTACAATTTCTAGGTTTTGACCAGGCCCATAATATTCGCAAACTTATAGGTAGCATTAGAAGAAATACCCAATGTATAGCTGCATAGTTTACGTAGTTAAAAGTATATGAAGGAGGAGCTTATTTAGGTATAGATATTGACTAATAATAAACATCTTCATGTAATCCTGTCTAAGTGATACATAGCAATACATTTGTAATTATTTAAGTGGTCCAGTATTTGAAATGGCAGGGTTTGATGCACAGTCTTTTTATCAGAGCTAACTATAGGATGGAAAGAGCTGGAAGAAATATTTAAGTCCTGTCTGCCACATACTAGCTGTGTGATATTAGGTTAGTCACATAAGTTTTTGGAGTCTCAGGTTCATTTGTAACATAAGACTCTCAGTAACAGCTTCATTGTGTCATTGTGAATATCAAATGAAAAAAAATCTATATCTACACTTTATAAATGCCTTTCAAATGAAAGAAACTAGAAACTGTTATTACCACAGGCTATGATACAATTAGCACTGAATAATAATAGCAATAATACTGTAATAGGTAACATTTAGTGCCTTTCTATTCAAAGTGCCTATTTCGTTCTTATTTTTTTAACTGCAGTTTACTAATTTGATTGTGTATCAATTACATAGTCCTTAAATTTATCTTTGTATTTGCACCTAATTTTACAATGGAAATAAACTAAACTAACATTTTATGTAAAACTTCCAGTTACTATTTTATGAATAACTTAAGTAAAAAAATTGACACTTACAAAACAAAAGAAATTTGAGTTATGTATTTAATTATCAGAACTGTCTACTACCCATTAGCAGGTGTTAACTTTACTTACTCATTAAAAATCTTTATCTAAAATGTACCTTTCTGTTCCTGATTTAATGGCTGAGTACCTGACAGGAGCTCAGAGGCATGCTGGGAGGAAATCAGGGCCCTCTCTTCCTGGAGGAGAGCCGATTACCACTGTACACAACCTGCAAGCAAGGCTGTCTTCAGCCAGTTTGGCCCTGGTTATGTGGAGTTTATAGCCAGTCAGGTGTGAGCTCAAGGGTCCTGGCGGCCATTTTCCTGCTTTATGTTCGAGTTTTCCTCTGCTTTACCCTTCTTTCCTGTGGTCCACCTCAAGCACCATCTTTCTCAAGAGCTGTGAAAAGAACAGCTGCTCCAGAACCCATTCCACCCCACCCCACCCCACCCCTGTTCTGTTGTTGCAGCTGATTTCTTCCTGTGTGGCATTATGTGCCGCACACCCACACACTCGTACTTTCCACCAGTACACAAATGGTGTGTACTTCATTTTCATTTCTACACACAGAGCTAAGTAGAGAAATGCTGAAAATATCCTGCATCAGGCAAGCAAAAGGAATTAAATATATATATAGTAATGTTTTCTAATTTTTAAAATGGATTCATTTCCAACTGCACAGAAATCATATTACTCAAACTCACCCGACAATAATATAAGACATGACAAGCATCTGTTTCATATCTGATCGTTTGTGACTTCTTCCTGAATAATCTTACATGGAAAATAGCTTTTTAAGAAGTTTATAAAAATGTGATTTAAAAATTTGGGGATTATGAAAATGTGATGCTATTACCTTTGTATTTAAAGTCATGAGCTTTTCAAAATATTAAAAGAGGTAACTTTATGGTAGTGATTTAACATGTTTTGGTAGCAAAAATTACAGAGTAGAATTGTGGTAAATTGAACTCTTTTTAGTTTCCTCAGTAATGGGGGGGTTAATTGTCTTTCAACCTTTTTTATTTGATTGTTTAAATTTTTGTCTAATTTATAAAATAATATTACAGTTTAAGATAATTGCGCACACACTTTCATCTCCTTTTATTTTTGTTCTGTTATTTTGTTTTTTGTACCGGGGAACAAACTCAGGACTTTGCACTTGCAAGTCAGGCAGTGGCACCACTGAGCTAAATCCGCAGCCGCATCTCCTTTTAAAATGATGAATATATTATAGTAATTATCACAAATGATAGTATCTGTCATTAAGTGATGACAGCAATATAGAAAATCAGAACGCTCAAAAAGTGAAAATTTGTATTTTTCAAAAGAGGCCTCCATAAGGTACAAATTTAGATAACCGACTTTCATGGAAATGGTATATTTTACAGTAGGATGAAAGTTCATAGCCTGCGATAATATAAACACTAATTTTCTAGCAATATTTTTTAAATGTGAAAGGAAGTTTTCCATTCCCTTGTGATCTGGAATACTATTTGAACCAAAACTTCATGATGATCATACTTGCTTATTTTAAAAAAAGAAAGAAATTGCTGCTTCTGTGGCTCTTCACAAAGCTGCTGAAATTTTTGTTTCCCATTATTTATACTTTAAGAAATAGTCCATGACTTTCTGGTATTCATTTGAAGTGAAAATGATTGGAAGGATAATAGTTTTTATTTGGCTCATCCCAAAGAGGATGAAGTTGGAGAATCTGAAAAGTGAGCACTCTAATGAACTATACCAAATGGTGACATATGGAACATAATGTATGTATATTCCTTAAAGTTCAAGGCCTAGCATATGAAAATGTTCTGTGGAGCAATAAAGCAGCCTGCATAGTTCATCAGCAGACTAATTGTATGACGGTCCTGGAGGCAATGTCACAGCTGTTAGCACACATTGATCTAGAGGCTGAGAAAGAAGAAGAGGCATCACACCTGGAGGCACGAGGCAACAACTGCAGGCTTCCTTCATGTGTGGGACAGGAAAAAGTGTGGGAGTCACACTTCATCGCCATCATTTACAAGTATAAGGCATACGTAGTTCATCTGACACAAGGAGTAATTTCAGAAAGAAAAAGGTAACGAAACATCTTAAAAATTATCCAGGGGCTGTTGATGTAGCTCAGTGGTACAGCGCTTGCCTGGCATGCATGAGACTTTGGGTGCCATCCCCAGAACCTCAGACAAACAAAAAGCTCATTCACAGTATCCTCAAATGTATCTGTGCCATAAGCAGTTACTAATTACTTAATCTTCAATTTATAGCAAGATTTGCTTTGGAGAGTATTCAGACTAATAGTAAATACAAATAATTATAGTAGAATTTAAAAACAGTATAAATTCTATACTCCTAATATTTAATCCATATACTTGTGAAAAACTACTTGACACAAAAACTTCGACTTTCTCCCTTAATAAAAGTGTGTTTAATTAATAGCTAATAAATTGTACTTGTTTAAGATTAAATCTCCATTTTTCCCATCAATATTGAGCCTCGTTTTTAAATTAATGATGATGATGATGGCCAGAAATAATGAGAAAAAGAGAAAGAAGATAATGAAGACACCAGCCATTTCATAAAATAACTTGTAATTCCCGGGTAATCAAGAACTGTTTATATAGATGAATATAGCAGCTTTCCTTTGTGAGCATTTCAAGGGAAGAGTCTAATATTCTTTGTGCATAAAAACATGACACTATTATCGCAGGTCAGCAGAGATGTGAGCCTAGGAGGAGGGCAGTCAGGGGTGTAAGCTTGTGTAGACGTTCTGAAGTGACAGGTGAGTCACATTTTGTGTGTGACCGAGCTGTGGCACCCCACCCACTACGGGTGTATATGCCCCACGGAAACTCCTCAGAGACACAGTGGAGACCCCGGAGAGGAAAGAGAGTACAAGTGAGAGGGAATGGTGATGGAGGGAGAAATTTTTTAAAACAGTTGAGAGAATAGACACAGGGCAACAGTAAAAATGTGTCCTGCTCTAAGAAGTGTGACCAACCCAGTTTCAGAACAAATACATAAAGAAAGAAATAACTTGATCACAAAACATTTTTGATAGCAGCCTAAACAATGTCACATGGCTCTTGCTCAAACATGCATTTTCATATGCTCTATGAAGACTTACAGGCCTTCCTCTGCTTTTCTATACAAGTGTGGGCCATGGTAGGTAAGCATTTTTGCACTGCTAAATAACAACCTTGACATCTCAGTTTGGGTTTCCAAGAAGCCAACTTTGAAATGTGCATTTGAGTACAAGTAGTTTATGTGGGAAGGATTCTACCAACAAAGGAATGGGGGGAGAAAGCCACAAAAAAATTTGTGTTGCCAAATCAGTTACCACCGTGGGTAAATGGAACAGGTCATGCCGGAATGTCCTGGGAAGCAGGTAGAAACAAATGAAGTATCCCAGTGGAGAGACAAGAAGTTTGTGTAAAATCTAGAAGCAAATGTAAAACAATAGCAAATTGATTAAAACATTGTAGCGTATCTTATTATGAAATATATATTATATAATAGATATTTTATAACAATAAAAGTATTATTAAAATATAGAACAAAGAAATCAGGTTAAAAATGTATACTATGACCCTATTTGTGTGTGTGTGTGTGTGTGTGTGTGTATATATATATATAAACAAATATACAAATCATGCATAAAAATATATATAAATAGTAGAAACACCAAATTGTTTTCAGTGATAATCTGTGAAAGTTGGAATAATGAATGACTTTAATTTTGGGGGGGAGGGTAATGAAATCCATATTCCCAACATTTTCTACAATCAACATATATTGATTTTGTATTAATAAAGGAAAAAACTATTTTAAAGTGAACTATTATTTCTTTCCATTACACTAAAATGTAAAGGTTTTAATCGATGTTTTCAGTAGGCTTTGTATAGATTGCTCATATTAAAAATCTTCAGCATAGGACTGGTTGTAGCATTTCAACAGCTCATCCCAACTCAAAACATTAAAGAAAATTTTGAAGTGCTCACTCACCTAGTAATAAAAGAATTTAAAGATGATTACTGGTGGGAGTGTGAATGATGGAAGAATGGAGCTGTTTGGAGGGAGATTCTCGGTAGAGGGAGGCTCTTTGAAGAGAAGAAAGCTGAGACTTGGATGAAATAACCAAATAATCTGCCCATGGCCATAGAGCCAGCAAGCAGAGCTAAGCCTGAGTCTCATTCTCTAACTGCTATTGTTATTTGCAACTAGTAGAGTTGTCAGGATGATTTCAAACTTATTTGTGAAGTCTCATCATAAATCTCTCATACAAATTTTTAACACTCTCGCCTGTCCTGTTTAATGAGCTACTTATTGGCACAAATAACATTTAGTTATTTTTGTCCAGTAGAAATTATTATTGACCAACCCTTGAAATTTCCTCTCTGACTCCAGGCCAGTTGGGAATCAACACAGAGGCTGGGGAAAAACCAGGGGACACAGAGAGTAGAAGATGCAAGTGGAGTCTAGTTAGGAATGATCCACTGCTTTGGAGTCTTCCCAGGGCAAGGGATTGTGAATGCTCACTTCCTGTTTCTCATGTCCATCTCCGTCTTCCTCTCCATTAACATAGACAATAGGGAACATGGATTCTTCCTTTGTTGTGACTTAACTATTCAGCTGAATTTGTTTTGTTTTCTTCAAATGTTTTCCTGGCACCTGAAATACACCTTAGAATTAATATACTTCTAAAGTGGAAAAGTCATGTAAGCCTTTCTCAAAAACAGTGTATTACAACCTATTTATGTTAGTCCTACCATCCCCAGCCAGTTTCTCCTTGCTCCTGATGCAGATTTGCTATCTACTAGCAGCTCTGAGTGAATGCAAGGGAAAAAGCATTTGCTGTTTGTCAGATTTTCAGTTGAAAAATCTGATAGGGGAAAATGTTTAAAACTTTAAATAAAAAAAGAAAAAGGAGGTGGAGGAGGACAAGATCTTTCCTGCAGATCTTCAATTTTCTCTCTTGTCTTCTCAATCATTATCCCAGAATAATGAAGTGGTTAGGCAGTGGTGGCGAACCGATGGCACGTGTGCCGCCGTGGGCTGTTTGTATCATTGAAAGCTCTAAAATGTTCACTGTCACTGGGTTACAGGATTGATCCCCAGAGTCACAGCATCTGACTCCATCCTGGTCCTGCTACTTCTAATCCTGTGACTTTGAGTGAGTTAATTAACTTTCCTTCTGCCTCAGTTTCCTCACCCATAGCATAACTCAGAGTAGTGGTGAAGATTAAATGAGTTAATATACAGAAAGCACTCAGAACTGTGTTTGGGCTGGGGATATGCTCAGTGGTAGGGCATTTGCATAGCATGTTCTGGGCCTTGGGTCCAACCCCAGCACTGCAAATAAATAAATAAATAAATAAATAACCTCAAAGAACTCTGTCTGGCATAAATGCTAGTGAATATTAAATACTAAAAGTATGATTTCCTGTGTTAACACAAGGATGATGCTATTTGTGCCAGGGCTGCTACTGACTTATCAGATTGTAGACAATTCCCTCAGCACCCCCTGCTTTGTAAAATGAAGATGATATTTATTAATATAGCGTGTTGATGAAAATTCCAATGGAATAGTAAAGAGATAATAGTTTATTGGTCCTTATTATTGTACTGCAAATGATTTAACTATACATTTTTCCTAAATTTAATTAAACGTATTCATTTTCCCTATGAGCTTATATTAGCTTACAGCAGAACAAGTGTTTATTATGTGCATTTTATATGTTTATAATATCATAGATATTAAAAATAAACATTTTCTTCCTAAAATATTATGTAAATAAACATTAATATTTGTCACAGGTTTCAAAGCCAAAATTATTTTTTAATTGTTTGTTATAATAGATGATGTGGGAATGAAAAGTACTATCCAGGCAATCATTACAATCTTCAAAATTCATTTTTAAAGTATCAGAAAGACCACCACATTAGGAATCAGACCTCCAGGTTCTGGTGATGGTTTTGTACCAAGATCGTTGGCCTTGGACAAGACACTAAACTATTCAGTTCCCTAAATGATACCATTTGTTACATCATGATTGGTTGACAATTAGGACAGGTTGTACCAAACTGATCCAGAAGCCTGGAACCTGACCAGCATGGTGGCATTATCAGGCAATGGTGGCATTATCAGGCAAGGGCACTACAAAGGGCTGGAGGAGAGTGTTAGCTCTGGAATGGGGTGCCCTGGCTTTGAGGTCCTTCATGACCATGCACTGTTTGTATGACCTTGACCAAGGGATTTCATCCCCATGTGCTTCAGTGCCCACACATTTTAAAATAGATACTAATAATGCTTACTTGTGGCATGTTAAGAAGCTTAAACCAATTAACTTATGTGGTCTTAAGAACAGTCTGTTATTCATCCAGCACACAGTGTTGAAGAACCTGTTGCCAAGTCTCGGTTTAGGCTCTTGATTTAAAAAAAAAAAAAAAAAAAAAAAGGCAGACCAAGATCTTTGTCCTCAAGGAGCTTCCACCTCATTGGGAAAAGACAGTGAATTTTAACATAATAAACATGCGAATTATATGGTGCATTAGAGGTATGACTGAGAGTGCCAAGGAGAGTGCTGGGCAGGGAGAAATTTTAAGCAGGTGATGGGAGAAAGACTCACAGAGAGGCTGACTTTTGGGAACAGACTTGTAGTGGGCAGGAGAGACAGCACCAGAGACTTGGGGAAAGTACACTAAGGCAGAGGGAATGGTCAGTGCCTGGGAAGCCCAGGGCCAGCGGAGCTACAGAGAGAAGCAGAAGAGAAGAAGGGTATGATCTGAAGTCCAGAGGACCAGGCATGGGGCCACAGAGGGCCTTGCAAGCCACTGCAGAACCACCCGTTTTTTCTGGTATAAAAGTTGTTCATTGAAGGCAAAGAAATAACATAAAATAGTCAATACTAGCTATCGTTAGCTATTATAATTAAGCAATGTGATGAAAAATAGCCACTGATAATAAGCAAAGCTGTATCAAGGAAAATGAAGTTGACATAAGTGTCAGAAGACCGGGGGCTGTAGGTGGTAGAAAACAGCTCCTAGCAACCAGGGCAGGAGGCAGTGAGCTGTAAGTGAACATCAAGTTCAGCCTAGTCATGCTCAAGGAGATCCACCAGAAGCATGTCACAGTGCTTGAAAACACAGGATTCCAAAGTCCAGTAAGTCCAATTCGAATTTTTTCTCCTTCACCCATTCACTGTGTATCTTACAGCAAGTTGCTCAACCCCTCTGCACTTTATTTCTCTCATGCATGTATACATTGGGAATGGTGCTATTTATCTCCAAGCCTCTGTGGAGAACAAATACCCATGGATATAAAACCATATGTACATGGAGGTTTTGCAGTGACTGTCATGGGTAAGTAACAAACACCAATCACTGAGCCATAGACTCTGGGCTGGGACGCTTGACCCAGGCATACTGATGGTAGCAAGATAGGTCTCTGGCACAGTAAACAGGGAGCAGGTTGGGCACCAAGACAGAGATTTAACAAAGAAGCATAAAAAGGAAAGTAGTTCTGGGATATATACTGGGGGCTTGGTCTGCAGGGAGAGGGGAACAGCCACTTGTACAAAGGTTATCAGTCAGGATATGATTGGTGGCCAGCTGCAGTGATACCTCACTTTTGCTCTGATAGGCCAAGAACAGAGGTCATCCTGGTACAAAGGCAGCTCTAAGTCACTAAATGGATGCATGTGGGAGGAGGGCAGGGTGAAAGAAAGAAAGGCAAACTGGCAAGTTATTCTCTACGATTCCTTCTGGGCTCTATAATTCTCAATTTCTAAGTATTGATAAGTAATTTGAAAATGCCAAATATAATGGTAATTTTCTAGTTTAAGCAATAAAACCTAAAGCTTACTATAAGAATGCTAGCAGCAATTTGTTTTGCCATTTTATTTTCAGCTCGTTTGTTATTCCACAGCTGATCAAAGGCATTGGTTGGAAAGAACAAAATAAATCATGGCTCTAAATAAACCACTAAAGAGTGTTAAATTGATTTAAGTGATTTTGGGAATATTAATATTTAAAATTCCTCTGTCCTATGCCTCTTTATGACTACCTATAGCAATAATAACCACCATTTCATTCTACCATTCTTCATCTTATAATATTACACAGTAAACTGTGTACAAACATTATTTTTTGCATTGCTACAGAAGTGTAGGAGTTCAGCTGCTTATTTATGTTTAAATATCTTGAATTTTATTCAGTCAATAAAAGTATACTCGATTAATGCTTTATTATTCTCTTTGCATAGGTTGAGAAATAAAGTGCAGTGTTTGTTCTTTATTATCAAAGAAAACCTTCCTTTACATTCACATTCCTTTGCAGTAAATTGGATTTAAGCAGCATGTATTTCAGGGTTAGTTCCAGTCTTGAGAAAGTTCCTGGGGTCACGATTTTGCATCTTTGGCTTATCTGAAAATATCTGTAAAATGGCACAAGTGATGTGGGTAGCTTTTTTCTTTTAATACAGAATGGGGAGGGAAAGTATCCACAGGCCATAGTATTAAAAGGAATATCAATGAATGCCCCTTGTGCATCGCCCACATTGGCTTGGAGTTGTCCAGGGCTCACAGCTTGATGGCCAGGTAGAAGAGTGGAGATGCACTGTGTAATAAAAGACACCTGGATCACAGCACAAGCATTCAAAGGCGTTTTGGAACTGTTCTCACATTTGTACTCACCCGGATCCCCTGTGTTGTCTGGGACTCACTCGTCATTTTCTTCTCCACATCTGGCTGTCTTCATCTCTCTCTGTACTTCGGCGACCTCCCTGTTCCTTGACAAGTCACCTCCATCTGCTTCCGTGTCTATGTTGCCCTTCTGCCATCCGGCCAAGGCTGAGGAATTCTCCAGATGAAGAGCCGTGCTGCTCTCCCTGTCTCTGCCTCAGCACTCTGCACCACACTGGCTGGTTTTGTCAATAACCATTTATTTGTTGCTGGAATAGTAGCAGCTATTACATCTGACCTCCCTGTTTCATCAATTATGGATAGATTATTGGATGCGAACATCTGCAAAAGCTTGCTGTTGAACTCACCTCCTGGCTGGGATCAGATAAAGTACTAAACTGTTGTTTATTGTCAGGGCCAAAACTCTACTGGGGAGCCAGGGAATTGCAAGAGTAGCAGAGCTCCATCGGAAGGACCAAAAATTGTTTCGTATCACCACCATTTCCCCGAAGAGCCTGGCCATTTATTATTTACACCTATTACTAGTTGTTATAACCTACTTGAGAAAAGCTCTCACCAGCATCCCATTTCCAGTCTTTGTCACTTCTGCCAGAATGGAAATGACTCATAAATTGTTTTCTTGTCTCTTCTATAGCCTTGAAAGGGTAATAGGTAAGGCTCTCCTATGTGGGATGTTCAAAGCCTTTCCTCCCATGTTTTATTTTAAAGAAATGCCTTCATGCAGCCAGATAGGAAAGCATGACATCGTGGGTCTAAATTAGGGTTTACCGAGTTTACCAGATTAATGGCCTGTGGCTGAAAGAGTATCACATTGTATAGAAAGAATATGCTCAAAATGGTTTTTGAGGCTTTCATGGATTTCTGAGAAAAGGAAACCAGGGTGAAATGTTATTGAATCCTTCTTTCGATGAGAAAGAAATCCAGTAAGAGGGATTATGAATAGATAACAGCTTTACTGCCAGGGGAGAGACAAATCTCCTCAAGGTAACTAGTTCATGCAGAAATGTAGAAATATTCATAGTATTAGTGTTTATTAAAGCCTGCTAGATCATCACTCATGAATGTAGAATAGCCCCTGGGACCCTTTCTTTTAGCAGAAGCCATGTAGTTCAAGGTGACCAAATGGTTGAAAGTGGCTCCTGGGAGGTGGGGGACATTGTCACACTGCTAGTGACTTCACAGTGAACCTCTTCTGCCTCCCTTTGTTACCTGTGAAGACAGGAATTGTGTCTGTCTCTCATTACTTAGAGTAAAAGGAAGAAAGAAAATCTCTTGTATTCTATCCATAGATAGGAGGAATCATTCCCCAAGGTACCATGATTGCTCCCATTTAGCTCCATTCTCTAATCCACCTCCCCGCTTAATATAATGATCACCGAGGCTCGTGATAGGGAAAATCTTAGTTGTTTGAGAACCTGACTAGAAAAATGAAGCAAATGTTTAGATAGGGTGTTCTCATGTCATTTTGAAATTTCTTTTAAGTCCTCCCCGAGAAATGTGGCTTGTTTAATGTCACCTAAACTCTCCAGGGATAAGAACTAAAAATTTGCACAACTTTCCATTTACCATAGTTATGAACAGCACAAAGAAGGAGAGTGGACTGGTAAAATGGGAGGGTGGCAGAACTGGGAGCAAAATGAGAAAAAACAATGCAGGCTGAGGGAATGGCAAGTATTAGGGCAAGAGGTAGAAGGACCTGATAGCAAAAGGTCTTTGCGGCTGGATTGCCATGCCCAGGGTCCTACACATTCCAGCAAGTTATAAATGTTGATATTTCTCCATGGACAAAGGGAGTGACAACATACATTTTGTCAAATTGCATTTGACTGGTACTTCTTTTAATGCAGTTTGCCATCATCATCTTTGTTTTTCAGAAGTAACAGCAAACTAATGGTTTTGGAAATGTTATGATAGGAATGGTGAGATCATTTGTCGCCCACACTTTTCATTCTTACAGAAACACCACCCAGTGGAGTTTGAAATTTCTTAGCTAAAAACTACATCAGCAAAAGAACTTTTTCTACCTCATTCTGATAATGAAATTGTCTGTGTCTATTGGGCTTTTTCTCTTGCCACAGAATCACCTTATGTAATAATCATGGAGGGATAAAGGCTTGAAGTTATTTACTTATTATTTTAGCTCTAGACAGCCATTTTGTTTCTTGGTACTTCTCAGTTTTATTTTTAGGTTCAAGGAAGAGATCCATTCAGATTACATCAAGTGAGGGAGATGAGTGTGAAGATTCCTGTGGTGACAGGCAGACCCTAATCCTGGACCCCTAGGAGCAGTACACAGTGCTTCTCAACTGAAACCACCAGATTCTTGGGAAATGGCAGATCCTTGGAAAATGAGAGGCTAAATTTTCTTATTATCACCTCTGCACCCATAGGCAGTTGATTCACTCTGTTGACATGACTGTCACTCACTGGATGTCCATTTGTTTTTGAACACCTCCTCATTCCGCCTTTACTAACTTACAACTGGTCTGAATTTCCTGAAAGGACCCAATCTAACTACCTCATCACTCTAATCTTCC
This sequence comes from Heterocephalus glaber, assembly GCF_053883595.1. NCBI lineage: Eukaryota > Metazoa > Chordata > Mammalia > Rodentia > Bathyergidae > Heterocephalus > Heterocephalus glaber. Next base: position 5,485,470 of record NW_028258365.1, on the reverse strand, counting down.
GCTGAACAGACTTTTTATATCAGGCTGCTTCACAGATTGCTGGACTGCCTATAAATCGACTACCTTTTGCTCAATGGGTTCTAAGCAAAATATAAAACAAAGACTCCAGTGGATTTCCTCAGCAGGAGGGTAAGGGCAGGGAAATTTTTTTTCTTTCAAAGAGATGTAAAGCTAACTCATACTCTGATTGGACCATACAGGATAAATATGTCCCTGCTTTCTGATTTACAGTAGAAAAAGTAACAACTGAGAATTGGAATAAAAAGTTTTCAGCAATATGTGCCTTGCTAACATAGTACAGAATTCGAGTGAGCAATTTTAGAAATGACAGTTTGGAGCACAATGTTCCAATTTACTATTGAGGAAAACGTTTATTTCTGTATATTGAATTCTGTCTTATTTGGAGGCTTGAGAGTCATCTGTACATTGGATATGGAGAGAAAGAGAGTTTTAAGTGAAAGAAGATTCTTGGAATTTTTTAAAAATATATTTCTATGCTTGCAGCTGTTCACAACACAATGGCAACTCCCAGGATGTGTAAGATTAAGTAGAAGTTCTAATTCAGGCTGTGAAACATAAGCGGAACCTTGAATTTTCATCAAATTCTTAAAAATTTCTTGACTGTAAAACAAAAACTTGCTATTTTTGAAGAGCAGTGATCACGTTAGATGTTACTTAATTTTAATCAAATAGCACTGTAAATTCAGGTCCCCTTACTGTCACCTATTCCAATGCAGGGACTTTTTTTAAAGCAGTTCTTTAAGAATATCCAAGACTCCTCAAATGAGGAGGAAATATAAAAATAAAACTTCAAATAAATTGAGATGACTCATCAAATTGTAAAAATGTTTAAAGAAAAAAAATAAATTGATCAGGGATTTTTTAAGCCACAGATAAACTATTGAAAACAATTAAGGAATACTTTAAATTACTGAATCTATCAATATAAAGTCCTAATGTCCAAATCTAATTTTTGAAAGGGAGGATTGTAGGTCATTTGATCCAACCCTTTCATCTTATAGACCTGGACACTGAAGCACAAGTTTACTGAGTGACTTGTCTGGGGTCACACAATGAGCTTGTGACAGATGAGAAACTAGAACCCATGTGTTCTAAGATCCAGTCCCCCCTTCCCTAGACCATCCAATCTGGCCCGTATGTATTGGGTCATGTGAGCAGTTAGTGTGTGGGAGATGGTCTAAGTGATGAGTGGTGGCTTTGGGGGAGAAAGGGTACTTACTCCAAATGATCAATATGGATAATAGAAAGGCCAGACTACTTCCACCTTAAGAGGACAGTTTTAACAGAATGCAAAATACTTAACTACTTTGTATATTGCAGTTTACAAAGCTGAACATTCAAACTGTCCTCAATATCCATTCAAGATAACAAATCTGTGCAAAAGAATTGTGTTTATCGCACATTCCAACATACATCTATGCTTTTTCAGAAAGTGCACAAGAGCCTTAAGTGATGTGAGAATAGTTTTATTTATGCCCATTTTGATCATCTTCCACCAGTGCCTATTGCTGGCTTCAGAAAATACCCCTGAATGCTGTGCTGCCCGGTCTGGTCCTCAGCCTGTTACTGCAGTGCTTGTCAGAAATCATTAGCCACTGATTTCTTTGACTAATGTTGCAGTTGATTGTCTGAATCATGTTCAGACACTGTAAATGAGGCAGAAACATCTTTTCTGCTCACCAAGTGTGAAATGGCTAAAGGGGGCTAGATCGCCAGAAATCAGAATAAATGTATTTCCAATAAGACTTGACAATGATTTCAAGTTCAAGACGGCAAACTTGATTTTTTTTTCTATTTCTATGCTTCTTATTGCACAAGTATAAATCTGTATCCTTGTCTTTTTTTCCCTCAAAGTAATGCACTGTATTGAGAGCAGTGCTGGACTTTTGTTATGAAAAGGCACAATTTGAGGTTTGTCTACAATGTATAACACAGTGTTAGCTGTGTACTTTTTATGGTGGGCAAAGAGAAACAAGGGAAAAATACACTCTAGGCAATTGACTCATAACTTCTCATTTACAGACAAACCTGTTGGATGTGGTTTATGGTTTGACAAACAATTTGGGGGATAGGTAGGTTTATTTAGACTCTTCTCGTACTCTTACACTTGTGGACAAAACTAGAAATAAAGCATTAAATTGCGGCTCAATTGTAGTGGTTTCATTCTCACTTATTTCAGAGCACCCTATTCGACTGTATAAGTTTTGGGGTGTAAGGAAAACAGCCATCTTTCGGTATTGGAAGGACTATCACATGAAGATGGATGGATTTATCTTGTTGCCCCCAAACACAATCTTGGCTAGCAGGTGCAAGTTACAGATTTTGCCTCAACTTAACCAATAGTTCTCTCATGTAACTCTCCAGTGATTGAGTGGCTAGTCTCACAAGGGAATAGTTTCCAATCATGAAAATTGTTCAAGCGGAGGCTACATCAGAGTTTTGCAACAATGACTCTACTCACATTTTAGGCTAGATAATTCTTTGTGATGAGGGTATATGGTGTGCATTGTATGGTGTTTAACAGCATCCCTTGTCTTAAACCACTGTATGCCTGCAGCACCTTCTCCCATTACAACAACATAAATTTCTCCAGACCTCACCAAATCTACTCTGGCAGGAGCAAAATAACCCCTATTTAAGTATTACTAGGCTAGATAAGCACTAGGGATAATTAAGCAGTTGCTTCATTCAAAACTTTAGTATGTACTGCTATATACTTCAACTTATGGGAACCTTATAACATCTCTTCTAGGTAAGCTTAATTACTATCCATTTTTCATCTAAAGAAATGTTTCAGAGAGATTAAGTTACTTGACACATGTCACTCAGCTCAGTAGTAGGCCTGCCATCTCCTGTGATATTTGGAGAAAATTTGAACACACAGAGGGAGATTTGATTAAGTATTCCATAAGACCCCTCCAGAGCCTATTGTGTGCCCTCACAGCAGTAGTTACGACAGAACTAAATACTACATCAACTAAATAGAGGAGATTGGCAAATTTTAAAAAGGAAATGTATATTTAAAAACACCAAAAAAGTATTACTATCCTTTGAAATTTTTGCGAAGTTAGAAAATTCCCATTTTAAATGGGTTAGATTCTAAAACTTACTTCACGTGGTGGTTTCTGTCAGTTATTTTTCCACCAAACAGTGGTAGTGCAACCACCCGAAGCCAGAGCCATTGAAGTTTCGCATCACTGACCTGTGAGATCTGAGCTGCACATGCTCAATAAGGTCCCAGGAGGAGGAAGAACTTGTACCTTCTCCTTCCCCTAGGCACAGAAATAGTTGCATACAAGTCTGAACACTTGGGATAATGGGCAATAAGGCAACCAACTGCACTATCTTGACTGCAGCATATCTTAACCAAACACATTGAATTGCCCTGAAATTACAAGAAGAAAGCATAAATTTTTGGGCCGGGGATTTAGCTCAGTGGTTACGCTGCCTGTCTCAAAAGCGTAAGAACCCAAGTTCGATCCCCAGTACCAAAAAAAAAGATAAGAAAGCATAAGTTTTTTAAAGTCCCTCAAAAAACTACTTTTATATGTATGTAAAATAAAGGGACAAAAATAATTGATGTGCCATATCTTCCATATGATAATCAAATTCTTAGGGCTGGGGAGTTAGCTCAATACTAGAACACTTGCATGCATGGGGCTTAGAATTTGATCCCCAGCATTACAAAATAATAATAATAATGCCATTGGTAATAATAAGAAATTATTTCTTTGTGATCAAATGGATAAATTGCAGGTTAAAAGTTCATCACTTAAATTATCAAATAAAACTGCAGTTATGTGGTCCACATTATTAGACAAATGAACTCTAGAGAAAATTTTTCTATGACATATCATTGCTTCTTTGTATCCTGGTAAACCTTTTTTTCTCATTTTATAATCCATTTCAACTCCAAATGTTTGCTCAACCTGCCCACTAACTGCTAACCTGATTTCAATTGATATCATTCTTTTAAAATCTAGTTTCTCTTCTCATCCATATCCTTCCCAATTGTATTTTCTTCATAGCTCTTTTGAATATCTGAAGTTCATCCATTTATTTATTTCATTACCAATGATTGTCCCCATTGCCCAAATATAATGTAGGCTCACTGGGGACAGAGACTAGGAACTATTGGCTGCTGTTTCCCCAGCACCTAGAACAAAGCTTGACTCTTAGAGTCATTTTGGGGGGTAATGACTTTGTGGCTTTGAACTAAATTTTTAGAACAGTATATAGACTCACCACACTATAAAAGTCTTATTCCTTTAGATAGTAGGTTCTCCAAAAGCCAACATATAATTTTATATCAAGTAGTCACACTAATGGAATGTACTGGAAGAGATCTTTGTATAATACTCTGGTTCTGACATTTGGCTAACAGAAAAAAAACTGATAACAAGAGAGAATGAAGATAGTGTACAATTACCTTTTTAGGTGTCATATCTGCTGTTAACACATTCCCCTCTTCGCTTTCTCCATCTCTTCCATTATACTGTGATAAGAAACATCACAGAAAAATATGTGCAGCTTGCAAAAAACCCAGTTACAGAAGTAGACAAGGAAAGAAAGAAGGGAATAAAAAGGAAACTGTAAAAATGTTTAAAAAACTATAAACCTGCTTAAGAGATCATATCAAAGTTTGGATTTCATGACAAGGCTGACATTTTTTTTCACCTTTTGCCCCAAAGTATCCTACCATGCACAATCCAAATTATTTCATTCCACTTTGTTAGATTGCATAAACCTCTATAAAGAAGAAAAGATTGGGGACAAGCAAACATTGTATTTTTAAATCTGAAACTTTCTTTGGCAGAGTTAATGACCTTTGAGTTATTCACATGTAAGCATGAATTAGTTTAACCCACTGCTATTCTTTCATTACTTAGCTAAGGGCATTTCCCTGGGGAAATGCAAGCTACAGGAGATGCGTTGTTCAGCGCTCCATGAGCTGGGACAAAACATCTGACACCCACAACTTAAAACAGAGATTTCTTTTTAACTCGTGTTTTCAGAGGTTTCAGTCTATGGTAAACTGGCTCCAAGGCAGAAACATCATGGCAGAAGGGCCTAGTGGAGGGAAGATGCTCAGTTCATGGCAGCTAGGAAGCAGAGCAGGTTAGAAAAAGCCAGAGAGGAAAGGGCCGGGAACCAGGAAAGGACATACCTCCACAACCTGCTTCCTCTACCAGACTCCACCTTCTCTTTCATTAAATTCTTTTATTGGTACATTGTAGGTGTACAACACAATTACATTTCTCATTGGGAGTTGTACCTTTACATAATGCATCTTGGTTCTTATTTTTTCCCCATTCCTAGCCCTCCCTTCACCCCCTCCTCCCTTCCCTATTTACAAAGACTTTATTTCCATTTTTTCCATTTCTCATCATTTTTCCTTTCCTTTCTTTCCTTTCCTCTGTGCCTCCCACTACCCCTACCCCTTTGGACCTTTTCTTCCTATTTTACATTATCAGTTATTCATTCTAATCATTGGTACATTTTAGGTATACAATATAATGACATTCATCATTGGAAATTTGCACCTTTACATAATCTCTCTTGGTTCTTATTTTTCACCCTTGCCCAGCTCTTCCTTCACCCCCTCCAGTCCTCCCTATTTACAAAGATTTTGTTCCTATTTTTCCATTTTCTCATATTAATCCCATTCCCTTCTATCATTTCCCCTAGCCCTCCCACTTCCTTCCCCTTTGCCCCTTTTCTTCCTATTTCACATTACCTATTATACATTTAGTCCTTATTTACACTTTCAGTTTCTCACACCAGAGAAACTATTTGGTATTTATTCATGTGTGTCCTATTTATTTCACTTAAGAGTATCGCCTCAATGTGCATCCACTTAGCTATAAATGTCTCTAATTTCTCATTTTTTATGGCTGAGTAGTACTTCATTTTATTTTTTTAAAAAAAACACATTTTCTTTATCCAGTCTCCAGTTGATGGGCACTTGGGCTGTTTCCAAGTTTTAGCTATCACAAACTATGCTGCTATGAACATGGGTGCACATATATCACTGTGGTATGATTCTTTTAATCTTTGGGGAAGATCCCCAGCAGTGGAATAGTGGGGTCAAATAGGACTTCCAGTCCTAGTTCTTTGAGGTATCTCCATACTGATTTCCACAGTGCTTGCACCAGTCTACACTCCCACCAGCAGTGGAGCAGGGTTCCTCTTTCCCCACAGCCCCGCCAGCATTTGTTGTTGGTTGATTTCATGATAGCAGCCATTCTTTCCGGAGTGAAGTAGAATCTCAGCGTTGTCTTCATTTGCACCTCTTGAATGACCAGTGATGTTGAACATTTTTTCATGTACTTATTTGCTATTTCTACTTCTTTGAGAAATGTCTGTTCATTTCAGATGCCCATTTTTGGATTGGGTCTTTAAATTTGGGAGGTCTGATCATTTTAAGTTCTTTATAGATTTGAGATAGTAGACCTTTGTCTGAGGAAGAGCAGGTGAAGATTTTTTTCCCACATTGTGGCTTGTCTTTTCACACTGCTGGTGGTTTCTCTTGCCATGCAGAAGCCTTTTAATAAGAAGAGATCCCACTTGTTGATTGTTTGTGCTAGTTCATGGGCAACTGAGGTTTTGTTCATAAAATCTTTTCCTACACCCATGTCTTCAAGGATTCTACCTAACCTCTGTTCCAACTGGTTCAGAGTTTCTATTTTAATATTTAGATCTTTAATCCATTTTGATTTTAGTTTAGTGCATGGTGAGAGATATAGGTCTAGCTTTAATCTTTGGTAAGTTGAAGCCCAATTTTTGCAGCACCATTTATTAAAGAGGCTATCTTTCCTCCAGTGAGGGTGTTTGGCTCCTTTATCGAAGATGAGATGGCTGAGTGTGTCTGGCATTGTTTCTGCATCTTCTAATCTGTTCCACTGGTCCTCAAGTCTGTTTCTTTGCCAGTACCGTGCTGTTTTTATCACAGTAGCTTTGTAGTAGAGTTGCAGGTTGGGGATTGTGATACCCCCTGCCATGTCTATGTTACCTAGAATTGTTTTTGCTATTCTGGTTCTCTTCTTGTTCCAAATGAATTTTTAGATTGTTTTCTCAAGGTCCATGAAGTATGCTGCTGGGATCTCAATTGGAATTGCATTGGATCTATATAGCAGTTTTGGAAGTGTGGCCATTTTCACTGTATTGATCCTTCCTATCCAGGAGCAGGGGATTTCTGTCCATTTTCTGATATCATCTTCAATCTCTCTTTTCAGAGTGCCATAGTTTTCAGAGAAGAGATCTTTGATTTCTTTCGTTAGGTTGATTCCTAGGTATTTCAGGTTTTTGGATGCTATTGTGAAAGGAATTATTTGCCCTATTTCTCTCTCAGTGAGTCTGTCATTGGTGTAGAGGAAAGCTATTGATTTTTGTGTGTTGACCTTGTAACCAGCTACTTAACTGAATTTGGTTATTAAGTCTAGAAGACTTTTGGTGGCAGATTCCACCTTCTTGTAGTCCATTCAGCTCATCAATAGTTTAATCCACTCATGAGTTTAGTGTCCTCATAATCTAATCCCCTTTCCAAGAGTTCCTTAATCCATTCAAATTGGCAAGCAAGAGTAACTAGCACAGAAGGTATATGCAAAGGCTAAAGGATAGATGCCAAATATTTCAAATTTTTTCCCAAGGCAAATCTTTCACCCAGGGAAAAGAGAGACATTTTTTCTGCTGTCATCTTCCTCTTCTTTTTGTTCTAAGAATCAAGTGGGAAACAAACTAGAAGAGGCAAGTATGAGGAATCCTTGTAATGACAGAATTTTTCTCTATCTTGATTATGCTATTGGTTACATGAAAATATCCTTGTGATAAAATGACAGAAAACACACGTACACACTCATGTAAATGCATGTAAAACTGCTGAAATTTGAATAAAGCTAATAGATGATGTTAATGCCAATTCCCTGGTTGTAATATTGTACTGTAATTGTGTAAGAAGATATCATTGGGGAAAAACTGGGTGAAGGGTAAAAAGGATATGTCTGTATTATGTCCTGCAACTGCATGTGGCTTTACATTTAAAAAATTTTAAAGCAAACTAGTTGGGACAGCATTTTCTTAGAATGACAGGCTGAGCAGAGTTTTCCATCTAATTTAGAAATGTTAGGTCTGGAGTGAGAGTCATCAGAATGGTTTAAAATTTCAATTGTGAAAGTTAACACTAACCACTGTGATTGCTGGAATTTTTATATTTATTGTTGTCTAAAACAAAGGGCATGTAGCAAAGGAATTTCAGCAGGGTCAGAAAAAAGGAAAATAGAATAAGGTAGGAAAAGAGATAAATGCCAAGCATCTGGTTTCTTTGTTCTGAAGTACTCTCCTCTCATAACTGATAGTCTTAAGCACTGAAAGGAAAGAAGATGATTGGGTGCTTGATATTGCTAGAATTAAAAATATCTTTCTATGTGTCCCTTAAATCAAAGTTCAGGCACACAACTTATTCTAATATATTTTAAAATCTTGATCTTCCCAGAGAACAAGAATAATTTTCTACTCTCTTTCAAATAAATGGAAAGATGGATGTGTGGATATATAGGTAGATACACACATACATACCCTATTCATTTTGTTGGCAGGTGACCTAAATCCAGTGTTCACTTGAAGACTATTTTAGTGAAAGAAATTAATTAACTTTAAAATTTGATATTTCAGCAAACAATTCTTCAAAGAACTTGTAACGCATTGCCAGCCAGCATTATTCTTTTGCACATATTCATTTTCTATATTAAGAATTCCTCCAATTTTTTTACTTTAGGTGACCAATAGTAATTTCTCATTTTAATAAGTTGGATTTTATTTGAAAATTTTTTCCCTAGTACCTCAGTTTCATTTTGATGGGAAAAGAGCCTATTGTCTCTAAAGTCTAGTAAAATAGTTTTCAAAGCTCTGTCTCCACTACTCACTGAAATTATTGGAGCAACTGGGTGGAGTGACCATGTACTACTAAATGTTTACTAGATAGATGGACTGACTTTCCCAACTTTGCCGACCTTATTACCATAGAGTTTGGTATCTGCTGAAATTTACATAGCAGCATACTGATTTGTGTTTGCCTCTGTCTTTTGAAAAGATCAATTATGTTCACTGCCTGTAAGCTCTAAAGATAGGAGTTTTCAATCTAGATGCTTTGCACCTGAAGATTTTTTATTTTCACTTCTCTTTGATTTGCAATGATAGATTTTAACTATCTGGACTGTAGATTTGTTTCCAATATATTGCAAGACACAGGGATATTCAATCAAACATAGTGGTTCTTTCAGATTTCTACACTGTATTTTCACACTTGAAATATTCTCTGTAAAAATGATTTTGCTCTTTGTCTAACTTATCTAATTGATTTGAGTTGATCAATTCCTATTAATTTGGAGATTATGCCTTACCTCCTTTAAAAAGATGGGTAAGATAGATTACCAAAATCAGTGCAAAACAGCTTTATCTTATCCAGAATTCCTAATATCACATTATTGTCTGACTGAATTTTTTTAAATTTGAATGAGAGCTTCCTAGTCTTTTTAGTTTGAACTACACATCTGCCCAGTCTGCTGGGTTTTGCCCTGTGTTCTCCTTATGATTTCTCCGGTGTGCATTGCTTCTCTCTCTGGAGCTCATGTTTGAGTAGCAGAAGCTCTATCTCTGATTTAAGCCAGCTCTTCCACAAGACCCCCAGTGCAAATTTCATGTAATTGACTGTTTTTCTGTTTGCCAGTAATGGAATACATTCTTCCAACTCTATACATTTCCTGTTTTTAGGTCAGTTGTTTAAGGAAATACCCAAACTCTCTTAAGCTACAAATTAAATGGGTTGTCCTGATTTTGAGGAGGGAAACTCCTGCCGGGGGTCTTCACTGGTGTCCAGTGAGCAGAATCCCAAATAATTCTGGTCCTAATGATTATAGGGCATTTTGTGTGATCTCCCAGTAGCTACATACCAACTCTCAGAAGTAGTTTTCTGTTTTACTTCTGAAGAAATTACATCTGAAGAACTCTCCTGACCCCGATGGATTGGATGTGGAAGAGCTAGTCTTACTGTTCATTCCAGTAAGACCATATGTGTCTCCATGGAGAGGCTACTGTAGAATTAAGTCACACCAAAGGCAAAAGCCTACCTTAAAATGTTTTGTTTGTTTGTTTCCCCTGTTGCTTCCTGGAATGTGGCTGATGTGGGCTAGGAGCTGTCAAAACTTGAGCACCTACCCTTTTATCCATGGGCTGAAAAGTCACACTTGTCAGATAATATGGGGCAACTCTGAATGCTACCATATGCCAGGGGCATGCAAGAGCATCCAGTGTGAGCACAGTTTAAACCCTAGAGAAATCTGTCTTCAGATATTGCTCATCCACATAGTTGTATCAGTCCAAAGTCTGCACCCCCAGGCAGTACATGCTTATGGTGGCAGACATGTTCCCATCGATGTAGGAATACCTAGGGTCTACCAGTGTCTGGGACAAGTAATGGTATTTGCTGAAAAAAAAAAAAAAACCAAGGGAACTAGTTTATAATATTCAACCCTTACTTGTATGTTCTAGATTCTCATCTAAAAATATATGGACCAAAATAAGGCACTAGAAAATATTTTCCTAAATATTTGATACTTGGATTCAACAAGGCCTTTTATTGAAATTCACCAAATTTAAGAGCTTCCTACCCCAGAAAGTCTGTATGAACTCACATCAGCTTAAACAGGTTGTTGTCAGCTGTGTGAGACAGATTGAAAATATTTGCAGATCTATACAAGGTTCATTAGCAGGCTTAAAAATAAGAATCAAGGTTAATAATAGTGAACACTTTCAAAAGTGGTAAAAAAGTAGGTTTTTAATATTCTTACCATTAAAATGACAAGTTGGAGAGTGATGAGTATATTAATTAGCTCAATTAAATCTTTCTATAGTGAATACATAGATCAAAACATTACATTGTATCTGATAAATACCACTATTACTTCCTGATTAAAACTAAACAAATGCTTCTAAAGTATAAAACATCCCAAAAAGTTGAACTTCACAGGCTTAGCAGGAATTAAAATGCTGGGTTTTATATATATATATATATCCATGAATAAGTTCTAGCATTAGCATTATGTCAAGCAGTCACTTATAAACCACATGAAACTCAGGTTTAATGAAGTCTCACTATGGCCTCATTGAAATTATTTCCCAAATATTAACTTTAGAGTGAAGACAAATATTAGTCCTGCCTTAATACCTAACCCTTGTAGGCTGCCTCATTCATGCAGTAGCATACAGGGCATATTTATGTCCCCCACAACACACATACTGACTCCCTCTCTCAAATTCCATCAGATGATGTTCACTAGTTCTTTCCTAGAAAATGTGTAAAAAGGATTTCCACAGAGGTCTTTGGAGATTTCCTGTGTCCTTATGTATGTAATTGGTTGGGTCAAGTAACAATAAAGGAAAAAGAAAGAAAAGAAAACTTTATTTTATATATTTTTCTCCATTTGGATATTGAAAGGGGCAAGAGAATAGAAAAGAAGAAAATAATGCCATACAGATGATGTTAGTGTTAAATTAAATTAAGATCATATGTTTGCCTATGGTAGCTGTAATCTTTTGATTATTGAAGAGACTTTTTGTAATGAAGTACATTTGTAAGAAATATTTTTAGTATGTACTATAATCATGTACTCACTGTCAGATGTGCATCTAATAAAATGATAGATTTAGAAATGGCCTATCACCTAAATTCATGTTTTTCAAATAGCTCTTTATAGAAAGCAAAGTGATATTTAAGTTAGGATAGTAGAATATTATAATCTGGTGTATATTACCTTTGATAATAGTCCCATCTTTTAAAATAATGTTGTAAACCATTCAATTATTTATTCACACCTAAGTTCCATAAATTGGAAGATTTGAAATAGTGTAAGAAAATAATTATTGTTACAATAGTAAGACCTCGCTGTCGTGGCTCAAAGAGATCACCATGAAACAAGTTATACTACAGATAAAAATAAACCAAGCCTACATGAATTTTTAATAAACAAAAAATTTTTATAGAGACATTAAAAATAACTGTTAATTTTAATCTTTTCCATTCTGAAAGGCAATATCAGTGGTCGCAGCAATGCTGTATGTTCAATATGTATTTCTCTTCCTGACAGGTCCTCAACACTTACAGTAAAATCTCCACAGACCTGAATGATGATCTCAGCCTGGGGAGAGCCTATGAAGCCATAGCCAAGGTCCTGCAAAGGTAAGGTAGCACATCCTTGTCTTGCTGTCACTGTGAATCCACTCAGCTGTGAAAGACTTAAATTGTTTGAGGTCTGTCGCTTTCCATTACTGCCTGCTTAAATTTTAAGCAATGCCCTTCTTAAGTGACCCTTTCATCATAAGTTATTTTAAACCAATGTGGGACTTGAAAAGACGCATCTAAACTCTTCCTTGTCTGTTCCTCCTTTTTATCATTTTCTTTTTGGTTTTCTGTAAGTTTAGCAGTGACCTTGGATGCAAGATGGGGTGGAAATCAGGTCATATCTCACGGGTTAAGGAAGCAGAGAGCAGAGCACTATGCAGTATGCTTCAGTAACTGTGGCTGGCCATAACCTTTCCAGAACTCTTCTTTAGGAAAGTTTCCATTTATACTTCAATCATGCTTTTCCCATTAAGACATCTCTTCTTTGAACATATCTAGATAAACAGTTGAGCGCAAAACCAGTATTTTCAGTATTTTATTTAAAATAGAAAACTTAATAAAAGTATACACGAACAACTTCCAATACATAAGTTTTCCATAAAAAATGCATTATTTACCCTTCACTCATTGTACTATTATTGTGGTGTGTATGCCATTTAGTTATGCATTATATAGTAGCACTATGACTTAAGAAAAAATAGAATAACAAAAAGAAAAATTATTGAACTTAAGGCCTTGATTTTCCAAATATCTAAAATAAAACTTTTTAATGACAGCGGTAGTGGCAAAAGATAAAGATTATGTTAAGTTCTGATTTCTTTCCATTTATATCTCATTATAAACACATATGGGGTGATATTTTAGGAGGTAAAATTGTTGTTTAAAGGCATTCAATACTTAAATGTTAGTGAATTGGAAGTGGAGTCATCATTATATAGGTACCATTGCTAATATAATAATCACTGCTTAAAGTTCCAATGCCAATGAAATGGAAGGTATCCTTCAAAGTACTAAATAAAATGGAATCCTCAATGGATAAATGTTTTAGGAACATGGGCGTAATTAATAAGGAGGGTATGGAAATTTACTTAAGAAAGACAGGGCCAGCTTCCAAATAAAGAGTGCTAACTAGTTCTTTGATGATCAAACCAGTTATGCCTTAAAAGCTTTACTTTCCAAATAATAACCAAGAAAGAGATATTGAATACAAAGAAGAGACTGATGAGTATTCAATTTAATATCTATTTGGAACAAATCCAATCTGTGGTCTTTTGTTCAGTTCATTTTAACTATTAAATTACTTGATCCTGCTGGTGTTGCTGCCCCAAATCAGTAGAAAATCATTAGATTCCTCATCTTTCTTCAGAGCAACAAACCTGCCCTGGGCCTATACAGTTTTATAAATGTAACCCTTACAGTGTTCATAGAATAATTTTTACAAAATGACATTTCTATTGTATCCAAATATAACTAGAGAGATGGAGAAAATATTTTCTTGTATAAAGCTTACTGAGTACTTGTCACAAGTACTGTGACAGGATTTGTCACAGGACAAATATTGGACCACCCTTTTGACAAATGATGATCTTTATAATTATTTTTGAAACTTCTGGAAGCATGAAATTGGCTTCAAATCATTCTCACCTTTCTCACTGTGTGCCTCATCTGTAGCATTTAATCTCCACCCCAGGATCTGAATTTCTGGTCTCTATAGTCAAATTCAAGGGGAAAGTTGAACAATTATCTGGAAATATTTTTTGCAATCTACAATCTAATGTTTTCATTGCCTCATATATATTCTTTGGTTTAGGAGCGGGAAAGATACAGTTGTATTTGATTGATCATGACTTTGAGGGTGTTTTTCATAGACATAGGGACAATTCTGTCCCCAAATTCTCAGCAGCCCAGCAACTTGCCTCAGGGCAAACATGTAGTGGAACAAGATGACTTATACCCATTTCACTTTTATACTAAATGAAAATAATTCCACTTGTAAGAATTCCCTTCTACAATAGTGCAATAAAGCTATCAATTATTCGTATGGTAGGTATAGGGTCTTATTTTAAAAGGTTATACAATGTACAGATTACAGAAGACATTTCCTCTAAGATCAAAGGGAAAAAAAATCTCTGAAGGCCACAAGTTCCCCATGCAAATCTGCCATTTCACAGCATGAGTGGTTCTATAGAGGAATTCTCAGAGGATTCTCGGGAATTCTATAGAGGAATTCTCAGGGGAGTGTTAGCCTGGCCTGTTTTGTTTTGTTTTTTAACAAGAATTCAAGTAGGATGCGAAGTAATTTAAGTATAATCTCTTGACAGATAAATGTTTTAAAACCAAAAATTCTATATAGGTAGACACCAGCACCCTGGATATCTGAGAAGCATTATTAAGTCAAGTCCATTAAATAATAAAATCATTGAATATAAAATTTGTGGTTATTTTTAGAAAATGTTGCTTTGATGGTTTGGTATTTTTCAGTAAATGTGTGTACACATATACACGTGCATACACACACACACACACATATCATGCTTTTCATAGTCCTAAACTGTCCTCTTGCAGGTTAGCAGCAACATGCAAGGAATGGAACACAGCCAAAACAGAGAAAATTATGGTGATAGCAGTGAGAAATAAATCAAGTTGTGTATGAAGCTTAGCATCACCTCTAAATCTCCTTTCCCTAACCTGTGCAATTGTACCAGTTTCACTAATGGTAGCCCTATCTCTATAAACGTATTTTATCTCTTTAAAGGAAATGGAAGAGGATAGCCATGTCTAAGATAAGTGTGTGTCTAAGGCCATCAGCTGAGCGTGTATGAAAGGTGAATAAGCTCTAAGCCTGGAAGCTTCTAAAATGGTTATGAGAATTTATGCTAATCCCTCAATTGAAAAACACACCACTTTCTCTCACAACTGAGGATTTGGTAATGTAGTGTGGCCCATTTGGTAATACTAGACCCAGACCTAGCATTAGGTATTGAAGAAGGTTTCAATAGTGAACACGTTTTGTCATTTTTCCATTGATCTGAATAATTTAACTTCATGAGGGAATAAAAAATATACCTGAAAAATCAGCATTTGCAATGTTTTTACTCCCTTACTCAAATTCTAGTGAAAAAGAAAATTTATGTCCTAAATTGCTTTATGATGTTATTATAAAAGCCAGAATTATGATCCATTAAACAAAGAAATAAATGAATTGCAAAATTAAGAAGTAAATATTATTCTTATATAAATAGGTAATTCAGGTAAATACAGAAATGACCATCTTCAATTTTCCTTGTGTGTGTGTATCCCCATAATACATAATACACATATTCCCTCATTTACTGAAGTAACTAATTTACTGAAATACCACAACTCTTCAACATAATTAGGATGACTGCTTAGAAGAACCTAGAAAACTATCACAAAAATGTGTTCATGATCCATTGGCCACAGCTGGCCTATCTCTGGGTTTATTCCATCCTAACTGTAAATTTTCTTGCAAACTCCAATTAAATTATTTCCTAGAAAACTTTCCACGGTGTAGATCTTTAAATCAATCGGTACAAAGTTTCAAGTGTGGAAATTACCTTGCTATTATAGCTGAAAATTAATTTCTTCTTGCTTGAGAGAAATGACACGCCCTAGTAATTTTCATATATTCTTTAAAAAGGAACCTCCAGGCTTCCATGTGAAATTTCCTAAAAATGACCCCCAAAATACATCAAAACATTTCTATTAATTCATGGAATTAAGAATAGCTTTTTGCGTTTTCTCCTGTCACTGATCCCATTTGCCTTATTACTTTCATCTGTGGCCCACAAACTTGGTGGCACAATCAACAAACCCCTTAGCGGCTGTTGCATCTCTGCTCTATTTGATTTCTTCCCTCTGAGTAAATGATTAAGTTTTCATGCATTGGTTCAACCAAAATCTATGTTCACTCAACCACGTCCTTTATTGATTACTTCTACTGCAAACAGTAGGCCAAGTGTGATATACATAATTGGACAGTTGTCAGGGGACGTGGGTGTTAACAGTCCCGTTTTCCCAGTTGGAAACTGGAATCACCTTGATACACAAATATTCTGCACTGCTTCATTCTCATTCTTTGGACCGAGGAGTCCTTTTCCTCAGAATATATGTTTTTAACTCTCTAAGGTCTGGTTGAATGAATTTAATGATTATACCATATAATATGCTGTTCAAGTTGCACCTGTGCACTGCATATAGAAAACTGGAATTAATATTTGTGTAACATTTTAACCTTGCCCTTGAACTTATACAAATAATCTGTAGCTTTTCTGTAGGAAAATATGTGATTTTTTTCCTCTTCTAGGGAAAGACTGACTTCTTTATCTATTGGTGCCTCTCACATTTGAAAATCCTTTCACCAACATATATTGTGCGTATTTCAGTTGGTAAATTACAAACCTTGCTGGCTGTAGAGCTGTACATTTATTGAGTGGAGCATACCTTTTATAATAGGTCTTTTCTCCAGCATTATTTGTTAGGGCAAGTCCAAGATAATTTTGGATGTTTTGGAGGCCTGCTGCTCTTTTTGAGGAAAAGAAACATCTCGAATTACCCAGCAATACTTTTATTTACACAATTTTATATTTCTTGTTCACTGAACTTGGGTTTCTTTTTGGTAATTTGTTTCGTGTGTGTTTGTTTTGAGTTAACAATCCTCATCAGACCAAATGTAGTCCAAAATATATTTCCATCAAAAATATATCCACTTTCAACACGTGAACATAAATAAGCTTCAGTAAGTTCATTTCTGGTAAATAATATTAAATTTTTCCTAAGTTTTTAAAGTGTCTCTACTTCTTTCTTTTTTCTTTAAACAGCTTGAAAAGCTAACATCAATTGACAAAACATATTGACTCTAAAAATTACTTCCTATTTGATTTATTAATTTACATATTTTTTTATTTATTAATAGTTTATACCCTTGAATTCTCTCAATACCTTTTGGTTTTCATACACAACTATCACATAAATTAAAATAATTAGTGAACTCATTACATTTTATTCAATGCTTGCATTTGAAAAATTCCTCAAATAATTCCTAATTTTTCTGGAGAATTGGCCTCACTATGGAAGATTTTTTCATGAAAATATTTGGTCATGAAAAAGTGAGAATGGAATTATAGAAATCACTACTCACAAACTCAGGAAATGTAAATTTCCATTTTATTTCTTAATGTTAGAGCATTCTTTTACCAAGAAAGAAAGGAAAAATTCATTTCTATACCTGATACTGTCCCTCAGACAAAAGTCTACTATCTAGAATATATAAAGATCTTAAAAAATCAGACCTCCCAAATTTAAAGACCCAATCCATAAATGGGCATCTGAAATGAACAGACATTTCTCAGACAAAGAAGTAGAAATACCAAATAAACACATGAAAAAGTGTTCAACATCACTGGTCATTCGAGAGATGCAAATGAAAACAATGCTGAGATTCCACCTCACCCCAGAAAAAATGGCTGCTATCATGAAATCAACCAGTAACAAATGCTGGCGGGGCTGTGGGGAAAGAGGAACCCTGCCCCACTGCTGGTGGGAGTGTAGACTGGTGCAACCACTGTGGAAATCAGTATGGTGATACTCAAAAAAATTTTTTTAAAGTTAGTTCTTTATCTCTAATCCCTAGAAAATAAATGCTAGGACTTTATGTGTCAGTTTTGCAGTTCATTTGCTAAAATAATGTTTAGTTCATTGTAAGGTAAAAAGTTTTCAAAAAGTTATACTTAGCTACATTGAATTTTCTTCTCAGCTTGTGGTAGACAGTATCAAGTAGAGAGATGTAAATATAATAACCATTTGTTTCACTGGGAGACTATAATAGTAGTAGCGGTCATGTACTGAATCCTACTACGTGTCAGGCTTTCCATTTACCAAAATTTTCATCTCACAGCAATTAGTGGTTATTCTAAAACTAAGGAAACACAATTTTTTTTCAGCTCATAACTTTGATGTGATCAAATTTATTTACCTAAGAGGCTGAGATGGATCCACAATGAGATTTTTCTAACGTCCACTACAACTCTCTGTCACTTTAAAGTTATGTTATTTTACAAACCTATCACTGTTTATCTATACAAATAAACTTTATCACCCAAATCTTGCAAGGCTATGCAAGTTAATATCCCCAGTTCTGCCAGTACACGTTTCAAATAAACTTCCATAAAAATGTCTCCTAACATATTCTTGTGACATATTCTTTTGAATAGCCCCAGTAGCAGCTCATCATTGTTTGAGAGGTAGGTTTGATCTTTAGAAACAGCCAAAAGAATTTGAAGTCACATTTAGAAACCTCAGTAAAAACTCTCGAGTGATTTCATTTCGGGAACAAAATTTGCTAAATTATGCATGCATACTTTATAACACTACTAGGAAGATATTCCTTCAAGAGGCATTCCAATGCCATCAACCTCATCATTAGATGTCATCCTCAAAGATAAGCACTTGTCAGGAACTGTCTTCCTTTGCATGCCAAGAAACATCCAAGAAATTAGAAAAAGGAATCTGAGATACAGAGGGGGATGGGGCCAGAAATAGAGATTTGGCAGACCTGTGCATCTAGGATTTAGGTTACGGAGCATTCCTCTATGAGACTGCTATAGGAAGGAGGGAGGAGGAAAGCCCTGGTCAGAACTCTGGACAGAAATCTGGACAGACCCAACTTTGGGTGGGCAGAGAGCTCAAAGTCACGTGAGATCCAGAAAAAAGTAAGACACACAAAGGAAGTGAGGGAATAGAAATCAGCGGACAGTGCCAGATGCTGGAGACAGAAAAACATCTGAAGAAAGAGGGTATGGCTAACAGCAGTGACTCAATCTATGTTATAAAGATGTGGCTGAAGAGGGAAGAAGAAGAAAGCAGAGGCCTGTGAATCAATAAGCACAGTAAACATTTTATACAGCTCAAAATTCAAAGATATCCCTCATGATATTATCATTTTGAAAATTCATATAAATGCAGCTGGGTTCAGTGGTGATATACAACTGTAATCTCAACACTGAGGGAGGCTGGAGCAGGAGGATCACAAATTCCAGTCCTGCCTCCGCAGCTTAGAAACTTTGTCATATATATATATGACAAAGAAATGTAGCTCAGTGGCAGAATGCCCTGGGTTCATTTTGCAGGATTCAAAAAAAATGGAATAAATGCTTTAAAATCGTCACTCACTAGATTTGACTTTAAATTCCTTTAAATGCCTTTTAAGACCAAATTTACCCCTCATATCCTTGATTTGCTCCAGTGAGCAAGGATTCACAGCACTGTCTATAGCTTATAGTGCCTATCACAGGTACCCCATGTAAGAATCTATATATTCATCTCTTCAAATTCACTGTGAAAATCTGCAAGGGTGGCAAGCATATTCTTTAGACAGCATATTTTAAGACATTTGCTAGGCTCTGAAAGTTTCTTGATATTATTGAAACATCTGGGAGTCAGTTTAGTCATGAACTCCAAGCATCCATGTGATTAAGGTTTTCATGATACACCCTGACACTCAACATCTACATATACTACATAAGTATTTCTCTTCTCAAATTTTCTACTGTTCCTACATTCAAAAAAAAAAAAAAAAAAAATATATATATATATATATATACACCTAGTATATGACAAGCACTCTGCTGGAATCATGTCTTCCTGAGTATTTTGCCAGAATATATAACATATGTGACTTTAGTGACCTGAGAGTTCACTGGTTGAGGGAAATCTTATAGGAATAAACATTCATCTGTTGTAAAATTTCTAAAGTTTCTTTTTAAGGAAAATACCCAGCATCATTGAGATGTAATTCATATACCATACAATTCTCCCATTTTAAAGTCTACAAATTCCTTGGTTTTGGTATAGTCACAGAACTCTGTAACTGTGACCACTATCTAAATTCAGGACTTTTCATCGCTCTGAAAAGAAACCTTGTTATCAATTACCAGTCACTCCTCATTCCCCACTTCTCAGCCTCCCTCCGACACTGACCTGCTACCTGTCTCCATGGATTTGCCTGTTCAGGCTATGTCATGTACATAGAGTCATACAATATGTGGTCTTCTTTGTGTGGCTTCTTTCACTTAGTGTGTTTTCAAGTTCCATCTATGTTTTGACATATGTCAGTATTTCCCATGGTGAGTAATATTCCATTGTGTGGATAAACCACTTTGTTGATCCATTCATCAATTGATGGACCTTTGAGTTGTTTCCACTCCTTGACTCTTATAAATAATGTTGCTACAAGCATCCATGTACACGTTTTTGTGTGGACATATATTTTCAATGCTCTTAGTTGTATATTGTGAAGGCCTTATGGTAACTGTAAAATTTAGAGGGAACTACCAAATTGTTTTCCAAAGCAGATGTATCATCTTATATTCCCATTAACCATGTATGAAGGCTTAAAACTTTACATTTTAAAATTCCAGAATACACAACATTTCTATGAGTGACTTAAGTGACATGTAAGTTTTGTTTGGTTTGGTTTGGTTCTGTTTGGTTTGGTACCAGGGATTGAATTCAGGACCTTGCACCTGCAAGGCAGGCTCAGTGCCACTGAGCTAAATCCCCAGCCCATTTTTAACACATTAAATTAAAGTTTTAACTCCAACAAAGAAGCCACATATTTATTAATTTAGCATTTATTTTCATTATCTTGATAATCATCTTGCATTTTCTACAGCAAACGTACAAAATATCTTCCTTTCAGTGTGATACTGAGCTGACACTGCAATGCTTTCCAATTTTATTTATTTCTAGCCAAGGAGAAATGACAGAAGCAATTAAATACTTGAAAAAAGTTGTGGAAATTGCAAGAAACAATTTTCAAAGCCTAGATATTGTGAGAGCAAGTACAATGCTTGGGAACATCTATAATGAAAAGGTGAGTATGTGTGTCTCTTATTCTGGAGAAATTTGCAGTTTTAAAAGTCTACTCCCATTTGATCCTCAGCTTCCCACAATGTATCATGCAGAATCTCTGAGGCTGCAAAAGGGATAATGGCAAGGGGAGGACTGAGAAGAGAAATGTCTCCTTCCTCCTCTTCTTGGGGTCCCTTGGTGCTAACTGGGGCACAGTCCCCAAGAGCTCCCCACCCTGATTCATATGTTCACAGCCAGTGGGGATTCCAAGTGACTTTGGATTTGAGAAGCAATTAAAAGATTTAAATTCAAAGGAACTTTCCATCAGCAACTGTTCTTATCATCTGCTTACTCTGACATTCATCCCTTTTGCTCCAACTTCCTGCTTTATCAGTCCAGCTGTGATGCCCCACAGTCAGTCGCTGGGGAGAAGAAATGACAATCCCAAGAATGATTTTGAAGGGAATTTAAAATAGAATTTCAATAACAGTTTGAGTTTGTGGGGAAACAATATAAAGAAGAGGGAAAAAGTCTACGATAAAATTAATTAAATAAAATTAGCTTACTCAAGATGCCATTATTAGTAAAGTGCACTGGTCGTAATGGATATTTGACTTATCCCAATTTTGTCTCTTGTTACCTAGATTCTTCAGGAGAAGCTGTATGAAAGAGGCTTGTTTTTCTAGTTTTAATTGCTGTTTTGATCATGAGTAAGGTCCATCATTTGTTGAGGGTAGTAATGTTCTCCAACTGTGTTCATACACTCTATTTTAATTTCTTTGAGAGATTGTGCATATAGTAAGTGATCTAAAGCACTAACTCCGAAACCCTAAAAGCCCAACTCTTCACTTCTAAGATAGGGGATCTGGAGCAAGTTACTTATACTTTTAGGTGCCTCCAATGTCTGACCTTATAAGGTGGTTGTGAGTTATTAAATGAGTATATTTAAGCACTTAGAATAGTGCTTTGTAGTAAGTGCTATCTGCATAAGCATAGCTGTTATTATTCTCTACACCTTTAGTGATATAAATAATTGCTCTCTTCCAGACCCTCAAGGACCTTAAATTACACCAAGCCCGATTCTAGGTGGCATGACATTCAATCCTGCACTCTTAACCACCTCACCAATCCATTCTTTGTCACAAAGTTGACTTTGTTTCAGAATGATTCAGAAATGTATTTGAAATGAATTTGAATGAATGAAACTAGTATTTTTTCATTTCCGGTCCTTGCAAACAAGGTGTGTGCTCTCTTTTCTCTCAAAACTCTCTGCCCCTTTGCTCCCTCTCTCTCCTGTGGCCCACAGTGTCCTCTCCCTTTACCTTCCCCACTCACCATGTCCCCAGCTGTCTGCCTCCTCTTTCCCGGCCTCTGGTCCTTGCTCTCTCACCGTCTCCCTTTGTCCCCTCCTCCCTCCCTCTCTTCGCTGTGCCCTCCCTGACGGTTGCCCCAGCTGCCCTCAGGTTGTTCCTTTGTCCTTGTTCCTTTGTCTTCCTGCTCCTGTCTCCCAGCCCTCTGCGCAGGGCCACCCTCTGCTCTCTTGAGCCCTCTGGTTGATTTTGTATTTGCTTTTGTTTACTTTTCAGCATGCAGTAGTGTAACACAAAATAAGACTTACACCCTTATGAGGCTTGCAGTCTAACGAAAACATTATCTCATAGCAGCATTCCTAGTAAATAGAGTAGATTTGTTTTTGAAGGGGTTGTTCTTCAAAACACAGTTATTTTATCCTCCCACCCTACCACACCCAAAATGAGGCCCTTTAGTAAAATTTGTACTCTGAGTATCAGCCTGTGTTTTCCTAATTACAGAAAAGTAGGGAAAATAGTATGTTCAGTGGGGCAATACTTTTATATTTGCATTGTTGCCACTAGGACCAGGATATGTTTTATGCTCTGATTTTTGATTCTTGAATAAAAATTTAATATCCAAAATTGTGTCAAGGCCAAAAGTTAATTTTATTGATTTTTTTCATATTTTAATAATAAATTTGAAGGATTTCAGATTTTCATGCTACCTTCAAATATATATATTTCCATTGCTCAAATTGATTCAAATACTTCGTTGATTTCTATAATAAATGGTCACTCAGATAATAGAGTATTAAGTAGATAATACCGTAACAGAGTTTGTATGATATCAAACACTTCAAAACAAAGCTTGCTTTGTTACTCAAATTGTTAAAGTTGCAATTCATTTTCAGGCCTTACCATTAAGCATTATTCTGTGGACATTATCCAAGTTAAAAAAGCTACTAATGTCTTCCCAGGTTGACTCTGAGTTGTTACATCATTACTAAGAGAATCATTTAAAAGTATTAGACACAACAAAGTAAATTCATTAGAACTAAGTGATAGTTATTATTTTTCTGTCTTGTCTTTTTGATATAGGGTAAGTACATTGATAACTTGAGTTTCCTTTGAGTTCTACAAAGCATTTCCTAGGAAAACATTGACAACAGATGATTTTATGTCTCTGCTTTTCCGTATTTCATCAATGTTCCCTAATTGTATTAGATGCCTTTATTCCAGGTACATAATTAAACAATTTCATGAGGAATTTGAACCACAAGATATGCATTAAGCTTTTCCAAGAACAAGGCAAAGAAGAACTACCTTGGGTTTTGTCCACCTGAATTTGAACTGAGCTTAGCCACTAATTAACTGTGATCTTGGGCAAGGTAATTCCTTGATGCTCAGTTTCTTCATCCTTCCATTGTCAATAAAAAGATACCTTGAACACTAGCTATGAAAGAATGAGAAGTTTAAAAATAATTATATGAGTTGAGCATGGTGACACATCTCCCATAACCCCAACACTTTGGGAGGCTGAAGCAGGAGCATCTCAAGTTTTGAGTCCTACCTGGGCAATGTAACAAGACCCTGAGTCAAAAATTTTTTTAAAAGCAGAGGTGGGGCAGGGGGCAGAAATAGGGATGTAGCTCAGTGTGAAGGCCCTGAGTTAAAAAAAATCATGTAGTACCTAGTAGAGAGTACCTAGCATACAAGGAGTGATCAAAATATTTCATTATAGTAAAAGATACCTTGAATTAATCTCCTTCAAAACACTCCCCCTCTCTTCAAACACTTATCACATCATTCTTGCAATTTTCTGAAGCAGTTCTGAAAGTCTTCTTTCACAAGAGTATTTACAAGGTGTGCTTTAAAATAATATATGGTGAATGTTGCTGCCAAATGTCATGCAAAAGAAAGGCAGGTTCACATAAACATTACGGGGTGATGCAGCTTCTGGCTCTTCCCCAAAGTCAAAGTGACCATGAAAGGTTTGGGATTAATTCGGGACATCAAGGCAGCCACAACAGCACAACTATAGACACTCACAAAACAAGACTTTCAGAACTGCTTCAGAAGGTGGCAAAAATTATGGGATAAGTATGTTCAAACCAAGAGTCAGTATTTTGAGGAGGATTAATGGCAATGTATCATTTACTGTAATAAATTTTTACAAATTTTAAATTTACCATATTTTCTCATCACACTTTGTACGTTGAATACATGAGTTTTTAGCTCCTTAGTATCTCAAGCTCTGATGATCTCCTCCCAACTCCAGACTCAAAACCCACTGGACACTTGACATATCCACATATGAGTACAAATATAACCCTCTAAAAACTAAACTCAGTTATCTTAAATCTATTCCTCTACCAAATCTGAATTTCTAATTCTGATCTCGCCTAGGACTCCAGATCAGGAAAGCCAACTACTTATTTCACATCTCTACCTGGATTTCTAATAGACCTCTAAAGTATTTCAAAATGTCCCTCTCCTTTGACTTACCACTTTCCAGTCTTTTAATAATCGGCATAATTATCCCATAACCTTGTTGATTAAGCCAAACACCTGCATGTCCTTTGATGATTCTTTCTTCCTTGCTTTGTGTCAATTCAGAAGCAAATCCTGACCTCTGTGCCAACAAAATACATTTCAGATCCACCAGCAT
This sequence comes from Heterocephalus glaber, assembly GCF_053883595.1. Lineage (NCBI taxonomy): Eukaryota > Metazoa > Chordata > Mammalia > Rodentia > Bathyergidae > Heterocephalus > Heterocephalus glaber. The sequence goes on along the minus strand of NW_028258365.1, from coordinate 5,460,443 downwards.
CTCTGCTACTTCTATCTATGCTACTATCACATCATTTTATGACACTATATTTTATCTCCTGGAGTACTGCAGTAAACTCTGAACTCATGTTCTCTTCATTCATTGTTCTCCCATCCTTCTATCCCAATGCCACCGGCTACAAGCCAATGTCCACAAGAGGTCAAAGTAATCCCTTTCAAGTGTAAATAACATTATGTTATTTCTTTGCCTAAAACACTTGAGTTACTTGTTATGGTTTACATCTAGCATGTCCCCCAAAAGTCTCATGTGTTTGGAAGAGGGGTTTTGGGAAGGTGATTGGATCATGGAGTGCTATACTCATCAGTGGATTAGTCCATGGATGAGTTCATGGATGAATGTGCTGTTAGGGGAGGAAGCTGGTGGAAGGAGATGGGTCACTGGAGGCATGAACCAGAAGGGTTCATTCTTGTCCCCAGCTTCTCCTCTTCTCTCTCTGCTGCCTGGATTCCATTGATTGAGTAGCTTTGTTCCATGCTTCCCTTCCACCATGCTGTTTCTACATTGGAGGCAGCTTACCAGGGATTGAATCCTCTGAAACCATGAGCCAAAGTAAAACTTTCCTTCTTTAAGTTGAGGGTGTCAGATATTTTGTCCTAGCTATGAGAAAGTAATACATTTCCTATTCCAAGAACATAAACATAAATCCTTGCTCTGTCCTGAAATATGCGATTGCTGTCACCCATCTCTCACCTTACTGCTTCTTGCTATTTTCTTGCTATTTTCTTGTGCCCACTCCCACACAGCCAAAGTGACCTTTGTGGAGTTCTTCAAACATACCAAGCTAGTTCCTGCTTCAGGCATGTGTGTGTGCCGTGGCTGGAGTGCTGTACATGGGATGCTCTCTTATCTCAACTTCACATTGCTGGCTTTCTGCCATTGAGCTGCGGTTAAGTGTCATATTTTCCAGGGCCCTTCCCTGGGCAGCCCAGTCCAAAGTAACCACTGCAGCATTCACTCTTCACTGTCAGCCTGCCTTAGTGACAGCGGGGACCCTATCTGTCTGTTTACTACCTTATTCTGGTGCCTGGCAGTGACCTGGCATAGACTCAGCCAGCAAAAACATGTCAGGTCATGGAACTAGTTTTGCAACCAATTTAAAACCACTGGAGAGTAGTATTCTCTCACTTTTCACATTCCAAATTTCTATTTCATTTTTGCACAGCATTTTAGCATTTCAAAAACTTATCCTAAATCTGCAAAAGCAAAGATAGTATTGCTGCTATTCACTCGCCTACCTGTTAGACTTGCTAAAACCATCTTCATCAAACACTTCCTGGCTTCATATTACTCATATGATGTATTGTAATTGTACTCTTCACAATAAGTTCCAAGAAATAATATTATTATAAAACAAAATTACAATCAAAATTCTATGTGGAAGAACATGAGTTATTGTTTTCTATGATTATTATAATGTTATAATTAAAATTACATAATTAAAATTATAACATCTTAAAAATATCCTTTATGCTAGTTAGTTTTCCTTTTACTAACTAACCATGATAGGCCATCTCTCTCTCTGGGATGATCTTTTGATGGAGTGTTAATTTAAAATATATAATTAATATAAAGTAGCCAAATGAGAATGTTTTCAGGAAGATAACCAGGTATAGACCTTTTATGAGATTTAATATTGCTTAATAAGATCTGAGAATAATCACATCACTAAAAGAATGGTGATCCCAACATTAAAATAGTAGGAAAAATGAGGAGGAAAATGATTTATCCTTAATACTGAGAAAATACCCATTTATTTTGAGCCTGCTTGTTGCGTAGCAAGACATTTTTGACTTGAAGAAGGCTCTTATAAGAATCAGAGCAATGGGCCAGGGATTTAGCTCAGTGGTTCCTCTGCCTGCCTCACAAGCGCAAGGTCCTGAGTTTGATCCCCGGTACCAAAAAAAAAAAAAAACAGAATCAGAGCAATGCTTGAAAATTGTTATACTATGTAATAATTCAAGCTTTGTTTCAAAGTCTGTGATGTCATTGAGATCTTGCCCTGGAATTATTCACTAAATGCTTCTCAGAGTTACATAAACTGAAGTTGTGTTCTCCCCACAAGATGTATTACGAAGTGTATAAATTCACCATATATTTTTAAACTCACAGTCAAGATTGCTGGGGCTAATTTCTGGAATCTTCTGAATTTTATAATAGAACAGAAATTACTTTGATAACAGAAATTAACTATGGATCTTTGTTTGGAGGTTTTTTTATAATAAATTCTTTAAGAATTAAAAAACTGGAAATACAATACACATTAGTGAAATCTCATTCGAAAAAGATACGTATGAAAATTAACATCTGAGAGTTAATATTGTATTTCCTTGGCAGTGTTTTAAACTACAAAAATCTACACTGACCTCAGTTTTGTGGCAGTTGCGTGTGCCCAAGATGGCACAGTCTGAGGGAAGAATAATTATTTAATTAGGATCTTTCTATTTTAGGGAAGGAAAGCACATGTTAAATAAGACCTAATGAAAGTTTTAGGTAAATCACTATTTCCCTGAACAGCAAGTTCAACAACTTGACTGTAAACTGCATTGATTGCTTAATCACCACTGCCTGTGAGCTTACTACATAGTAGTTGACTAATGAGTGAACCCATGAATGAATGAAATGAATGAGTTCATTTCAACATAATACAAAAATAATTCTGGAAATTCAAATATATGTCCATTTATTTATGATCCAAATTTCTTAGTTGAAACTGTCACCTAAAACAAATAGTTTAAAGCTCAGAAATGTAACTGGAAGAACAATTACATAATTAAATTTCTCAGCAAGGAGTGAAGTAAATCCCAGTAATACTAGCATTCTGGGAGGCTGAGGCAGGAGGATTTTAAGTTCAAGCCCAGCCTGGGAAACTTAGCAACTTAACAAGATGCTGTCTCAAAAATTAAAAATAAGGCCGGGAATTAGCTCAGTGGTTTCACTGCCTGCTGCACAAGCTCAAGGACCCGAGTTTGATCCCTGGTACCAAAAAAAATAAAAAATAAAAAATAAAAAAGGGCTGGGAATCTAGCCTAGTGTAAAGCTCTGGGTTCAATCCCTAGCACAGGAAAAAAAATAGTTATATTTCCTTGTTGCTTAGAAAAAGGCATTTATACATTTTCATGTATTTTAGCCTATATCTTTGATGTGTACCAAGACAGTCTACAGTTTTAACTATTCTATTTCCATTATCAGTAATATTTGTATCATTTCTCAGCCAGAATTTACGTGTCTTTGATAGTTTTATTTTTTCCTAATTTAGTAATCCTTTTCTCATATAAATTTTGTTTTGTAATTGAAATAAAAGAATTGTTCACTTTAACAGACAAAACCTATTACTCATATAATATGAAGGGACTCTGTTTAAATTAATAAACTTGGTTGAAAGCATCATTTGAATAAACAGTTCCCCTTGGCTGTCCTTGTGTATGACATATAGGGCTGCATGTCCTGTTATTTGTGTTGCATAACTGTCACATATGTCCTATTTCATCCCCTCCTTGTCTTGCTAGAAAATTCTTTTTCAGTCAGTCTGATTCCTACCCAAGCTCCATGATTACATGAGGATGGTGGAGTTGAAGATGCACTTACTGGAATGGTGAATGATATAAAACTCATACTATGGTGTTTTATGTCAGTTTCCTTCATGAAATATTGTCAGAAGATGACTTAAAAATCCATAGTAAATACTAGGCCAGGGTTGTAGCTCAGTGACGCCTGTAGCTCAATGATGCCTACCTCTCAAGTGCAAGGTTCTGGGTTTGATCTCCAGTACTGGAAAAAAATAATTTGTAGTAAATGCTGAGCCTAGTGGCACATGTGGGTAATCTCAGCATTCAGGAGGCTGATGCAAGAGGATCACAAGTTTGAGGCCAGACCAGGTACAAAGTCTGGCCTAGACTACATAGCAAGACTGTCTCAAATAACTAAAGCACAAACAAACAAAAGACTGATAGTAAAACATTCTATCTTATGAGGATTTCTTTTCTGAAGATGGCTCATGAATGTTTGTAAATTTTTTATTATTATTTTAAATGAACATGTTTATGGGGATCAGTGTGATAGTTCAACACTGATCAAATCAGGGCAATGATTCTATCTCTTTAACATTAGTAAAACATTCTATCTTATGAGGATTTCTTTTCTGAAGATGGCTCGTGAATGTTTGTAAATTTTTTATTATTATTTTAAATGAACATGTTTATGGGGATCAGTGTGATAGTTCAACACTGATCAAATCAGGGCAATGATTCTATCTCTTTAACATTACTTTGGTTTGGAACATTTGAGCAGCTCCTAGTTATTCATAAAATACATAGGAGGGTAAGATGAAATGTAGTCACTGCTCTGTGTTGGGATCCACCAGAACTCACTACTTCTGACTGTTTGGTATCATGCATGTCTCTCTTTGTGTGTATGGAATGGAGGGAAGAGTGGAGTTGAAGCCAGCAGGAACACAAGTCAGCAAACAAGAGACATTTTATTCTCTAGAGTCTTTACAAATATAACTCAATCCTAGAAACAATATCCTGCTTTAGGAAATAATTTTGGTGAGGATCTTCAGGTGATTTGAAGAGAAGTCTTTTCTAAGACTCGATTTTATTATCAGTGACATAAGAAGACTTCTTTCCTCAGAGTGTGACTTGTGAAGGCTAATGACATAATAAAGTACCACTGGCCATGATGTTTCACAGAAGCTATGTGAATACTTTTATTTGAGGGATAATAATTTTATTTTATTTTTATTTTTTTGTTGTTGTTAAGTTCTTTTATTGGTACATTTTAGTTATACAACACAATTACATTTCTCATTGGGAATTGTACTTTCACATGATGCATCTTGGTTCTTATGTTGTCCCCATTCCTAGCCCTCCCTTCACCCCCTCAACCCTTCCCTATTTACAAAGACTTCATTTGAGGGATAATAATTTTAGCACAGGGGAGGATGACCAAAACCAAACCAAACCAAACAAACAGAAAAACCTCAAATCTTAAATTTTCACAATGTGAAATATTGCAATGAACTTAGTGAGAGGTAGATACTTAAATGATCATTGTATTTCTGCTAGTGCTAGTAAGATAGTGTTTCTTAATGTATGTTACTTCAATATTCTCAGTGAAGAAAGACAAGTATATAGTTTGGAAAACAAGAACAGTAACAAAATTAGCTGATAGATATATTCATATTCACAGGCCATTAATGAAATGAGTTCGCTGAAAATGACCTTCTGTGCCTGAAAACAAAGTAGCTAAAATTATTTCATTGGATAAATACAATGATACAAGTGATAAAAAATCCATCCAAATCAATAAGTTATTTCACTCTTTGCCAAATTTCTTTTCCCTAGAATATATTAGGCTGAACCATATGAAACTGACAATTTTTGAGCACTTTTTAATCTAAAAGGACATAAGTTTCATATAATTCAATCTCATAGGCACAGCTTTCTGCCAAATTAATTTCAAGATCTTGAATAACAAGCAATAATACTGTTAGAAGGGAGCTATAGTAATAAAGAGCTGGTTTATTGTCCTTTTCTGCTCAAAGAACTCTTCAGAGATCAGTGTGTGACATTAAGGTGAGCTGAGCAAATATGCAAAGTGGTGAAATAAAATTAAGAAAATAATTCTCTCTCTTCCCTTACCAGGGTCAGTACAACAAAGCTTCTGAGTACTTTCAGCAAGCTTTCGACACAACAGTAGAGCTAATGAACACGTCTCTGATGGAGGAAACGCAAGTTCATTACGGAATAGCCAAAGCTCATCAGATGATGCTGACAGTGAACAGTTACATAGAATCTCAAGATCTCCCCAGCCTTGACTACTTGCTGTCCTGGAAGGAGTGCAGACGAGATGTTGAACTTGATCTGGTTATTGGTAAGGCTTTGAGTTTTGGAAATTCCTTCATAGCATTCTTAATAGTTAAGTCATTTTCACTAGAAAAGTTTATTCACTATTGATTTCAATTTAATTGGTAGTTTCATTTTTGGGTATACTTTTGTACCAGATTGTACCTTCAACATTTAAGAGAAGCATAAAAATAGTAGTAATGATGTCTCCTACCTGATAAATCTGATTTTTCCCCAATCATCTGAACTAATTTCTAATATGTACTGATCAGTTAAAAGGAATATGAAACAAGTTTATGCTTTTCAAAATGCTCAGTATTGTGCCATGTAAGAACAAAAGCAAATGTTGAGAGATGCTCATTGAACAAGATCAAATATTGATAGATGTGTCATATACTTATCTTACTGATGGTAATTAATTTTCCTATTCTTTTTTTTATCAATTTGAGCTTGAATCTTAATTTAGAAAAGATTTGATATAATTTCTCTTAATAACTACATTTTTTCTTACACATTCTTTCTTGTGAAGAATTAGAGTTAAAATAGTCAAAAACAAACAACTAGAGGGAATGGAAGAATCAAATTGGTTAGGTTCTTATCCTCTGCTAAGAACAAACAAAACAACAACAACCAAGAAAATAGTACTGCCCATGACAGACCTTTGGGTTAAACAATTATTTGTTTGCAAATCAAACTTTTTTAATGTAAACACTTTGAAATCTATAGGCATAGCTCAATTAGAATCATGAGGAGAAAACTTTGTTATTTAAGCACTTTCTCTCCCCCTTCAGTCATTTAGAAGAACCAACAATCCATTCTGATATTGATTTTCTCCATAGTGTAAACAGGTAGATAAAAGTGAATTAGGCACAAAAAAATTCATTTACTTTAGAATGTGGTCTCCTCTCTGTTCCCAAAGTGATTGTCATGCATTTCTCTCTAAGCACTTTTCATTTGTAGTATCCCACAACCCACCATGGCCATTTCTGTAATGCCTTAGTTGCCCAATTAACAGTATGGGTCTCTCAAAAGCAAATCTTGATAAGGAAGAAAAGGTCCAAAGGGGTAGAGGAAGTGGGAGGGGAAGGGGAAAGGAAAGAAGGGAAAGGAAAAATTATGAGAAAAGAAAAAAATGGAAACAAAGTCTATGTAAATAGGGAAGGGTGGAGGGGGTGAAGGGTGCATAGGTAATGGGGAAAAAATAAGAACCAAGATACATCATGTACAGGTACAAGCACCCAATGATAAATGTAAATGTATTGTATACCGAAAATGTACCAATAAAAGAATTTAACCAAAAAAACCCACAAAACACACATCTCCCCCCCCATTAAGTTTATTGGTACATTTTCGGTATACAATACAGTTACATTCATCATTGGGATCTTGTACCATTACATGACTCTCTTGGTTCTTATTTTTTTCCCCTTCCCTTACCCTCCCTTCATGCCCTCCATCCTTTGCTATTTGCAAAGACCTTCTTTCCATTTTTGTTCCTCTTCTCATATTTTTTCCTTTCTCTTTTTTCCCTTCCCCTACCCCTCCCAATTCCCCTGGTGTTTTAGACCTTTACTTCCTGTTACACAGTATCAGTTATACATTTTTTAAATTACAATATCAAGATCTAGGAGACATTACCACAGATTTTACAGAATTTAAAAGGATATAGAAAGCATATTACAAAAATCTTTTTTGAAATAATTTTGACAACTTCTAAGAAGTACCTTGGAAGACAAATTAATGAAACTAACTCTGGAGGAATATAAAATTTGAATAGCACCTATTAAAGAAAGTATATTCCTAGCTTGAAAACCTACCTATATGACAACAGCAGGGTCATAAACATTTTAACTGATAAATTATATCAAACAATTAAAGCAGAGAAAAGAAGGAACACTTCTCTCTCATTTTAGGAACTCAACATTGTGCTAATCCTAAAACTGGATAAAGATAATAGAAGAAAAAAGTATGAACATAGATAGAAATTTGTTTAACAAAACAAACTATTGGAAGTCAGATCTGGCAGGATGTAGAAAGTGGTTTTGTTATAGGGATGGCAGTGTTGGTTCAGCATTGGAAGATCCACCCCCAAAAGTCATCATTTAAACAGAGGAAAGGAAAAAGCCGTATGATCCTGTCAGTAGTTGGAGAAAAAGTATTGGACTAAATTCTATAGCTGTTCATGGTAAAAGCTATCAGGAGACTAGAAGTAGAACAGAAACTTCTCAACAGATTAAAGACATGAGCTCCATACTTCCAGTGAAAATGCCTTATATGAATGGAGAAGATACAATGGGGAACAAGGGCAGGTATGCTTACTCTTTATCTGTCCATTAAACTTTGAAACCTAGGCCCCACCAAAATAGTCTGGCAATAAAATGACACAATTAGGATAGGATTGGCAAGGTAGAAGCAAAATCTTTATATGTAATGAAATGATCATCTACAGAGAAAATACTAAGAGATCTCTAGGAGCCCCTAGAACTTGTATTTGAATTTAGCAGGATTAGAAAACACAAGGTATATATAAAAATTCAGGTCTGTGTACACTTGTTATAAATGTAGAACTGGATATTAAAATTTAAAAGTTATGTAGGAGTACAAAGGACCTAGAAAAGTTTAAAAAAAAAAAACATTGTTGGAAGACATTTAGTACCTAATTTTAAGACTTCTTCTAAAGCTACAGTAATCAAGGCAGTGTTGCTGTAAGGAAAGACATATAGATCATTGGAATAAAACAGAGAATCTAGAAATAGAACCACACATATATGGTCCACTGAGTTTTGGAAGATTATTTAACATTAGCATTTTATAGAATATAAACTCAATTCAAGAGCCGAGGAAGAGATAGTGTTTGCAGCAAACGGCACTAGAACACCTGGTATCCGTATATAAAAAATTAACCTCAACCCTTTTTTTCCATACATGAAAATAACTTGAAGGGATCTATGAACCTAAATAAGAAAGCCTAAAAGTATAAAACTTTAAGAAGAAATTATAAGGGAAAATATTTATGAATTCAGGGTAGGCAAGAACTACCTAGGATACAAAAAACATGATGTATAAAAGAAAAAAATTGATAAATGACATTCCATCAAAATTTAGAACTTTAAATGACATCATTAAAATGAAAAGTAGTCCTTAAACAGACCATAGTTACAATGCATATAACCTATGACCAGAATATATAAAGAATTCTTAGAGCTCATTAATAGACAACCCAATTAAAATGTAGACATAAGATGATAAGTAGCCAGTATAGCACAAAGAATGGTGTGCAACTCTAGAATCAGAAAAATACTAATCAGTACAATGATAAGATTGAATTATACACTCATTAGGGAGATGAAGTTAAAAGTTTTAAAAACTTTGTCATGACTTTTTCTTTTTGTTGGATTCTCCCCCTTTGCTTTTAATTTGTCACACCCAATGGATTCATTCTGCTGGGTTTCCTGGGATTGTGATCCTCATTGTCTTTTCCTAGGGTATTGTCTAAAATTTTTTGGAGTGCTGGTTTGATGTTCATGAAGTTCCTCAGGTGCTCTTTATCCTGAAAGTATCTTATTTCTCCATCAATTTTGAAAGATAGTTTTGCAGGGTACATCAATCTGGGTTGGAGGCTGTTTTCCTTTAGGGCTTGAAATACATCACTCAAAGCTCTTCTTGCCTTGAGGGTTTGCATGGAGAAGTCTGCTGTGATTCTGATGGGCTTTCCTTTGTATGTGATTTGTTTCTTTTCTCTAACTGCTTGTAGAATTTTGTTCTTCTGTTGGATTTCTGGAATCCTATTATATGCCTATGTGTAGATTTTTTTTGATCAAGGCTAGCTGGAGTCCTATATGCCTCACTTATCTGTATGTCAAGTTCTTTTCCCCTCCTTGGAAAGTTTTCTGCCATCACTTCTGTGAACAGATTTTTTATGTCATCTGCACTCTCTCTTCTTTCTTCATTGACTCCAATCAGTCTTATGTTATTCTTCTTTGCATCATCTAGCAGCTGCTGGGTTGATTTCTCATGTTCCCTTACAATTTTAAAACAACTTTTCTTTTCCTCCTCACTAATTGCAATCTTATCTTCTATATGTGAAATTCTATCCTCACATTGGTTCATTCTGCTGTGCAGACTTTCAATGGAGTTTTTAATCTCTTGAAAATCTGTTTGTATATGTTTTATGGATTCCATTTGTTTCCTATGTTGGGATTCCATCATGTTCCTCAGATGTTCTATTTTTTTTATCTGTGTCCTCTCTAGATTTATTAATCATGTCTTGCACCATGAGCAAAATCTTTACCATTATCTGAGTAATTATTTCTGATTTCATTTTTCCCACGTCCTCTTTTGTTGCCAGTTCAGAGAGTCCAGGTGGTTGAGTATCAGAGTGTTCCATCTCGTTTTCCTTTGGGGTTGCTGTAGGTGATCCAGAAGTCTGTTTTTGAGGCTTTTTTATATGTTTTCTCATTTCCATGGGGGGGGGCTTCTGGCACCCACGTGGCTCACCTTCCCTAGGGAACTTCTTTCCAGGTGCTGGGACCAGCTGAGCTTCTCTGCCCTAGGAGCCTGGGATGGCGGCAGGGGAGCTTCCTTCTGGGTGCGGGACTGGCTGAGCTTCTCGGCCCTAGAAAAACACACATCTTGATTCTTGGTATTCACTACAAAAGACACAATCTTTGACTACCAAGGTCCCAAGTAAATACTTTTTGAGTTAAATATAATCAAGAGGAATATGTGTTCCCTGTTCATAAACTCATTTGCCCTAGCCATATTTACAAAACCAAATCCATAGTTTCCCTAGAAAGCCTATGATTTTACGCTGTGTTTGTATTACCATCCAATTATCACATGAACGAAGAATGACACTCACCAAACATGATGTTGACAAAACGAAAAAAATACAAAAATATTATTGGAAACCTGAGCCGCTCTTTTCAACTTTTGCCTTTCTTCTAGGAAAAGGTATCTTTAATCTTGCTACTGAGGGGTCCTGTGTATTCAGAAAAAAGCAGATCAAAGACCTGAAAGATACATTATAAAAGCTGTGCGTTTATCATCACCTCTGAGACTTCCATCCTCCAAATAAGTCATTAGCTTGGAGAGCAGGCAATATGCTTTTAAGCAAAGGAACATGACCCCCTAAGGGAATAGCCCAGTGAGAGCACTCAGGTCCCCGAGCAAGGCACTCTCATCCCTGCACCTTCCAGGGGTGAACCCGCGCACCCAGGCACCGTCTCACTCTGCGAGCACTTACATATGGTTGGAATGGCTCATGCTCCTCCTTCCCTTTCCAGTATCAAATAAGAATAGATTTCTCTCCCAAATTTAAGAATTTAGAAAAGAATTCAAATTTCTTGCACTTCAATAAAATTATTCAAGCCTGAAGCAATTGAAAGGTGTTGGCTCTTAAGGCTTAAAGGCCTGTGAATTTCTGCTGATTTCTCCAGAGGATAGTTTGCCTTCCTTACTGGAACTGTTATCTCTACAATAAAGGAGGAAAAAAAAATTTAAGTGAGAAAGCCTCATTCATCTTGTCTTTTGGAAATTACACACCCACATGTGGAACAGCAATACAAAAACAAACTCTTTCCTTACTCAACTTAATAGCAATGTAAGCTAAACATGTAATTATAGCCACTTAAACACCAACATTGTTAACTATGTCATTGGTAATAATTATATCAGTAACATGACTTTAATGCACTTTGTTATTGTAGCCAAATGTGAGTTTTATCAGAGAAATAATATGTAAACCTCGAGTATAGGAATAGATGAAAATGCTGGCTTGTTAGTACTCAAGGACACTTACTGTTTCCTTTGAAATGCGTGTAAAGGTTTACTTGGGCAAAAATATCACCCTATCATTCGAGAGATGCAGATGAAAATAACAGTGAGGTTCCAGCTTACTCCAAAAAGAATGGCTGCTATCAAGAAATGAACCAATAACAAATGCTGGCAGGGGTGTGGGGAGAAAGGAACCCTTCTTCATGGTTGGTGGGAGTGCAGACTGGTGCAACCACTGTGGAAATCAGTATGGAGATATCTCAAAGAACTAAGACTAGAGGTCCCATTTGACCCAGCTATTCCTCTGCTGGGTATCTTTCCAAAAGAATTAAAAGAATCATGCCACAGCGATGTATGTGCACCCATGTTTATAGCAACACAGTTCGTAATAGCTAAAGGTTGGAAACAGCCCAATTGCTCATCAACTGGAAACTGGATAAAGAAGATGTGTTTTTTTAATAAAATGGAGTACTACTCAGCCATAAAGAATGAAAAACTAGAGACATTTATAGCTAAATGGATGCATATTGAGGTCTTGCTCTTAAGTGAAATAAATTGGACTCAAATGTATAAATACCAAATAGTTTCTCCAGTGTGAGAAACTGAAAGTGTAAATAAGAATTTAAATGATTAAAATGAATAATTGATCATTTGAAATAGGAAGAAAAGGTCCAAAGGGGTAGGTAGGGGAGGTGGGAGGGTAAGGGGAAAGGAAAGAAGAGAAAGGAAAATTTATGAGAAAAGGAAAAAATGGAAACAAAGCCTTTGTAATAGGGAAGGGTGGAGGGGGTGAAGGGAGCACAGGGAATGGGGAAAAAATAAGAACCAAGATGCATCATGTACAGGTACAAGCACTAAATGATAAATGTAAATGTATTGTATACCTAAAATGTACCAATAAAAGAATTTAAGCAAAAAAAAATCGCCCTAGTTTTATGAATAATTTAATATTCTCAAAAGAAAACAGTCAAAATCATAACTGTCTCACAGCCCTTGTTTTAGTTGTCTTCGTGTTGCACTCTGGATTTAATATTACGCCATTTCCCCACCCTATGCTCTGGTTGTGTTTTTTATTGATGAACTCATCCTGTAAGTTAAAGAATGTGAAAAACCCACACTCACAAGTCAATCTTCATGTTCTCCGGTGGTCAGCTACTTCCATCTATTAAATAGTCCCAATAATGAGCAGAAAGTCATGGAAATAGGTAAAAAGACCAGTGCAGGTTTCATCCAACCTGTCATCCCATAGCAAATTTCTGCCCTTTGTAAAATGTTCCAAAACATGACACAGAAAATGATTCTGGTGAAAACTGACTGAATCAAAGCTCACCCTCCTGGAAGCTCAGTGTCACTGAGAGGAGCTATGACACAAGAGCCAACCGATATGGGCTCTAACACCATACTGCACTTGATAGTTTTGTGATGCTCAGTGAAAGATTTCAGCTCAAGTTTTTTTAGCTTGTTATCTCCCGTTCAACACAGATCATTGATAGCTTCCTCTGGAACTGATAGTGCTTCCTCAGTAAGAGCATTTTCCTAAGTATTTTGTAGTCTTTAAAGGTACAATATAGATTTCCATGAGCATTTTGTCAATTCCCTCACCACAAAGCTTCAGCAGAAGAGGATGTATTATTGTTATTATTATTATTATTACATATTGAGCAACTGTATAAATGTCAAGTCTAAGTAAATCCTTCTGCTAGAATTTCAAGACATTTCTAGCCCTCTGGTATCATATACATTTTTTTTCCTCAATGGCACTATTGAGGTTACTACACGAAGCAAACTATTTCCATTCATCCTCCTCTTTTCAACTTTGTGTCCTGCTTCTCCTCAGTATTCCTCCCTGCTTGCCTTTCTCTCCACTGTTTCTTGGGCTCCCAATTCCTGAATATGGCAGCCTCTCTACTCATCACTATTTTTCCCTCTTGCACTTTAGTTTGTAGTGGCTCTGCCCTCTAAATCCTTTATTTTTCCTACACCTTCTTTCTATCTTCTGAAAATTAGCTACAATCTTGTTGACCCTTTTTTGAGTTTTGCAGATCATGAAATGATTCCATTTTATGGTACCAAAGAAATCCACTGATCCATATCTTTATATTCACATGTCCTTAGGCCCAGGGAAACCCAGTCATACAATAATACCTGAAGGACAAGATGAATCTATAATTCCAGTTTCTAAAGTTCTAGCCCAAGATTCTTCATATATGTTATACTTTCTTACATATCATGGTACTTCATAGTTAAAAATAATCCAAACCTAACATTTTTTCATTTTTATTTCTATTTTTATTTTGTGCTCTTATAGACTTCTGGCTCTGTTACAGCCTTCCCTCAAAAGTAAACAAACTGGTTATGCAGATAGTCAAAGAGTGCCAAACTCACTTAAAACATAAGAGAGTAAAAACTGCTAGATTCTAGGCCATGCCTATGATTTTAAAGATTACATTTTAGGCTAAAATCTGAATAAAGTTAATTACAAAGAAAAGAAACAGATACTTCACTTCTGGCCTTGAAGGAGTAACAGGCTCCAGGTTTACTCTTCTGCTTTAAACAGTTGAAAAAATAAAGTATATGAGGCAATTTTTTGTAGACATGGGACAGCAGGCAGCACAACACGGTGACCCTTGAGAAAGGAGAAATGGCTTGTTGAATTGCCTGAGTGCCCCGGGGTTCTGCCTAGAAAAAGTTCCTAAGTTGTTGCACGGAAGGGAAACCAAGGCAATCTGAGATGAGAAGTTGACCTGGAAATTCAGGGAGGCTGAGGTGTCTGTGTTCACAGCAAAGAATCTGAAAGGAAAGAGTTGCATAGAGAGAGTGCCAGAGTTCTGCAATCTTCAGCTGAGTACTGATCAGTATGGGCTTGAGAAGAAACTACCCAAGGCCAGAGAAAACATCAGCTGAAGGGGTCATGTAGAACAATCACTCATGCTTAGACACAGCTAGGAATACTTTCATATTCCCACCATCCAGGAAAACCTCTTGGAGAAGGGAGCATCACCAGGAGTCAGAAAGGCATTGCTTCAGGAGTGGAGAATAATTAGCTCTAGATGAAAGGCTACTTTGGTGCAATCTAACTAAGCTGAAAAATGGGTATTAAAAGGATAATTTATTTCTTTAAGTAACTTACCTGAAAAGAACAAGACCCAAAAATAATAATAGGAGTAAGAAATACCTAGCAACCCAACAAAGTAAAATTTTCAATATCTAGCATACAATCAAAGTTATCTAGACATGCCAAGAAGCAGGAAAGCATGACACACATGGGGAGAAAATAAAGAGAAACTGACTCCCAGATGGCATAAATGATATCATTAGCAGACAAAGACATAAAACAACTATCAAAAGTATTCAGTCCATGTATTCAAAGAGTTAACAGAAAGATTGAACTCATAGAGTCAGGGAAGAAATTTTAAAAAGACCCAAATTGAATTTCTAGAAGGAAGAAATGAAATGTTCAAGATGAAAAGTAAGCAGCAGATTAGGCAATGCAGAGGAAATAGTTAGTGAACTTGAAGAAATAGCCATAGAAACTATCCAAATTAAAGTGAAGAGATAAAATACTGAAGGAAAACAAAGGGCGTGTTAGAGAACTGTGGGTCACAGCTTCAAAAAGCTTAATGGCAATAAATTGAAGACCCATGCGAGGGGAAAAATATGAGGAAAGAGGAAAGATTTTTTAAATAATGCATAGTAGGTTTTTTCTGAATTTGATGAAAACTATGAATGCAGATTTAAGAAGTTCAGTGAACACTAAGCAAAAAAAAAACCTAAACCAATTATAATTACATGCTTGAACCAGTGATAAATATATTAAAAGTAGCCAGGGTTGGGTGCGGTGGAAGAGGAAGGTCACATCACATATACAGGAGCAAGCTTAGGATGAGATCGCTCACTGAAAACAGTACAAACCAGAAGAGAATGGAACAATATTTTATTTAAAGTACTAAAGAAACTGTAGGGCCTAGAATTCTATATTCAGTGAAAATATCTTCCAAAATGTCTTTTCAAAATAATAAAGATTTTATTTCTAAGCACACAAAAGCCTGGAGAATTCATCACTCACACACCTGTTAGGAGATATGTTAAAGAAAGTTCTTCAAGGTGAAAGAGAATGAATCCAGGTAGAAATCTGGACCTTGACAAAGAAATGAAAACTAGAAATTTTCCCAAGCCTGCGAGTGTAGCTGAATGGTATAGCACGTGCTTATGAGACACTGGGTTCCACTCTCAGCCCTGCAACAAAGAGCACAGAGGGGAAAGTCAGTAAAGATATTTATGTTTAAATTGTTTTAAAAGTTTTTGACTATGTGAGGCAAAATAACAATAATGCATTGTGGGGTTTACAATAAAGTGGAAGTGAATGTAAATTAAATGATGAGGCTGGAGGTGTAGCTCAGTGATGTTGTATGTGATTAGCATACTCGATGACTGAGTTCAATCCCCAACTCACACAAATATTGGGAAATTATTCCATCCGGGCATTTTTAGTTTCACCCAAGTAGAAAATACAATACTCTCTTTTAATTGTAAAAGTACCTCATGTTCTTATTTAACTCTCCTCCAACTTAATTCCTTTCCTAGTGAAATCAGCCATTCCTTCAGTCTTAAATTATATATTGAGGTTTGTAAAAGAAACCAATCTGATTGAATTGAGTGTTGCCATATTATGCCTGAAAAGTCTTTTAACCTATTCAGAGCAATGTGGATTTTTTTAGACATTGGGAGATTACCTATGGCCAGAATTAGAAACCTTTATTGAAATCATTCAGGCAACAGGTGGCAAGATAATTTTGAGTTATGACCCAAACACCTGCATCAGTATTGTAAAATCTGGATATCTATTCCTGAATTTCAAAGTTAATTTTTTCTTCTGTATGAGTCTAACCCTTTTAATAAAAATTTAGAAGGATGATTAGAATTTTTTAATGATAAATCACTCTCTGATAAATCTAATGGGACCTAACTTGTCTCTCCTCTCTTCGTAAACATGTGCTTATAATTTCAGGGTTCAGTAACCGTTGCTTCAGGAGATAGAAGTGTAAGTGCTTATGAGTATCTGGTTCTTTCCTCTTCTGAGTGCATGGAAGCATGCACTTCTCAGCCACTTGCAACTGGCCGGGACTTCGTGACTGATCTTGGCCAATGGGCTTTAGGCAGAAGCCACTTCCGGGCTGAACCATGTGCAAGAACACCTGGGACCTGGCAGCTGTCTTCCCCTGCTGCGGTGATCATGGAGAAAGTCTTACTAAAAATAATGGAGCTACAAGACTGAAGCATCCCTAAATCTCCACATGGAGGGCATGTGCCCTGGAAACTAATTCATACCTGCAGTGGCCTTTGAGTGGACACAGAACACTCCCTTATTGAGATCCCACTGAGACCTTCAACGCTGTTTGTCATCACAACTTCTCTTAGCCTGCCCTGACTCCAAAATCTCCAGGGTTCTTCAAGATGGCTCCCATCTGAGGGGGAACTGGGCCAACCGTTTCCCTTCATGACAGTTTAGAAAGTGTGTTTGTAGGCTGTACGACTGCCTGTGTACGGCTGTACGACTGCCTCTTTAAGAGGCAGAGATTCTCAAAATCTTTTGTTTTTTACTTCTATTTTTAATCACAGAAAACAACATTGAAGAGACTAGGAGAATATAAAGACACAATATGTTTTCTATATACTCTATCCTAGTTTTAAAAATGTGTAAGAAGGATATATAACTTTTCTGCTAAATGTATTTAAGTCTTACTAGATTATACAAGTGTATTTCTAATATCCAGAAAAGGACTAGAGAATTCAGTGGCTTCTGCAACTGATAAGAAAGTATAATTTCAAAGGGGAAATGTGCTGAAAATGACGGACAATACATAATTTTAACTAAATTTTAAAGGGAAAAAGACAGCAGAATTTGAGCCTGAATTTCAAATTTCCTCATTTGTACACAGTTCACCCACCATCATATATTTTCTTCAGAAGCTAATGCTTACTTCATTGGGAAATAATAATGTAGCTCTAGATGCCTTGGGTTGAAAGAATTTTTTTTCTTTTTCTTTTCTTTTTTTTTTTTCTCTCCCTCTGAGAATCTCCTTCTCTATCTGCTGCCTTGGTTAAATAAAAGAGAATTCTTGATTGCTCAGACAAAAACTATACTTCTTTTAGATTCTGCTCACAGTTCTTGGTTAGCAGATGGTGCTACCAGTCTTAACTTTCCATGCACACTGAACTCACCACTTCCAAGAAAAATGTAGCTAGGTTTCTCTAATCTGATTTTATTTCAGTTTTGTCTTTAATTACTAGTTTGAGAAGTTCATGAAGAGTATGTTGGATGGCTAAATCGTACAAAACTACAGTAAATTCTGGGACTCTATCAGTAGAAGGCTAGGGTTTGAAATTCTGTAGAAATCCAGTTTTCACATATTTATATTTATCTCATTCCCAGTAAGGGATCTCACCCCCTCTTCTGTGGTACCTATGTCCTCTTATTTCCAGGCATAGATAAACATACCAATGTAGCTAAATGCTTTCCACCACTGATTAAATTTAGGGACAAAAATTCCTCTCCTATGTGTATTTTACCCTTAGTTGGTAAGACTCTGTTAGGACAAGTGTAGTAAATATTGATTCATAAAATTTCTTCTGAAAAAGGAAGTGATATGCCATGGTATTTAAAGTATGAACATATTGAAGTCATGAATTTTGCTAGCTTCTTTCTTTGCAAACTTGCCCTGATCTGGAATTTTTAAAAAATATATGTATTCATGATCTCAGAATTTACTTTTCTTTAAATTCTTTTAGTCTTCCTTGTATTTTTCAACTCCTAGATCAGAGTGAATGTTCTATAATCTAGATTCTTTTCATGACAAATATTCTTTTTAGAAATTACTTACAGTGCCTTATAAGTGATGTCTGACTTGAATAGCAATCTCTGGATACATATTTCATTTTTCATGGACTGTGTCTGTCTCTTGGAGATGAACACAGTGTACTTGATATAGAAAAAATTGGCCAAGAATCTCATGAGAAGAAATAGAAGTATATTCCTAAATTTTAATGCAACTCTTTCCTGATCAGTGCCTTGACCTTCCTGAAATAAATCTCTGAATCACAAGTGTACTTGAACATATTTACCTTCTGAACTCTCTGAACTTTGTAGCAATGAAATAAATATTTAAGAGCACTAACCAATATTCACCATCTGCAAATCCTTTAACACTGCAATGTATTCAGGTTTCTTTC
The DNA here is from genome assembly GCF_053883595.1 of Heterocephalus glaber. Lineage (NCBI taxonomy): Eukaryota > Metazoa > Chordata > Mammalia > Rodentia > Bathyergidae > Heterocephalus > Heterocephalus glaber. The sequence goes on along the minus strand of NW_028258365.1, from coordinate 5,441,574 downwards.
TTCCTTTTATTTCATTCTAACCTTCAATCCAAAATTTTAAGCAAATACATGTTCTTTCATTATTCCTTTTAAGGTAAACAGCATTGCACTCTGTCACATCAACGGGGAAAACTAAAGTTATTTCATTTAAGTGCTATGCCTTCAACAAACTGGATTTATTAGCCTCTATCATGGAATCAGGTATCTAAAAGCAAAAAAGACCAGTTCATTTTAGCCTTTATTGAATCTGATATCTCTGCACTAAAACTGTGCATTTCATTGTATCAACAGCTAATAAAGTGTATTCTGCACTCTTACCAAAGGAAGATTAGTTCAGTATTTTCAAAAGGTTTTCTATCCTTGGAAGGAATATATAGTTTTCAAGTCTCCACATATTTTAAATTCAGATATTAAAAATAAAAAATGGGTAAAATAAATGAAATGAAACTTCAAAACTAATAAGGAAGAAGAGGATTAGTTAAGAAAAGCCAGGAAAACTGGGTCAAAATAACTACCATAAAGTTTTGAGATTAATATTTATACTGTTCAGATCTTTTTGGCCTAAGGTATTACCATCACCCACTAATAGGATTATGAAAACAAAGAAATATACTGTATCAGAGAAAGCTATTATGTGCAACCTTTAGGTATTAATTTTCTTCTATCACAATATAAAACCTATTTGTGTTATATGTAATGTAAGCAAAAGAAACTTGTTTTTCAGAAAAATTTTAAGCACAGATGAATAGACTGATGTTCTGACTTGGTCATAGGACTACTGCCTAAAAATATAGACGTCCAAATAGCTACATTAACTACCTCTCATCTGAATGAGTTCATTTGTCCACTCACCTACATCTAAGGCCTTACACTGTAATCTCATTTGAAAATCTATATGATAAAATGTGAATTTAGTATATTCCTTAGTAATTTGATTGGGAGAAAATAGAGAACAAAACATTATGAGCACCACTTTTTAATAATTTATAATTACTTACATGAATCTACTAAGTTTAGGCACCCAATTATATGACTAATTATGTTGAAAATCCAAATGGATGCTTAAATAGATGACCATGCCCTGAGGCCCTTCCAGTTATTTCTGCTGTCTCATTTAACCATGCAAATGTTATTAAGCATTCCTGGCTAAAATATTTCAAGCATGTGCAAGTGTAATTGTACAGATAATTATGAATAATTCTGTCACTTTCCATATGTAACGTAGAAATTTTTCTGTTTTTCTTTTAAACATCGGCTTTCTAATGAGTAGTCTTCTCAGTATAAATACAAATTATAAAAGGTAAATAGATCAGACCAAAACCAACCTATTGCTCTTCAGGATCTCTTCTTGACTTCTTTGCACATCAGTTTGAAGAGGAAGAGAGAAACGCCAAGCCATATACTAAAATTAAAGCAAATTTAAAATATCCATAAATGGAACAATCCATATACAAACATAGACCCAAATAAAACTATAATGCAATAATTATGATATAATCATACTAATGTCAACCAAAGTCTGCATAAATATTTATAAAAACTTAATAACAGGGATCTAAAAGAACTGATCACACGCAAAAAAATGTAAGCAGCAAATCGTTCAAGTTTGCATATCCCAGAGCCAAGTTTATACAATAGCAGAAAGCGTCTAGAAAAAAAATGAACAGTGCATACATAATGGTGGGTTAATTTCTTTTCATGGTATCTATTGGAGGAGCTGTACAGTAGAGAATCCTGCCTGACACCGTTCCTCATCAGATTGGATTCTGCACAGCCCTGCCTCACCCACTCCCAGAGTAAAGTTTAGAGTGCGTCCAACTGATTGATGGAGCCTGGCTCCCAGGACCCCATCACAGCTGCAAGGCAAGGTGGGAAAGTATCTTTTCAACACTTACAATGAGACTGAGTCTCAACTTCCCACCTAAATGTATAGAGTGGGAAATTTCTTAAGCATGGAAACAAGTTTAGAGGCTAGGCAGACTCTAGAAATAGTGCTAAGTTCATTGAAGGAAAAATAAAGTGGAGTAAGAGGATAGAAAGAGATTGGGTTTGCAGAGGGTTACTTTAAACAGAAGGGTCCAGGAAGCTTGTCAAGAGAAATGAGATTAAAATGGGGAAGCAAGGCCTGTGAACATTTGCGAGGGTGGAGAGAAGATGAAAAGCAAGTCTTATTTCAGTAACAGCAGAAAGACTAATATGGCTCAAGCAAGTTGAGGAAGAGAGGTAAAAACAGGGGTGTGGGGGGCAGTCAGTTACTTTAGGGCTTCCAAGCCTTGGTCATGACTTTGGATTTTATTCCAATTGTGAGGAAAACTTTTCACTGAGGTCTGAGAAGAGAACTCTGATTGGCTTTTCCAAAAAAATCACTTTGGCTACTATATGAAGAATAGTTTGCAATGCAATGGCCTTTTTTATTAAAATCTACAATAAGAAATATATTTTGCCTTGTGAGATAGAGTACAAGTTAAATCAAGAGTATGACAAAATACAATACCTCCTGTGAAACACTCTGGTATTTTTCTGTTGTATTCTAATCCAATGTAATCTATTTCATTTTTTTAATGATCATAAAGAAATTTTAAGAGATTCTTATGAGAAAAAAAATGGCATTGAAGTTAGAAATATTCCATGCTGAACTGAGGTATTCTGCTGCATTTTCTAATTATATATAAGTATTTTAAGATACCCTCTGGAAAATTAAACTTCACAGTGAGCCTGAGGCAGTTTCTCAAGGTGCAATCCAAGGACCTCTTGCACCACAACTATGAGGGTGGAGTTATTATAAATGTATATTCTAGGCCCCTCAGAATTACTGATCTCTTCTGACAGGGCTTGAGAACCTGCTTTTAACAACGTCACCAGTTGATCCTGGTGTGTGGACGCTATTCTAAAGTTTCTTTTTCAATATTTTAATTTGTAATGCAAGGCCAAGTTTCCCTCATTAGCATGTGATATGTCTCTAATATAGGTAAATCCCTTTAGTGGGTTGTAAGGTAACATGTCCTTATTTTCAAATTCATCACATTGTATAGGCACCTTTTTACATCTCAATAAGACATCTATAAAAGTGTGTTAAAGGATAAATTTCTTAGCAATATTAATACTGCTGAGCATTATTTTAATTCATATATGAAATATGAAAAACATCAAATCAGTGCTTCTATTTAATGTATCTATGTCTTTCTCCTCCTCTAAATACCTATTATAAAATCAAGTCAAAAGTTCTTTGAATGCTTGTCATCTCTAATCCCAACCCTTTATCAATATCTGTCGCTTCATAATTTATCTTAAAACATCTACTCAGTTACATTTCTTTTCCCCTTCCAGATGTTTCCAGCATTTTATTTCCCCAAGCAGCCTCCCTGCTCAAGTTGAATGCTGGATAAATACCACATATTCACAACTCCACAAGTCTAAGTGGTACATGGCAGCAGTATCTCTCTGCATGCCATTCATTTCTACCAAGCATTATTCTCCACTGTGGCACAAGTGGAGTTTTCTCATTGCATTCTATTTAGATGCACCTTGGACACAAGACATTAGATGGTCTCTGTAAAAAGGATTTTCAAAGTATCATTAACATGTATGGGAATGTTTTTCTCTATTCAGTTTTTAAATGAAACACGAGAGACCCTAGACAGAAGATATATTATGAGTCTCATGGCTGAAAAATCAGGCTCCAATCTGGCTCAGGTGAAGAATGGGGCTTAATACCTGATGTTATAAAGTCACTTTGTAAAAATGTTTCCCAATTTCAAATTCACTTTTACTATGGATGGAATAATGTCCTCCATGGAAGTGAGATCACTGAAGCAAAGCTTGTCACTGGGGCTCTCTCCTCATCCCTTGGCCAAAGCAAAATATTCTAACTTTTATGACTGTATGTCAAAGGAATCATCTCCCATCAATTCAGCTTCAAAAACAGAAAGGGGACAGAATTATTCTGTGTTCATGGGGGAGCACTGGGTGAAGGTGGACGGTGCTGGAGGAAGTGTTCAGTTGACTTGCTCTGCCGTGAAAGAGGATGCAGTGCCAGCTAATGACTTGCAGGTTCTGAATCCTCAGGTCTCTCAGGTGGGTTCAGTCGATCAGTTTCAGCAGAATGATGAAAAGGGTGAGATAAAATAAACTGACAGTTGCTACTCATCGTAAGCAGCAAGCTGTACCCAGGCAGCTGAGACCCTGGGAGCCCTCTTTCTTAAACAAAGGCTTTCACTGCAGTGAGCAATGAACTCCAAATAAATAGAAAAAAATGGGGGCAGATTGGCAGCTGGTGACCGACAGGAGGAGAGAGAGGAGGGAAACTGGGAAACACAGCAATTGTTGACTAATTAGAAGCCATTCCCACCTACTTAATACCAACCCATTAAGCAGAAAACACTTTTCATCTTCGTCTCCTGCTACACATGACACTGTACTCAAATTGATGGTTACCCCCACTGGCTGCCTCAATGCCCACAAATGAATGCCCACAAATGCAAGTTTAAGGATGCAGTAATTGATTTGGGACAGTGAAACTGAAGCTTTCACAGTCTATTTGCCGAAGATACTAATGCAGGGTTTGTGATGCTTAGATAAAGTAATCATATCTGTAAAGTGACAGCTGTCAGAAATTGACAAACACAGGAGAAACTCCAACTTATGCCAGACTTATTTGGGCCTTAATAGCAAACAATTGTGTAAATCAATTTCCCTACTCCAGGGGTAACAACTCAAATATTTGGCTTAAATATCATAACTATCAGTACCACTATTTCCATTATTTAATGATGTACACACACCCATACACACCCACAGAACACAATTTTTAAGATTACATGGAAAGTATATAGGAAGTGTGCAGTTATATTGTATTACCTTTTAGCAGTATGTTTAGTAGTCACACTTTAACACTTATGGGAATTTATCATAATAACCCAAATGAATTACTGGAAGTTTATCCTAATGCAATAAGATTTAATTCATTTACCATGTCCTTCATATTATTTAGAAAATTTTCCCATCCTCTCTAGGTAACTTTGGTGTCTCTCAATAATATTGACATGACAAAAAAAAATAATATTGACATGTAAAGGATGTATGTATCTAAAATGTTGCTCTGGTTTGCTTTTTTTATAAAGGTGAGATTTTTTTCCTGCACTTAAATAACAGCTTCTAAATTTTATGCAGATTTTCTAACTTTTATTCAGTCATTTCTTTGTATCCCTATTCACTATTTCTGGAACATTCATAGAAATATCAATCCAATGCTTACAGATGTTGGACTAGAGAGTAGAAAGGAGAACAAATTGTTCTCCTAAGATATGTCATAATAACTAGGAAAGAGTTGGAGAAACAATAGGACTTGAGAAATTAAAATTCATATTTATTTTATAGAAAGTTTCTATATAGGCCACCTTAGGGTTTCAGAGGAGAAACTTCAATGTGTGAAATAATACTGACTATAGAAGCAGAGCAGTGGGCTCTGACTTCATCCATGTGCATAAAGCAAGTGAGGCAAGGTCCAAATGATTTTTAATGAATGTGGTGGACTAGATTAAGTTTTGCAAATTGTTTCAACTGTGTTATTTTAAAGGAGATATTTTGAATGCAGACATAATTACTACTCGGAGTACTGCCTGGCAGTGCCCAGCATTTGTGGAAAGATAGACACCAACCACGCATGCATTTTACCTTACACAGTCCCACAGGGTAAGAGGGGACCTGCAAAGATGGTACACTGGAGAGAAAGCAAGAGGGGAAATCTTTTTGTTTTAAAGCTATGGCTTGATTCCAAAAAGCAACCTCAATCATTGGGAAGAACTTAAACCACTCATATCAAGCCTTATAAGTAATTCATAGAAAAATTCTTCTGGTTCCAAAGTTCACATTTATTTCCATTGAAAGTGAATATGTGTGTATGTATGAGATACATCACACACAAAAATGTGCGTATATGTATTATTTTTCTTTAGCAACTCAGTGCAAATAGAAAGAATATGGCTTTTTGATTCTACTAATTTAGTGACCTTTAGCTAAATGCTTAAACTCTCTTATTTCATTAACCTTTAGCAAAATGCAAATAATATTAATTGTTAATATCATTTTAAGACAAATTAACAGAAATGTTAATAGAAATGACAAATCTCTTATTATGAAACTACAGTTTCAGTTCTGAAACCAGACAGCTAAATGACATCACTGAAAAGGATTTACAGAATTATTATAATGGCAAAGTTTAATCATTTGGAAAATATGACCTGTGAGTAAAGGTTTAGATTCTTCGGACTATGGGAAAAGAGGGTCCTCTAATGACACAATGACTATGTCTGTGCAGATGTCCTTAAGGAAAAGGGACTTTAACAGCTGTCCTCCTCTCCTCAGAGGATAGACCCAAAGGCAAGAGACTTGCAATTGTAGCTCAAGAGACTGATTTTGAACTCCTGTGGATTAGAGTGTAAAAATAGCTCACTTATACATCAGTCAAACCAAACCTTCTTTTGCTGCTGTTTTTTGGAAAAGTGCAAGCTACTCTAGAGGAAAGTATACAGGCTCCTGTATAAATATATTAAAAATAAGGCAGTAACTTATAAGCAGACATAGTGACATCAATAAACAACGGCTGAATATAGGAAAATTCAAAAGCATGTGCATACACACACACACACACACACACACACACTCAGTTCTTACAGGTGTGGAGCAATCTGGGACCACTTGAGGTGGGATACAAGGGACCCTAGAAACTCAGCAGCCTCCTACTACATCACATAATCTGTGTGAGGTGACCCTCGGCCACCTAGAATAGATTAGGTTATATTGAGGGCACACAGGTAATGGGGAAAAAATAAGAACCAAGATACATCATATACAGGTACAAACACCCAATGATAAATGTAAATGAATTGTATACCTAAAATGAGCCAATAAAAGAATTTAGAGGAAAAAAAAAGAATGCAGGGAAAGCTTAAGGAAATTTTCTTTTGTAGTACTCTAGTGATAAAAAAAAAAAGACCCGGTTTCTAGTTCATCCTCCTTTATACAGATGAAGAAAAAAGTTCACAGAAGGTGAAGTAAAATACCATTCTCTTAGTCCATTTGAGCTGTTATAACAAAATGCCATTAACAGGGTAGTTTATGAGCAGTGGACATTTATTTCTCATGGTTCCATAGGCTGGGAAGTCCAAGGTCAAGGTAGAGATCAGTGTACGGTGAGGACGCATTTCATTGTTCATAGATGACGCTTTACTGTGCCCCTGTATGCTGGATAGTCTGAGCAAGCTCTCCCAAGTCTTTTTCATAAGGGCACTAATCACATTCATGAAGCTGGCACCCTTGGACTTGATCATCTTGTAAAGACTCATCTCCTAATACCATCACCTAAGGGTTTGGATCTCAACATACGAATTTGAGGTCGAAAGAAACATTCAAAGTATTGCATCTATCCGAGGTCACACAGAGTTACTGGTAGGGTGAGCACTTGAAATCCTATCTTCAATGAGCACATCTGACATTTTTTCCATTTCACTGTGCTGCCTCCAGGAATTTTATTTTTAACTGTTTTTAATTTGGGTGATTTGGAGTAAATTTAAGTTACCTAAAAAATCTGCCATCTGCCATCTTGAAAGATGTTGGAAAAATAAGGGGACACTAAATTTACTAACTATAACTATATTATAATATTATATATTATATAACTATAACTATATTATATTTATCATTTTATGTCATAGATACACTGTCCCCTTATTATAGAGTATATAAATATAGCATATATTTTATATATGGTTTTTATATTTATAAGCTATATTTTATTTGAGGTTCAGCTTTGCAACCATTAATCTTTATTTTTCAACTTCATTGGAGTAAGAAATGCCTAGTCACTGAGTAAAGTATGCTCTCGGGTGTATCATGGACCTCTGACCTTGCGTACTCTATGTGCGCCCTCACCAGTTCTCCTGCACTGTTTCGCTCCTCTGCTTTCTGTCTACTGTGAACTGAGCAGCTTTGCTCTACCAGGCACTTTCACTATAATATTTCTGGCTTGGAGCTAGTGGACTATAGATTGAATCCCCTAAACCAGGAGCCAAATTAAAACTCTCTTCCTGTAAACTGCGAGTATCCGATACCGTGTCCCAGCCATGAGTAGTAATCTGACTAATATAAGCTCCTTTCTCAGTTGAGAAAACTAGCTCAAACTGCTGAGTGAGTTGTCGAATGAACCTTCTGTGAATCTTCAGAAAACTTACCAATAGATAGGAGTCTCCGGTTAGCAGTTGTTAAGTACCATCTGACAGTAGAGTTCTAAATTAATTGCTTTCTTCAATTTTCATTAATCCATGAATCCCATCTCTTTCTTTTTACCTAGAAAGAAAATTTAAAGTATTTGTTAAAATCCATAATGAAAGTTCCCAAAATAAACAGTACCATTTACCAAAAATGTAGGAGACAAATAACAGAGATGTTCCTATGACCATAAAAAATAAGCACTGCCTCTTCCCACTTCAGAAATTACGATCAGTAATCTATCTTCACCTGAGCTTTAACCACTTTCTCACTTGAGAAATACTGAAGATACAATGAATTGTGTGACCATGAATTCTTCTACTGATGCACATTTTATGTGGCTGCCTATCTCAGGAACACATGTTGGTGAGATTATGTTAAAGTATAAAAGATTGTTTTACATTTATATTTTAGAATAAGACACTTTCTTGTGATATATGAAGAAATGTTTACTTGTGAGTGTTTAGGGGCTTGCTTTATCCCTATACCTGTTCAAATTCCTTCCTCCTACTCAACAAAGGAAGAGGATTGTCATTGGATGAGACACGGTTAACTTAGAGGCTAGGTCTTAATGTATAAAAAAATGGAGAGTCAATAGGGAGAGAAGCTCAGATGCTAAGAGAGAGGAGAGAGGGCTTGTATATAGTGTTGGGAAGACATGGAACATGTATGCAAATTTCTTAATGAAGAAAGTGTTATGTGACATTATGGACATGATAATTACTTTTATTTAGCCATTCCAGAATGTGTTGTGTGTATGCGCATCATCTTGTACACATAAATATATAAAAATTTTTATTTGTAAATTTAAATAAGAAAATGAGAGATTGTGATGTGACATGTTGGTTTATGATGATATTTGAAAAATACAAGTAAAGAATATGAGTTATACTACAAATGCTTTTGTTGTTGAACCATTTCCTCTCCTATGGCAGAACTCTGAGACAGGATTACATGAGTTTCTAGATTTATAAGATCTTTTCAATTTATCTGTGTTCTGTCTACTTGTTTACCTAGAATGGTTAAAACTTTGGCCAGTTTAAAAAAAAACATGATTCCTTTCTTCAGGCTACATTTCCTAGATTCTATGCTAAATAATTATTGTAGCACCATAATAATTACCAAGTAAATTGATTGGATTTTTCATTTTCTACTCTGTAGATGTTTCCCGTGTTATAAGATAGTTTTCAAAACAACAAAATACTGTAATAGAGAACATTTTACATCATGGAATAGTAGATTACATTGAAAAAGATTTTCATCACAGGTTATTGTAATGTGTTTCTTACTAAACAAAAACAATGAGCTGGCTACTGCCCTGAATGTGGTATTCCCTAATTTAATTCTCTGTTTCTCCAACAGAGTAATGTCAGGAAACTAGTTGCATGATAAATATTTTATACCCTTGTGTGTGTGTGCATGTGTGCAAGTGTGTGTATGTGTGTTACTGGGACTGGAACCCTGGACCCTGTACATGCTAGGCATGTGTTCTACTACTGAGCTACAGCCTCAGCCCAATATTTCATATCTTAAGTAAATGTATAGTAAAGTAATTAACAGTTATTTTGTTTCTCTTATGTCTTCCTTCTACTTCATTTTTTCCCTTCTCTTGATAATCAATGTACTTTCAACAATGTTAATTTTTAATAACGATATTTTCCATGTTCATGACCAAAACATAGTATTTAATTTTGATATAATCATGAACTAAATAGTTTACTTTTAAAGCAGTTGCTTTCTGCACCAAAATTCCAGGGAAGAGACCTATGGGAAACAAGATAAGATTACCATGAAAAAGAAGTGAAGAAATGTGCTATATAAGAGTATAAGGTTCGATATCTTCTGTGTGTTTTAAATCACAATGTCAGGAATCAATTTATAGCACTAAAAGTAAAGGTATATGTATATAATGGACAGTTGCACCCTCACAAATGAAAGTGTTATATCTAAAAATACGTCATTGTAGACTCCATGTTCTAATTTGCTAAACAGCATATTTAATAGCTGGCATTATATGGAGATGTTTGCTTGTTTACTTGCTTTCACAAAAACTGACCTTGAAATTTTCTGATGGTTGTCATTTTAGATTTTTGTTCACTGAAAATTAAAACTCAAGATTTCCTTAGCTATCAGAATCTTCATCTAGCTTACTGTACTGCTGAATTTCTTCTACTACTGGATTTCTTTAATACTCCATACATGCATGAAAATAGTCTTGTAGAGATGTGATCTCTATATAGTGAGATGTATTTTATTTCCTCGAGATACCAAAGTGAAAATGTTTCAGAGTACTACTGTGATAAAATTTCATTTTCTAGTAGTCTTATACTAAAGGTAAATAACTAGAGATAATGCAGTATTGGAATAGCATGTTAGTGAGCTTTGCTTGTAATAAAGTTCTACTGAGACCAAAATAGAGTGAGCTGGTTTTATATAATGTTTGTTTTTATTGAGTAAATTTTTCATAACATAGTCCTTACATTAACCTTACACTATGCTGAGAAAATTTTATGATCTGCCAATTGTTGTGTGCATTTCAATATTTTAATCTTAAACCATGAAAGCACAAGTGTTTTCAAACATCATTTGTTAAATATATTGGAATTGAGCTATAACCCCAAAATATATTGTTTTGTGATTTCAAAATCTATTTCAGAAGTCTTAAAAGAAAGGAATCTTCTGGTCACAATTTGATTCTCTTAACTAATTTTCTCCAGGTTAATATGAACGTTTACTCATTTGAATATGATGCAATCTAAACATTTATATTGAATCTATATTTTTATTAAGAAAGGGGTCAAATTCTATAATCCTGAATTATCTAATCTAGGAACTCTTCTATTTGCATGTGGTTATAGATTTTATTGCACCATATTTTTTCTTCCAGACAATATATCACCAAGTATGTTTCTGAACATACAGTTATTTTAAGAAACGGAGGATGTATTTTTATTACAAAGCACATCTGGTACCATTTTCTCTTCCATTATAAATCATCTCCTTTCTTGTGTGCTTTATATTGCTCATGCACACAAAGTAGTAAACTAAAGTTTCCCTGACCATTATAATCCTTGAGTGTAAGATTGTCAAGAAACCTGTTTGTGAAACTCATACTAACCCATAAACTCCAATACCCTGAGAAAGAATGAGGAGAAATTTTCTACAGTGAGACACAGAGCTGTGGATTCTAACAACAATCCAGCCATTGCTCACTGTGTGAGTCCCCATTTTCTAATTTGTTATATGAGCAAATCATTACAACTTAACAGGACTGCATGGACATGGTTTGAATGAGTTTTCCAAAAGTTCATGCATTCAGAGCTTGATCCTCAGAGTGGTAATGTCAAAAAGTGGTGGAACCTTTAAGAGCTGAGGCCAGGGAAGAAATAATTATGACATGAAGTCATACCCTTGGAAGAAACCAGGCTCCAGTTACTTCCCACCAGAGTGAATTGTTAGAAAAAGAGCAAACCTGGCCACTGGATCTCCCTAGCTTCCTGTCTCACCATGTGATCTTACCCTTTCATGTGTACTCCCAATGAGATGCCATCTGATATATTGTGATGTAGCTGAAGAGAAGGGAGGTTACCAGAGGTTCAACCAGTGTGACCCCCCAATCATTGACTTTCAGACTCTAAAACTGTGATCTAAATAGACCTCTCTTCCTTCTGAAGGATCCAGCTTCAAGTATTTTGTTGTAGCAATGGAACACAGACTAACACTGGAGCTTTTGAAAGAATTCAGTTAAAAAAAAACTTGGTACAATGATATTTTGTACATGTATTTCAGTAAACATTTGTTCACAGTTTTAGAGATGAACTCTCACAGGGGGTTTAGCTCAGTGGTTTCGCTGCCTGCTGCACAAGCACAAGGACCCGAGTTCAATCCCTGGTACCAAAAAAAAAAAAAAAAAAAAATGGAGATGAACTCTAAAGAATGCAAATTCAAAGCTCCAAGAAGCTAAACTATCCTACGAAAGAGGATTAATATCTTAGAGAAGAAGCAATTCCTTCAGATATTCTCCACTATGTACATGCCTGTCTCACCTCATTTGCACAAATGGGACTCACAATCTCTAGAATAGAGTGCAAATGGCAGGCCACAAGAGGTAGTGCAATGAAATGTGCTTCTTTTTGTGTATGTGTTCATTAAACACTTTAAGCATTTTAAAAGTAAGAACATTTATAATTCAGAAAATGAAGATTCTTCTAGACACACACACACACATACATGCGCACACTTGCACACATACTGCAAGTTTAGAAAAGTTATTTCATGTGCTCTTGTTATACCCATTAAGATACTTCCAAATGGACTGAAACATTGTGTAACTCTCACTCATACACTCTGCCCCAAAAGCACTTGGAAGAGAAGTATACCTCTAAATTCATTTGGAGGAAGCAGATTTGGAAGAATATATGAATTCTGGAAATTTTACAACTGTAAAAGTGCTCCTTCACAACTGTTTAAATTTAATTAAAATACTTTTAAACTTCTACTACAAAACATGATGTCATGTTTATTTCAAATGGGAAGATTTTAGAAGGAACCAGGTAACTATACATTTTAAATATTGTTTTCCTTTTATCTCCTTTACTGAAAATTGATACATACTTAAGTGTTCTTTGCTTCCTCTTAAAGCTAAAATTTTTTGTTAGAATTGTGTTTATCATCCTTGACATTTCATAGAAAGGTAAAAATACATATATAATACTTTCAAATTGTAAAATATTCCAATTTTGAGAATCTCTAAAGGTCTAGAATCCCAAGTAGCTATAAATGTCTTACTAAACTGGGATGGAGGTGAAATATAATATCTTATCAGGGAAAAAGATTATTTGAATGTAATACTGAATTTAAGATTCACTTTCTGGCTTCAGCCATCTGGTTATAAGAGTCTCTAAAAACAGTGAAAATAGCAGGTGGTTCCAACTCTCCATGAAAACCTATAAATTCAACCTTATTTTGACTAGCTTCCAGGTTAGTCTTCCATCAAGTGGAGATTCAGAACCAATGTAAAGAAAGCAAAATGAGCTGTTGGCAGTTTCACTAATAGTTAAGAGCCAATGGCCATGTGGTAAATAGAGTAATGACCAGAATCAGTGACATAGAACCTAATCTAATCTAATGTGAACTTGTTCTAAAACCTCAGACTACAATAGCCCATTATGCCAAAAATTACAATGGAGAATTGTGTCATCTACTTCTTGATTTAAAAGATTTAATACATGAAATAAATACTAAAATTACTGATAGAATGCAAACATTTTAACCAATAGATCTGATTTAGGAATGTGTCATGAATTTTGCTTGAATTCAATTTATAATATTATATTACACCTTCCCCTAAGCTATAAATTCTTTTAAAAATGCATCGCTCCTATTTGTTTCTTTTGCTATACCTAAACTTTGAGAATATTAGAAATTATTTGGAAAAATTTGGTGTTTGGAAGGAATCAAATTATAAAAGAAATGCTACAAATTGTAACAAGGAACTATCTGTTGTGTTAGCAATAAGTAACTATCGTTAAACCTTTTTTTAAAGGCCTCAACAATAACTCTGGAATGTGGTATTTATTTTATTCTTGTATGTTATCTCCCAATGAATTATAAGCAGGTTATAAAGAGAGAGAGTTACCACAGATTCAAGTTCCTCCTCTCATTGTCCAAAGCAATGCTCTGCCTGTAAGTCTTAGAGCAGCATTTCAAAATAATTTTTTTTTGCAAAGTTGCTTGTTGTTGCTGATCATTTCTACAAACTAACTCAATACAGACTGTATTTCTTTCCTTGTACAGAAATATAAATTCACACATGTAAACATGGGATGTGATTGTGCCTAAATGTGGGTGTGAACATTGCTATTTGCTTTTTGGTTGTTTTTGCAGCAATGAAGATGGAACCCAGGGTCTTGCACATGCTAGGCAAGAGCTCTACCGCTGAGCCACACCCCAAGTCCACTTGTGGCAGTTTAACACGTACACACGGGCAGTTGCTTCTCAACAACAGAGAGTTAATAAGAACCTAACACACAGAAGACAGAATACAAAGCAGAAATGAGGTTTTTCAACTTAATTCCCACCAAAAGACAATTGAATAAAGCAGTGTTCCTTCATGAAATAAGCTTGAGAGCATGTAAAGACAAAAATGGCCAAGGTTTGAAAACGAGGATATTGTCTAAGTAAAAGGTATATTCTAGACAAGGAGCCATCGGTGAAGGACAAGAGAGAGAACAGGTGACTACAGACCCAGAAAAATATTACCACCAGGAGACATTTAATTTCCATTGAAATGTGCAAAAAAATTTTAATGACTCCTAAAATATATGGCTGAGAAATGACTGCTCAGATATAAGAAGTAAAATGTAATCAGAGTAAAGTAAATATAAAGGAATGTACAACTCAGAAACATCAGAATAAAACTGCAGAATACCAAACATAAAAACAGATCTAAAAAGTGGCCAAAAGAAAAAATTATCTTAGAGAATGACAAATTTACAAATGAATTATCGAACAACAACAACAGAAGTCAAGAAATGGTGGAATAGTATCTTAAATATAATGAGAGAAATCACAACCCACCTAGAATTGTAAATCCAGCAAAATTCTCTCAAGAACAAAAGCTGAGTAAAGATATTTTCTGAAAGGCAAATCATTCTTCTCACTGAACCACACAAAAGCAAATTCTAAAGGGTATACTAAAAGCTAAGGGAGGCAATTTCATAAGAAAATTCTGAAATGCAAGATGGAATGGTGATCCAAAATAAAGCAAAGTATACAAGGGGTGATCAACATTACCGCGAATGTTTACATTTATTAAAATAAAAGATTCATTGCCATTAATTCCCTTCAGAATACTCCCTGTCACTTCAAGCACACTTGTCCCATTATTCTTGCCACTTTCTGAAGCAGTTCTAAAAGTGCTTTTTCATGTCTTCACAAGCTGTGATAAAAAATACGGGGGCTGCTACTGTTGAATGTCATCCAATAAAAAGTCAGGCTCCCAGAAACATTACAGTGTGTCCTCATTCACCTTATTCACCGGATCTGGCACTGTGTAACTTCTGGCTCATGGTCAAAATTACCATGAAAGAGAAATGTTTTTTAATCGGGACATCAATGCATCCACAGCATACCTGAGAACACTCGTGAAAGAGGACTTCCAGAAATGTTTCAGAAAATGTCAAGAATGATGGGATAAGTGTGTTTGAAGCTAGGAGAAGTATTTTGAAGAGGATTAATGGCAATGTGTCTTTTGTTGTAATTTTATTTATTTTGTTTTATTTTATTTTAATTTTTGGTACTGGTGATCAAACTCGGGACCTTGCGCTTGCTAAGCAGGCGGCGGAACCACTGAGCTAAATCCCCGGCCCTTATTTTCCTGTAATTTTAAATTTAAACATTAGTTGTATTTTTCAATCACACCTCAAAAGTCAATCTGAGCAATTGTTGGCTCTATATAAACTATGAAATCTAATTTGAAATAGTAAAAATAAAATGAGAAAATGTCCGGGGAATAATTACATGTAATTCAAGATGGAATGGCAGGAGTTAAAGTGGCTGAAGTTTCTCTTATAGGAAGAGGATAAAAAATTAATCTACTTTAAGCTTTTTAAATTTAATGAACATACATCTAAGGTAATAACTAAAAGTAATATCCATTAGAAGAGAAGAAAGCAATATGATAAAAAAAAATCCAAACAAACCAAAAATAAGGAAGAGAGGGAAAAAGGTGAGATACAGGAAATTACAATAGAAAACATCAAATAATGTGTAAAAATGAGATCCATAATAACACTGAACATAAACTAGTTAAATTAACAAATTAAAAATGACTGAATTCAACAAATCTAGCTATATATTTACAAAAAATATATATAAAACCAGAAAATTTCAAATATTAAAGAATGAGAAAAGATATACATGCAAATACTGATGAAGGCAATAAAGCTATTTTATCTGCTAGATAAAATAGATCTCTGAAGCAAAAGCATAGTAGAAACATAAAAATAACTGTTACAGAACTGAGTGAAATGACGCACACCTGTAATTCCAGCACTCTGGGAGTCTGAGGCAGGAGGATTCCAAGTTTCAGCTCAGCCTGGGGAACAGTGACTTAGTGAGGCCCTGTCTTAAAATGGAAAAAGAAATGAAAATGGGTTGAGGTTGGATCTCAATTTGAAGGTCCTGGATTCAATACCCAGCCCCCCCAAAATGTTGCATAGTAAGAAATAATTCATAAAGAATATATGATTCTAAATGTCAATGTGCCTAATATCAAAGCCTTTCAAGTATACAAAGCAATCAGTGATAGAATAAGCACAGAGAAATTTTAAATCCACCATCGTAAGATTTTTACATACCTCTTAATACTAGATTAACTTGGCAAACCAAAATACCTGAGAAAATGATGACTTCAATCACCAAGATAAAAAAATATAGCATAACAAACACATTTAAAATTATATCTAACAATGGGAAAACATGCATTATCTTCATGCACATGTGTAACATTTAAAGAAAATTAATGTCCAGGAAACTAACCTTGACAGAATCTATAAAACTAATATCATTTGGACCATTTCCTCTGTTCACAATGCAATTAGGTTAGAATAATTTAAACAAAAATGTGTTTGGAAAAAAATCTTTAAAAACAACTAAATAGTTGTCTCTTCTTCAAAAAAGAGACCAAAATGAAGTGAGAAAATTCTTAAACTGAATAGCTATGAAAATATAAAATTTCAAAATTAATGAACTAGAACTAAAGCAGTTCCCAAAGAGATACTTATAACCTTAAATATTTACATTAGGAAAGAGGAAGTATATGTATTAATAGAATAAACATACAAATAAGGACATTAGAGTAACAGAATAAACTTTAAGAAATAAAGAATAGAAACAAACGAAATAGAACACAAAGCTTAAAAGGAAAATAAAAAGTTTGACACCCAGATTTGCATATCTAACATTTCCTGACCTCCAGGTCAGCATGGCCAACTCCCCACTTCGTTCCTCCACTGAAATATTAACTTACTGGCCAGCGTCAGCTCCTAAACTTCACCCAGCACACTCCCGACTTGCTCCTTGAGAAATCTCCTCTCAGTTACATGCAGACCCATTCTTCTAGTTTCCAAAAGCAAACTCCTTGGAGTTGTCATTTCTCTCTTTTCTCACCCTCCACACCCACAAAATGAGCATATCTTATTGGCTTTCACATCTCTTTGATAATTCAGGATTTTCTCTAAATTGGAGAAACCCTACAAGTAAGCTACTATAAATCTTGATGGAATTTTAGGCAGACCAAAGTTGGCATGAAATTTCAATTGTCATTAATTGGAGTGCTTAGATTCTAGTGTGACAAAAGAAAAATTAGCGCTGGAGAAGACCAGAAAGGGAAGCTAAATGAATAAATAACCCAGTGAAAAGTACTGTGAAGGAAATAGAAAGATAACACGGGAAATTCTCCTATGCTTCTCAAATGCTATCCTGATGGTTAGAACACAGACCTCTTTGCTTTTTCTCATAAGAATATCAAAATAAGAAATATTTAGGACACATAAATATAAAATGATATAAACTCTTCCTTTCTAAATTTTAAGGAAAAGAAACTCAGCATGGTATATTACAAAAATTGGTTGTGTTCCAGTCCTGGTCCTAGCATCTGAGTGCCTAGTTTCCCCTTGTACAATGAGGGAGACAGGCATCCTGTGACACCAGAATTGTGTTCCCAGAGGGGCCAGGATTCCAGGAGACAGGTATAGGGGGACAGAATAGTAGTGCCTTACATCTCAGTCTCTCGTCCAGGAAAAGGGTGCAAGCTGAATTGCAAACTGGAAACTGGGTTTAAGGTTTATTTTTCATTATATATATTGGAATTAGATATTTCTATGTTCTACCTCTATAAAGTCTCAGTGATGAAAATGGTCTGGTTTACTTGAAGAATGATACAAAAGAAGAATATTGACATTTCTGGTTTTTAATCCTTTCCTCTTACCATACCCAACCACTTCTAAGGACTGTTTTAACAAAACTCACTTGTTATGCTCTCCACATTTAAAAATTTGCAGTTCAGATACATTTCATTTTCTTCCTTCCTTCCTTCCTTTCTTCCTTCCTTCTCTTCTATACCGCTGAGGATGGAATACAGAGCTTTCTGCCTGCTAGACAAGAACTCTGCCACTGAGCTACATCCTCAGCCCAGAAATTTCATATTCTAAAACATATGCCTTTAAAACTGTATCTCTTAAAAACATGTAAAAAGTGGAAAATCTGCTTAGAAAGGCAGATACCAAATAGTTAAAAATGAAATATCCAAAAATAATGAGCCAACGAGATGGAAAGCTTTGCAATTTGCCGTCATTTGCATTTACTGATCACTTTTACAGACAAGCCCATCAGTATTACTAGAAACATCTGAGCAACTCATGGTCTTGGGCCAAAATCTGACCATGAAACTAACAACTGAAGTCTACATGTTTCTTAATAATGAGGGCTTAGCTCTCTGCTCCTGGGCATATTCATATAATGTGCCTGTGAGGTCTGTTCTGCAGCCAAAATTATGATTAGTATATTTAATCAATGGTCCTTGTCATTATTGGGGCATCAACATATCAAAGCAGTATGTGCTAATTGGATGTAATAACAGCTAAGACTTTAGAGCTAATATAAAATAATGACTAACATATTTATTGAGCCCTTGCATGTTCAGTCTTATGCTAAATAATTCCCATACAATGTATTCTATTCCTACAAAAATATTATAAGTTAGTTATAGGTAAACTGCTTGGTAATAGGGACCTTGGCTACACTGATCTCCTCTGAATAGAACCTGGCATAGAATAGGTGTTGGCTGTATTTATGGACTATATTGATATTTTTATTGTTCCATTCTATACATAAGAAAACTGAGGCTTAGAGATATCGAGGATAAACTGATGAGTGGCTGAGCTAGAATTTGAACCCTGGTTTTCTTAATTGCAGAATTCCTGCTTGGAACCACTGTTTGTGCCCTTCTTGGTCACTGAGCCCAAATTTTCTGAATTTAAGAATGTTATCTCTTACGAGATTATGCTTAACTGGGGGACTCCCTGAAGATCAGAATTCATTCAAGTTTTTTTCCATCCAGCAATTTTTAATTCATTTAAGTCAAAGAAATTACAGGCCCATTCAAGGAAAATTTATCTTTCAATTCCTTAAATGTGAAAGAGTCATTTCAAAAGTGAACCTATATTCTGTTTTCCCATCAGGGCTCCAATAGAAAACTGATGCGATGCAAGAAGGCTAGTCTTGCTAGTCAAAGTGTTGTCTGAACCTGGCAGTGTGGCCATTACCCTTCAAGAAATGCAGAAGCTCAGGCCTCCCAGACCTGGTGGACCAAAGTCTGAATTTTAACAAAATCCCCAGAGGTCTCCGCCCTGACTGAACTCTTCAAAGCCTCTAAAAGTATGAATAGAATAACTATACATCACGATAGAGTACTATATACTTCAAACAAGCTATAAGAAGGATTTTGAACATTTTCACCACATAGAAATGATAAATGCTGGAGAAGATAGGTGTGTTTCCCTTATTTGACCATTAGACAATGTGTACAGGTATCAAAGCATCACACAGTATCGTAGATGATATCATTTTTTATTAGTACATGTCTGTAGTACATACTGTTTGCATTCCTTGTGTGGAGTTGGTACATGTACAGAGCATGTCTTCATTTCCTTTTTCATCCCCTTTCCCTTCCTCTGTCTCTTGATTCTCTCCCTCTGAGAGAAAGATATAACTTCCTATTCTCTATTACCTATCTTTTATTTTGCTCTTTATTTATACTTTGGGATTCTCATGTAAGAGAACCCATGTGGTATTTTTTTTTTAACCCAAAAGATTTTTTTTTTTTGCTTGAACAACCAATGGGTCACAGAGGAAATTAAAGAAGAAAGTAGACAGTTTCTACAAGTATATGATAATGCCAGTACAACATAAAAGAATCTATGGGACACAATGAAAGCAGTTCTATGCGGGAAATTCATAGCAGTAAATGCCCATATT
The DNA here is from genome assembly GCF_053883595.1 of Heterocephalus glaber. Classification (NCBI taxonomy): domain Eukaryota; kingdom Metazoa; phylum Chordata; class Mammalia; order Rodentia; family Bathyergidae; genus Heterocephalus; species Heterocephalus glaber. The sequence goes on along the minus strand of NW_028258365.1, from coordinate 5,421,291 downwards.
AGGAAAACAGAGAGAACCCACATGGTATTTAAGCTTGTGCATCTAATTTACTTCACTTAACATTATGGTCTCAAGGTGAATCCACTTTACCACAAATCATTTGTTTATTCTTTTTATAGCATAGTAGTACTCCATTACACATAAATACTACATTTTCTTTATCCATTCATCTGCTGATGGACATGTAGGTTATACAATTTTTATGTTTCAATACAAAAAACCTGATGCAGATACTTCACACTTAGGGATTTGTATTTAAATGGTTATTAATTGGATGTTATTCTGATAATGATATTTTTGTAAAGTTCTCCAAGTGAGTCCAAGGAGCAGCTAGGATTAAGAACCACTGGAATTATCTATAATTAATAAACACTGGAATTAGAAAAGTGGAAACCATATTGTAGGTTCTTTTCCCAGTGCCCACACTACCTTGCACCAATCAGCTAACTGTGCTAAGTCTGCCTTTTACCTGTTCAATAAAGATAATATACTGTACACCTGCTTACCTCAGGGGAGTTCTAACGAAGAAACACAAAGAGCTTTGAGAAAAAGTTTAAAGTACAATTGCAAAATGCTATTTTTATTGCACATAACTTCAAGTATGATCTGTAAATGCATTGTTTGACTCTTAGCATCAGCTTTACTTTAAATGAGCTACAGTGTGCAGTGTCCATTTTTCCAGAAATTTAGAAGCCATAAAAGCAGCTGAAGAGGGCCAGGCTCCTTAAATTATCTGGAGAATAGCAGAAAAGTGTTAGAGCTAAATGCAACTCTGAGTCACTTTTGTGTAGCACTGATTGTGAGCCCAAAGTGTAACCAAGATGGTAACTGGATGAAGAGCATACCCACTATATGAAGACAGCCAGCACATTTGTTCAGCAGAAATTGAGACTGACTTGTTTTTAGTTATGATTAAAGTGCCTCTACATCACTTCTTTCTTCTAGGTATGCAAGAAAAATACACGTTTTATTCCAATGCCCTTATTTTAGTATCTGAAATCTGTAACTAACAAATAGACACTTATAAGACCTTTGACTTGGGTATTTTTGTAGCTATATTTTAGTCAAGTCTCATAATTGATAGAGACATTTTAAAATCCCAGTAATCAAGAAAATATTCTAAAACATAATGTAAAAACTTTGAATATTTGATTTTATCAGATAAAATATTTTACAGCTTATATAACAGGAAAGTCAAAAATATTTGCAACCTCTAGAACAAAACATTCATAATTTTATGTCTTGTAAGCTTCCAAATTTTAACCACAAATACTGACACCAAGGATTTTATTCAAAACTCTGAGATTACAGGATAATACATGGTTTTAAGAAAAGAAAGACTTGAAGCAGGGAAACATGCTTGAAAGCAATGGTTTTGTTGCTGAAAGTTAGGCATAGTTAATAGGTTAATTTCTGTTTATTGAATAAGAGAGCCCAATGCTGATTGATATAGTAATTTCAGTGTTTGCTATGGCAAATATTTAGCTCATTATCAGTTTTAATAGCATTTTGCAGAACAAGCCTTTTCTTGACATCTAGAAAATACTATTAAATTTCCCTGCATAGATACATTGTTATGACATGCAATAACTACTTGAATATAAAGGGGATTAATAATTTAAAAGGTGTTAACAAATTAGGGCCATCATTAAAAATAGACTTTGAACCATTTTGTAGCAAAATCAGATTGAGGTAATGCTCTGCTCTTATGATAAAGAATTACTGCATTAATTCTGCAAAGTGAACTTATTGCTCCTATTCGTCTCCAAAACCCTGGAGCATTAAAAGACAGGAAGAGTGAAATGATCACTGCATTTTTTTCAGAAACACCAGCTCTAATATTTCCATCACGGTTTCAGAGCTCAGCCAGTCTCATTCTGTTAATAGGGGAGGGAAGAAATCTTCAAAATGTCATCTTTTTCTTTAATTTTGCTTTTGATCTGTCATATAAAATAGGGCCATATTTTCTCAGACATTATTTATAATAATAAATAGAGAATTGTGTTTAACTTGGGCAAAATCAGTATTGACTACATGGCTTCATACTGTGTTGCATCTGACTTTTTACACTTCAATCCATGAGTATGTTGATGCTCTTATGTCCACATCGGTTACCTTATTGATGGTTGGAGTTCAGTTACCAGAAGGAAATAGTTAAGTGGCGTGCCTCCCCCTCTCCCATCCCAGGCACATCTCTCCTAAATTAAGTGCTTTTGGTAGGGACAATCCCACAGAAGTTGTTGATGGCCAAGAGATATTGGTAGCTACACTGACCTACTGGAATACTCAAATTTAGTACTCAATTCTCTATACTTGCACAATTTACTTCTTAAAAACATTACATATCACAACACATTTTGAAATGCTGTCATACAACTAAATCCCCTGTATAACTACTGATATAGATTGCAAAAATGAAAATTAGCATTAAAAACTGCCATAATGATGTATTTATCCACAAAATCATGGGTTAAAACTGAAATGGACCTAAATGGTCACCTTATTCAGCATTCTCTTTTTAAACATGAAGAATCTGAGGCTGAGGTTAAACACATTGTCTTAGCAAACACAGCTAAGAGTGACCAGCAGGACCTGTTATTTTTGCAATACTACCCAGCCTTCCAATACGAAATGCCTGTATTTCTCTTTTATAATTTTTAATTTTTTATTAGTACCTGTATGCAGTATGTAATTATGACATTCATCATGGGAAGTTGGTACGTGTATAGTACATATCTTAATTATTTTTTCCCTTCCTTCCCTTCACCCTCCTTGTTCTCCTCCCCTTGAACATTTTCTTCCTACCACCTGAGCACTCTGTTGAGTACAACCGTGAAGTGTGGCGAATACTGGTCTTAGTGTGAGCTGAACACGAACTTGAGTCCCAAATTATGCATGTAACCCTGGGACAATCACACCATCTCTCCTCAGTGTCAGTTTCCTCATCCACTAAATGTTGACAGTAGCATCCCACTTAAGGTATGCCATGTCGATTAACTGAGATGATACATGTGCAACCACGGTAAACTATAAATCTTTACAAAAATATGTTATCATTAAATGAGAATGTCTGCTTGCACTAAATTAAAGCATTTTGTTATCTCAGAGGGGAATTATTAGTTAGCAGACACATTAGCAAGGCCCTGAAGCAACAGCACAAAAAGATAAGTTTTCATTTGGGAGAGAAGAAAGGTGGAAAAAGATCCAAGGCTTTGGTAAGTGGAACAGAAGAGTGAAGGACCCAGGGAAGCTGTCAAAACAGCATGGAGGATATTGGGAGCTCTGTTTTCAGTCAAGCCCAGTGGCCAAGCCACAGAGTGGGACAATGAGGACTAAATACAGGGCTGTCTGATTCTGGAGAGTGGATAGGATTAACTATTGAACTTTGCACTAAAATCATAAGAAAGCATTTCTTGTGTGGGTACCTGAAAGTGATACATATTTCAAAGGGATTCCAGGGAAGTTCTGAAGGAGAACTGTAATGCCACACGGATAAAGCAATGCTTATATGATGACCTCAATGTTTTATTTGCAGCACAATTTAGTAAGTAATTCTAAGGGAATTCCAGCTGGAATTTACCAGCACGCTTTCCTTTAATCACTTCTAAATGTCTAACTCACCACTATCACCAATTTACTCACTACCTGAGTACTTCTTTCCAATTCATAATCCTTGTCAAAATCTTTTCTAACCTAACCATAGGTTGTATTATTTTCATGAGTTATAAACTGAGTGAAAAAAAGTTATTTACAATTTATTAAACCTTGTGATTTCATACTCTGCCAAAGATCCCATAAAACCTAGTGCTGATGTGTATGCATAAATAAGATCATTTAGCCTCTTTTTGAAAACCACTCCAATGAAATTTGGCCATTGGGAGACTAATGGCTTTATCACAAACACATCAAAAATGCTAATTTAGGACCAGGGATTTAGCTCAGTGATTCCACCGCCTCCCTTGCAAGCTCAAGGACCTGAGTTCAATCCCTGGTACCAAAAAAAAAAAAAAATGCTAATTCAGTCTTCTTGTTTCACTTTTTATCACACAGGTAGTCCATGTGTCCATTTAATAATATATTTATTATTAAAATATGGAAATATTTTGGAAATATTTAGCTTTCTCTATCGCCTCCAGATAATGGAGCCATTCTCTCCCATCATCAGTGCCATAAGAATGTTGGAAAGAATTATAAAATTTATTTTAGAGACTACCTAATGGGGTAGAAGTAGAGAAAGAAAAGCAGCTATGAAAACAGTAACAAAAGGAAGAAATTGGTTCCGGTAGATGCCTATCGAAGGAGCAGGCTTTGTACATCATGGTCCCCTAACCAAAAACATCTCTTTGTGTGTCAGAATTATTTTCTTATACTACATCTTGCTCATTTTGCAGTTCAGTAATGAGGAGGTATTCTCTAATTTAACAAACATTAGTTTTTAAATGCAAGCATCTATACGAATGTGTGTTAATTACTTTTTCTTGTTGCTGAGACAAAATACTGATACTCAGAGTTAAAGGAGGAAAAGTTTATTTGGCTCACAGTTTGTAGAGGTTTCAGTCCATAATCAGCTGGCTCCAAGGCAGGGCAGAGGGTCATCACAGAGGAGAAACAGTTCATGGTGGGCAGAAGGTAACAAAGCAAGCGAGAGGGATGACCAAGCTCTTTCTATCCCTTGTATCTTATCCAGGCTACTTAGGGCAGGTAGCACTCCCACCCTTAATCCTAGTGCCCTTGATCCTAGTATTGCCCCATGAATCAATCCCAGCATTACACACTCTAGATCCAGCCACCTCTGAAAAGGCTCCATCTATGGATGCATGAGGCATTGGGGGGGCATCTAGACATGAGCCAGAACAGAAGGTATGGCCACTCATACATTAAAATCAATTGCTTTTTCCCCAGGATTTTAGTTGACCATGGCTGCAAGAAAACATGGTGAATTTGAGTAAATAATATTTTGAGCTCCCTGCCCCTCAGATTTACTCTATTTCTGGTACCCTTGTCTTGCCTTTTGCACTCTACTCTCCCTGAGAACACCATCACCTGACCTGAGTCACTGAATTGCACGTGCGTGTGGCAGAGGCCATGTATTCTGAACAACAGTCCCCTCTAGAGAGCTGAAGTTTTAAAAACACTTCAGTCAATGTTACTAATGGTTGATTTATGTCCTTTGAATTTGTACTCCCAGGCCAAGCATCTTTTGTCTTTTCCTCCTCAGCCATGGAGCATCATCACCATGTAAAGTGGTAAATCTGGGCAAATGCCAAGGTCTACCCATCTTGTGAAAGCTGTGTGACTAAGATTCACTTGTCTAGGGCCACAGTACATTCCAAATCAACCAGAAGTGGTGGTGTTTAGAGAAAGAAGGCACCCTTTTTATCACTGGAGAGTGTATTTAATCTGCAGAGATGCTTGTAGGAAGATATTACATAAAATGCTCTCACTTTTGTAGGTAAGATAAGAAATTAGAATTCTAATTCCAAACTTATCCCATTCTTTGATTTAAAAATTAAAATCTTGAAAGTCAAATGTGTTTTGCTTAAATGTTGCCTTGTGATTTTTGTTTTGTTTTGTTTCCTAAAGAAATAACTGGGCACTTAAATCATAACTTAACGGTATAAAAAATTATTTGCTATGAAAATTGTTACCTCTGTAGTGTGATTTTGCTTTAACACACACACACTTTTCTTATGCTGAGAATATAGTGTTCTAATTTTTTAAAAAGCACATAATTACATTTTAAAATGTGTCAACATGTATGTGGCTTTAAGATATACAAGACCAACAACTTTTAAATAAGCCTTAAATTCTTCCTTGCATCTTTTAAATATCTAAGCTAGGCACAGTAGTTCATGCCTGTAATCCCAACACTGAGAGGAGCTGAGGCAGGAAGACCACAAGTTTGATTCCCACCTGCGCAACTTAGAACCTGTCTCAAAATTTTAAAAAATGAGAAAAGGCTGACACTGTAGCTCAGTGGAAAAGCTCTTCTCGGTCTAAGCCCTAGTACCATGGGAAAAAAAGCAATACAATGATGAGATAGTACTACATTAAGGTCTGACTAATGACTGAACTAAAACATAAGAATACATAAATATAGCTTATAACTAAATTTCAAGTTAATAATCTTGTCCATGACAATTGAAATAGGAAAATCGATAAACTGAAAACTGATGATCTTTGTGGAAAAAAGAAGAAAAGAAAAAGCAAAACCCCTCATTACAGTTGCTGTCACTTTTAGCAGACAATAAGAAAGAACACTCATATTAGTGGTACCTCAGGACATGAGCATCCAGCTTGAACTGAATTTATTCAGTATGTTTCTGCTCCTCAGCACCATGTCTCCCAGCATTGCTTTACTCAATGTGGTTAAGAGCCTGGCAGTGATCCCTTTATTATATTTTGATCATCTGTAGAAAAAATGTCAAGCACAAGTGATGAAACAGAACCAAATGATACCTGTGTTTGAACATCATAAAAACCAAAGGTAAAATGTTATGTAACCCAGTCTAGGTGTATGTACTCTCTTGAACCGATTCTCTTTTAAAGCGTTTTCTTTCTTTTTAAAATAATTATTCTTATTGAAGTATCTATAAACTAATTAACCAGGGAACTGAACGTCAGTAATACCTTAAGAAATGTTATTTGCTGGGGTGATGGAGGCTTGGGTTTGTGATATGATGCCCCCCATCCTTGTTCTTCCCTCTGCCCCCTCAAAGAGAGAGTCGAGTTTTTCTCTCTCTCAAGTAGCCCCTTGAGGTTAGCTTAGAGCAGCACTTCTGCTTTGGAAGAAGCTGTCAGCCCTCTGGGCTACAGGAATATGCTGTTTTTAATAAGAATCTTGCACAAGACAGTAGCTATGAATTGGAGTCTATTTTCTCCCCTATATAAACCTTGAAATGGAATGGATCACAAAGAAATTGGATGCATAATGCAAAACTAGTCCCCCACTTTAGAAATCACCAAGAATTTAAAACCTATATGCTAAACTTCACGCAGATGCTTCTACCCTGCAATTTGTGCTCTTAAAACACCATTTTGTTATTTCACCACAGCAGAAGAGTTGGAATGAGAGAATTAGATTCAGACAGAAGCCATCATTGTTTTCCCCTGTGGCTTAGCAATAATCAACCTTCTTACCTGGGATGATCATTTCTCTAGAACAAAGTTTGAAATGTGCATGGAGCCAGTCTAGAAATATTAAAACCCCTATCTAAAAAAGGAATGAAGTGTAGGATATGATGGCCAATGCCTGTAATCCAGCACTCAGGAGGCTGAGCCAGGAGGATCACCTTAGTTCAAGGCCAGCCTGGGCTACACGGTGATAGTCTGAGGCCAGCCTGAACTACATAGAGAGATTCTGTCAAAAAAAAGGAAAGAAGTGCAGACTAAAATGGCTAGGCTCCAGGCTTTTTGGTGAAGTTAGGAAATGCAGCAAGTTTGGACATCACCATGTGTGACTTCTACTCTGAGAACTCCTTAGATGGTGACCAAGATAAACTGATACCACTTATATCTGTGCCATCTTTCCACGCTCTCTGCCCTTGGTCATTTAGCCAAATCTACCTGAAAGTCATTAGACAAGGACCCAGGTCATTGTGCTACCTTAAGAACATAAATGCTTAACATAACAATAGTATGAAAATGGGTGAATGTAAATATTTTACCATACTCTGAGCTGCATCCAGGCAAAAGCAAGGAAGTCTGGGACCTATAACCACCACGGAAAGAAGTGATCTTGGAATTGGATCATCATCATCAGAAATGTCTTCGACTTGGTAAAGTCAGAAATAGGAGAGAAGTCAAAGTTTGTAAAGATCAGGAAAATTCTGCACTTATAGCCCCAAGGATATATGACTCTGCAGCAAGAAAAGATTAGGAAGAGTTCGTCATTTAATGCATTTGTGTTTGGTGCAGGGGCAGAAGCAGAACACAAGCACCAGAGACAGGGACCGGTTGAATTCTGTGTGGCTAGAGAGTCGTGCAAGTCCTAAGAAACTCAAAGATGCACAATTAAAATAAAGACAGATGGGGGCAATTCCAGGTATCAAAAGTCCTAACTAAGTAACCAAAGAGGTGAGCAGGACTGTAGAAAATGTAAAGAGACTGACTGTTCTAAAGAGGGAATTGACCATAAGCTCCAAATCCTGAGCTAATTTTACCCAGCAATTGCAGCTCAAAGTGGAAATAACAAAGTTTAATTTTGTTGTCAAATTTGATAACTCTTGTGAACAGCATATGCTGTTTATAATTTTTTTAAAAAGAAAAGAGTTCATGTCCTGGAATGTATCAGAAATCAGAAAAGGGGGCAAATTATACTTTGGTTACATTCCTTGGTATTAGGTAAGTCAGGTAAGCTATGTCTCAGGTCATTTAGAACTGAAATTCTCATCTCTTTTTTGTTTTACCCTGAATTCTTATGTAATTAATTTTAAATAGTTAAAATTTTTAACTGTAATAATGTGCATATGTGAAAAGTACTTTCTTCCTTTAAAGATATCTGTGAATTAATAAGTAGAAACTGTGTGTGTGTGTGTGTGTGTGTGTGTGTGTGTGTGTGTGTGTATATATATATATATATATATATATATATATATATATATATATATATATAAAACTGTATGCATCTTATCACTACTTGCATTTTTCCTGAGAGGGGGAGCCCTGGATTTCCTGGGCTAAAGAAATTATTCCTAAATCCTAAAATCTCAAAGCAGGAATCATGTTAATTACTGTACATTTTCTTAAAATAAAAATCAAATAGACCACAGTTAATAGAAGTACTATTCCCATGAACCCTATTTGTATATTTAACGGTCACTTACAATCTGCTTTACGGAAAGAGACAATTATTTGTTAACTATAACAAAAGGATCACAGTAAGAAGAGTTGGCCAGCTTTTACACCTACAGACTACACTGCCATAAGAGACACTGAAACCAGCAGGGGTAAAAAAGAAATTACACAACTTGTGAGGTAATTCCAATAGATATACTGCCTGCCGAGAGCATGCTATTGTAGTCCTACCTCAGATGCTGTACCACAATTAAATTCACACATGGAAGCCCTGGGAATCAGCCAGACCCAGAAGTTTAGCTAAAATGAATCCACTGAATTAGTTTTTGTGAAAATGATTAAACTGCATAGATTCAAGATCAGCTCTATTTTTCAAGCAGTCACAGCCCTGTGAAAGTGGGCAAATATAGCCTAATGTAGGAGACAAGGACATGATACATGATTTGAGCTGGAAAACACAAGGTCATCAATTTGGCAGGGTTGTGGGTTTTTTTCTTTCTTTTTTTTAATTTACCAACAGGTAACATTTTTCAAAGCTTTTAAAAGAGACTGTCCAACACAAAGATATCATTTTAATTAGAATTCTTACAATGCTTCCCAAATTCCTAATGGCCATCAGTCCCACTCAAATTAGTAACTCAAATAAATCACCATTAATTACCTAATATAAGCCAGTAGGTGGCTTCGGTCCCAGAGACATTCTCTGGTTATTTGAATTATGCATATTAGCACAATAAAAAAAGAGTAAGTAAAACGGAATGACAAAAACAAATCTATTTTTAAAAATAATCAGTTTAGGGACAATGCTCAACTAAAATATCCTGCAAACTCCACATCTTACCCAGAGGAATACAAGGCAGGTTTGACCCCCTAGCTCAAAAAATGTCGCACAATGACACTCAGCTCGTATTTCAACATTGATCATGCTCACAGTGCACAAAGTATGCATTGGAAGCTTACCTGAGTTCTAGAAAGACTACCAGTTACACTAAAGATAGGAAAGGAAGAACAGTTTTTCATAATAATTCGTAACACAAGAGAATCTCCTTTGTAAACTTTACACCTTTGTGTTCTTTAATTGACCTGCTGCAATTTGTGTAATTGAAGTCTATTTTCTAGATTTTTAATAAAGGATAAAGGTTCTCTGTATGTATGGTGGATGCCTAGCATCCATGATTATATTTGAGATGCAAAAGTATAGAAGATGATTAGTTTATATTGAAGATCAAGTGTGCATGTGGAGGCAAATTTAAAAAAACTTGGGCCGGGAATTTAACTCAGTGATTCTGCTGCCTGCCTCACAAGCCCAAGGCCCAGAGTTTCATCCACCATACCAAAAAAACAAAAAAAAACTTATTAAAGAGCTATCCCTTTGCTCTTAACACTGTCTCCCTTAAACAGACAATGAAAATTCCAAATATTGTAACCACAAAACACTTTTGGTACAAAATCATGGTAGACTCCAGTCCAGACATCTACTTTTATTGTTTTTGCTTACATTGCTTATAGTACCACATTACACTTCTTGGGTGTAATGTCTACTCAGTAGGATTAGAAATAGTAGATACTAGTATTATACTAAGCATAGTAAGATAATACACATCTCAACCTGATTAAATATTGTACTAAAAACAATCCCAGGGTCCAATTCCATTAGAACATGACAGTTAAATTTCAATAAACAATAATAGGCTGAATTGGAGATACTCACTCATTTTAAGATCAAAAGTCCTTTGGGACTGTAGCTTTTAGAAATAAAGTGGCTCCTGAGGTAGAGGTGACTTGCTTCCAGGTCCTTCTTTGAGCTACCTTGAGACCTGTGGTACAGAACTCTTAAATTTATATTTCAGTCAAGCCTGGAACATTGGCAAAAACTGAACCAACATATAAAACCAGAGGACCAAGAAACTCTTCCCTTTATCATATCTCAAAACACACTGTTTCCCCTGGAGATGGGGTATGATGGGTAGCACCCCCAACACATACACAATGGTAAAATTTATCTGAAAGTAATATTTTCATCTAAACTAATATTATTTGGAAAATACTTATGACTCAGTATTTCACTCTGTGTGCATACTTACAGCAGGATCAAATGAAATTGAGAATCATGGCTATTTCAATTTTTTTGAATTCAGAGCTCACCATTAAACCACACAGTTGCTGAACAAATACAAATATCTAACATCATTACGTTGAGACAATTAGAAAATAGGTCCTTGGCTTATTTGGAATCTGTGACATTTCCAACATCGCTAACCCTTGATACAACTCTCTACCCTTTTTTTGAGAATGCGAGTGAGTGATGCATGGTATTGTGGCTCCAGTGGTGCCGAGAAGCAAATCCTGACTTGTTGCTCACTTCATGTAACCATGCCCTTTGATATCTTTTTTCTTCTTCTTCTTCTTCTTCAAGTTTGTGATAATGCTGTGACTACTGCTGTTCACAAATATTTTATTTATAAAATCTATCCTCCCATAGGGGTGGTACAGAGGCTCTACAAGCTGAAGGCTAGTCTGCAAACTCCACTCACTCTAGGACACTGAGCTTCTTTTTCTAACATCAATCGCTGAGCTGCAAGTTTACACAGAGTAAACTACCAGCTTCTCCCAGTTGCAATACAGAAAGCAAAGTATCTCTTTGCTAATGGATTCTCCTGTTGTGGCATTCTTATACAAAAGGAGGGATCCATTGTGAGATAACGGTACCTTTCCCTTCAATATCACTGCTAGAGCCCAAGAGAAAGCAAAATGTGTTTTAAAAACCTAGAGCTTTCTTTAGATTAATGTATGAATAATAAATCTTACATGATATAATTTGAGCTACTGAGTAGTCTTTGCATACTCCACACTACTAATGCCTGACTATGCTGGGACATAAATTATTGAAACCATTAGTATATCATGAGAGTCATTGTCACACATCATTGTGTGTCAAAGGACCCAAAATTTCCAACGGCACAGAGATTATTCCTATCAGCTACAGTTTAAGCAACCTTTCGCCCATGGAGAATAAGCTTGGCTATACCCAATACATAAACAGTAATCTATCTTAGAGTTTAAAGTGCTTCAGCTAAACTTCATTTATTAGCTAAACAGGAAAGAAAAGGCATTCTTCATTTTCTTTCTCTATTGTCCAGCCAAGCTTTACTTGCTGCAACCAGGAGAGAACTAAGAGAGAACATTGCCATGCCAGACCAGTCTGAGGCTATTTCCCTCTAAGCCCAAAATATGTGCCAGTCCCAAGCCCATGACTAGGGTTCTCTGACTTTCTGCCAGCATTTCATTTTTCCCTTCTGTTTCCTGGACACTTTGATTCTTGCCCCCCACCCAAAATCTCTTCTGCTTTCTCTTGCTTGGCTCAGAGTTGCAATTCCATAAGCCAAAGGATCTGGGCCTCTTTTCCCTCTGGATTCTAACTCCACTTCTGGTTTACCCATCAGTGCAACAACTTCTGGAGCTCCTCTCAAATCCACCGCTGGTGGCTGTCTAATACCCATACCATACTTCCAGGGGTTGATGCTCTGCACTATTTGCCCTCAGAATATTGGTTCAATGGCTATTGCTTATGAATGATGGGAAGTCCTCTCCACGTTTTTCTTAATTTTTCAGATTTTCACTCCTAAAATATTATTGGGTGGTTAAATCACTCCATCTCCCCAACTCTAACACATACTCACAGATCCTTATGAAGATAGCCTATTCCTCACTAGCCATTCATTCATCAAATATTAATTGACTACAAACTATAAGGAAGACATTTTCTGGACCCCAGAAATCTAACATGAACATGATATAATCTGTGCCTCAAAAGGCTCATACAGACAGGTAAGGTCATGACAACATACTGTGATAGTTGAGGACAGAGGCTTATGCCTGTGGGACACAGGGAGACTGCCACCTCATCTGCTCATAGAGATATTTACTGTGGCTCCACACAATGCTGGTGGGGTGATTCAACACCTGTGTTACCCACTTGTGAGACTAAAATATTTAGGAGATGCCTCTGGAAACTTGTAGGCATCTGCTACATGACTTCCTTTTTATCCTGGAAGATCTATATTTGATCTACCTTCTATCTCTGTACCTGTCACTCCATCCCTGCCTTTCTTTTCCTTCATTTCTCTCTTGTTTTGGTTTAGATTTCTTAAAATGTCCCCCAAAAGCCTTCAGAAGTGGGGCTTTCAGAAGGTGATGGAATCATGGGGAAGCTATACTCCTCATTGGATTAATCCACTGAAGATTCCATAGCTGAACGTGCTATTAGGAGCTGAGGCCTCACCTGAAGAGGTAAGTAACTGGGGACATGACCTGGTAGGGTACATCTTCCTGCCCAACTGCTCCCTTCTCTCTCTCTGCTTCCTGTCCACCATGATATGAGCAGCCTTCCTCCACACCAGACCTCTTCCACCATACCATTTCTGCATTTGAACCTGCCAACTATGGACTGAAATCTTTTTTTTTTTTGGTACTGGGAATCGAACTCAGGTCCTTGCACTTGCAAGGCAGGCGGTGGAACCATTGAGCTAAATCCCCAGCCCTATGGACTGAAATCTTTGAAATTGTGATCCAAAATAAACCTCTTCTTCTTTAAGTTGTAGATGTCAAGCATTTTGTCCCAACACAGACAGTGACTAAGACCTCTTCTTCTTTTTTCCTCCTCCTCATTCTCTCTCTCTTTCTCTCCCTCCCTCCCTCTCTCTCTCTCTCTCTCTCCCCTCCCTCTCTTGCTCATATATGTTTACACCCAAAACACTCATCTCTGCATGGGAGACTTCTAATAAAAGCCTTCTTAACTCAGAATAAGAATGAATAACAACCAGATATACTACAATTTTACCTGTGCCAACATAGCAGTATTTCACAGACTATCCCTAATCTTCCCATCCACCCCCACTTCCCTCTCAGCCATTGTGACACTGAGCCCCCTTATTGATAAATCAAGTCTGAATGACGTAGGTTCACTGGCATTTGCTCCTTATAGTGAATGACTGCTTCAAGCATGCCTATGGCAGGACTCCAGCTGATCCTTTGCTTGACTGCTCCCTGTGAGGGAAGCTCACAACAGTCTGTTTATAGTTATTTCCTTCTGATCAATCTCAGATGTAAAGGAGGTATACACTGCTCATGGGGTACTCCAGCAACTGTGCTGTACCTTATTCTGAAACAATGTGAACAATCAGCTCTTCTGATTTCAAGTGATATGCAAATTTTGGGGTTTTTTCAATGCTAAATAAGCAAAATGCCCAACAGAAGGAAAGCAAAGCAGTGTGTGTTAATCCCCACACTTGCTACATGCACCCCAAGTGCCCTGGCACTTGAAGGAAACTGATGTAGTAAAGATGCGAGTGGAGTTGGACTCAGTATTTCCTTGGTTGCAATAAAGCTGACAGGTATCTTATACTCCATGCTTTGTTCCTTTTAAGACATGAAAGGGAAGAAAAAAACAACCAAGAAAAATCCTGACTGTGCAGCTCGTCCACTTTTGAACTCTCCAAACCATCCGCCTCTAATTTAACCTGACACTGCTAATTTTGGCCAGAGAGTTTGAAATGAAAATCAATATCTGTTTGGAGCTTGAAAACTGAGGGACTGTACCTTCAGCATTGCCAGGCACTTACTTTCAGTGATCTGTAAGGGAAGGAACGGAAATTGTCCAACTTAAAACGCTCATTCAGATGAAATCTCAGTGTCTGCATGAAATCAATTATGTACTGCATCTTCCTGCCCTTCTCAAGCCAGTTATACAATATTTTAAAAAAGATTTTGCTTACATTTCTTTTTTTCAAATGTGTTCCTGGGGATACTGTCAACATGAGAGTTGGAGACTTTGCCTGGCCCTTTCTGCCAGAACCAAAAGTCTTTAATGTCAGTGGAGAGAAAAGGGCTCAGGGCCTGTGGATTGATTTCTCTTGCAATTTAGGTTAGAAGTTACCTAATGTGTTCTCTGAAAAAGTCCTATCTGAGAAATTCCTTTGTGATTTCAGTTACCTTTGCTTTATATTTCCATTAAAATCTCTTTTGAAAAAGAAAATAATATCAGTAAAAGGGGGCTTATATATGTAGCTTCATCTAATCTAAACCATACTTCTTTCTAGCACTGAAATAAACTTTTATTTTAAAGGAGGAAGGACAAACAGGGAAGGGAAAGGAAATGGAAGAGAAAAAGAGAGAAGGAAAGGGAAGGGAGCAAAAGGAAAGGAGAAGGAAAGAATGAGCAAAGAATAAGGAGGGGTGGAGGGAGAGAAAAAGGATGGAAGATCAATTCACACTGATATGTGTAAACAAAATTTTCAAGGTTTTGAAGTATTTGTTTTGCTTTTAATTGTTAGAAGACATATTTACTACAAAACTGAGAGCTATATCATCCCAACTTTAAAGGATGCAAGGAGTCAGCCCTCACAGAAAAAGGAAAGATTGAGAGGACTCCTTACCTTCCCCTCTAGGGTTCTTCAGCAGCCCCAGCAATACAGTTCCAGTGCCACTCCAAATGTGCCAGAAAGAAATTCTTCTCATTGGACTGCAGCAGAATCCAATGTCACAAAGCATGCACCTGCTCATAGCCTAAAATTCGAACTCCAACCAGCTAAATGCAATGTGTCTGATTATGCTTTTAAGTGAAGGAGCATCCCTGGAACCCTCACTGAGCTTCTTAGTCCCACAAAGTAGAAGTAGATTGACCAAGTGGTCTCAATTTCTTGCCATTTTGCAAAATAAATATGAGAAACAAGGCCTTTTCTGTAGTAAAGTTGGAAGAACTCCTCAATACTAGTTGGATGCTCAGATGCCCTAAGTAGAGCTGGAAAAGACCGAAGTGGAAAGAGAAGATTCAGTGGAGTGAGGGCTCATTCAGCAGGTGGAAAATGCACAGTGCTAACTCTGGGGTCAAGTGCAGCCCCAGCATTCACAAACTGTGTCACTCAGACTTTTTGACAGTCCTCATATTATTCATCTGGAACATGATCCTGATAAATTCAATGTGATAATGTGTGCAAACCCACTCAGTCCCCAAAAGGCTGACTACCCTTATTACAGCAGT
The DNA here is from genome assembly GCF_053883595.1 of Heterocephalus glaber. Classification (NCBI taxonomy): domain Eukaryota; kingdom Metazoa; phylum Chordata; class Mammalia; order Rodentia; family Bathyergidae; genus Heterocephalus; species Heterocephalus glaber. The sequence continues at coordinate 5,405,456 of NW_028258365.1, read as the reverse complement.
CACAGGCTTAAAGGAACTGGCGTACTAGAACAAGCTGATAAGTTCTAATGTGAAGATGTCCCTTGAAAAACAAAGAGGAACCAATAACTGAGGGAGAGCTTCCAGCAAAGATGTTTGTGAATTGTGATGAAAGGTGAGTGGGAATTCACCCAGGAGCTGGAAAGAAATGATAATCCAAGAAGGGCAAAGGTTCGTGAGAAACCATAGTGTGTTCCAGGCATTGCCTTGAACAGGCAACTAGAACGTGTTGGGAATATGGCTGGAATTTGTTGGGAATGAGCAAATGTAACTCTAGCAATATGGAGAATGGACTGGAAATACAGACAGACTGGAAGTAAGGAGGCCAGTGAAGAGGCTGTCATGATCATCCAGAAGAGAGATGACCTGAACAGGGCCACACCAGTTGGAATGGAAAAGGGGGAGAAAGTGAGCAATAAGCTTTTCAATTTTTATTTTAGCATAAAATTTTTTCCGTATACTCATTTAAAACCTTCACACCTCACTGCTAAAATAATACTACTTATGTGTCCTATGTTTGCTCTAAAACCACTTCCTTGTCAAAATGCCAAACACAGATTCTTTCATCTATAGGGCAGAGTAAGACACACATCACCAGGTCCCTTTTCCACAACAGAAGGATCCGTTCAGAATTCAAATCTGAAATCATTAGGCTGGCTTAATATGTAATTTAAGCTTTCCCTAATGATTTTTAAATCTGGTGCTTTGAATATTCTCAAAAAAAAAAATACAGCTGCTGTGTCTATTACATTTACTTATCAAATATCTATCTTTTATCAAGTACTGTTTCTGCCTAAGCTAGATGTTAGGACAATTGTAGACAAAACAAAGCACAATGCAAGATTCTTGCCAACCTTATTCTCAGTCTTTTACTTTCCATGCTAACTAGCCAATTCCTTTAGTTCCTTCAGTATACTTTTTGTTACTTGGGAGTTACAATAAACATGACCATGCTAACGGCTTTATCTGCTATAAACAAGGACATCTTTCTCCCAAACTGTAATTTGCACAGTTGCCATCATTTCCCTACTATGTCATTATGGGTAGGCTGAAGTATGGTAATAAAAAGATGAAACATGCAAAGACTCCATGCAACAAATATTTGTTCCTTATTTATTACTAAGCCAGAGAGACTGGAGGTCAGCATGCATAGTCTCTTCTCCTAATAATCATTCAAAAACCCTAGATCCCTCCATCTTTCAGCTCCACCATCCTCATGAGTCCATCATAATTTGCACCCAATCAGCTGAAGGAGAAAGCACTTGAGAGTTTTTACAGGACTGGACTTGTAAAAGGCATGCATCACTTTTACTGACAGTTCTTTGGAACACCCTCAGCCATACCTAAATGCAAAAGATGACTGATTGAGTCTAGTACTGTGCCCAAATAGAGAGAAGACAAATTTGATGGCTAACTGAAAATCTCCACCACAATTATCACCAACAGCTATACAGGAACTGAAACGCTATAAAGGTGTACTATATTTGCTGGTCAAAAGTGAGGATTGTCGGGAAAAAAATATAAACATATGAACACAGAAGTCAGCCTGCACAGATTTTTTAAAGTGAAATGTTAGGACCAATTATTCCCCACTCCAAAGATCCAAACAAACTATAAGAGTCTTTTTCTAGACAGAGTGTAAAATCATTTGATATTTACTAGATACTTATTCTATACAAAGCCTTGTATTAGAATCTGTGTTGGGGTGGGAGTGGTGGATACGAATCTTGATCTTAAGTTCAATGATTTTGTAGTCATAATTCAGAAGAATATCATGCATGCATATATTTAGAATATAAAGTAGAATGTATCAAGTGTTACAGGAGACAGAGTGTTACAGGAGCTTCAAAGAACAGAAAGATCACCTTTGTTGGAAGCATGAAGAATGACTCATGGTAGAGGGGATATGTTAGGACTTATAGCATATCGTACAATCCAAAGCCCCATATGTTAAAGCTTGGTCCCCAGCATAGTGTTGTTGGGAGGTAATGGAGCATCTAGGAGGCAGGGCCTGATGGGAGAGCCTTGTGTCATTGGTAGTGTTCTCTGCAAGTGAACAGAGGGACCTCAACCACTTCCAGTCTTTGATTTTATTCCCTGGCCACAAGGGCAGTGGCTTTGCTCTGCCATGTGCTTCTGCCATGATGAACTGTCACAGGGTCAAAGCATGAGACCAATGGTTCATGGACTGGGAACTCCAAAACCGTGAGCCAAAATAAATCCTTTTCTTGCTGTATAAGTTGATTTATCTCAGGAATTTGCTATAGTAACACTGGCCCTAACCCTTACCTTACCCCTAAACCTAACCCTAAACCTTGCCCTAACCCTATTCGCTCTTTAAAAGGAGGAGAATATGTTTCAAATCATTGATGCTATTCTGGCTACACTTTAAGTACATAGTCTGATGAATATTCACATTTGATTTTTTTGATGCCATACTGATATGGTAAAGGAGACCCTCATAGTCTCTCAGACAAAACTGTAAACATATACTAATAAAAATTCAAAAATTAATTTAAAAACCAGATGCCTAGGCTACACTGGGAAAATGTTGTATTCACATGCTAATAACATCCTGGCTTGTTTCAATGTTTTTCTGAAAATCACTAATGTCATAGCCCTATTTCCTCAAGTGTTTATTTGTGGTGTTGAAAAAGACACTCAGTAAGACATTTTTGGTAGGCATTTGTCACTCTTAAGATGAAAGTCAGTTGATTTTAGACAGCAAGTCACCCATATCTATGGTTGGGTAACACACCAACATAAAGCAGGATAAATAAGCAGAGTTCTTTTTAAACAATAAGCCTACTAATATTGTAACATATGTTTATTACAGTCCACTTTTAACCTACTATATTTTCAAAGAGAGCAAATTTAAAACTAGATCTGTGGCTACCTTTATTTCACACAAGCTTGTGAATTTTCAAAATTGTGATATGCAGATGGAAGTATCTAAAACATGTATGTCATCTAAATATCCAAGTATTAGTCAAAATATGATGCCAAATTCCATGGCATGTCACAGCCAAACTAAATTAGAATGTTTGGGATCTAGGATTATCAGTAGCTTTGCTTTCACTAGCTACCTAAAATATTATATCAATTACTGCTGTCTATAGCAGTAATGGCAAAAAGTCCTGATCTTCCAAGACTCTGATAGCCATAAGTTCCTCTACATGTCCTTCCTCTTGATCCCATCCCCCGGTCCTCACCGACTGCTAAGATCCTTTCAATGAGCCTCCAGAACTCATAGCTGAACACCTCACTGCCCTCTACATTACTCCCAATGTTCTCTTTGTTGCCTTATACTGAAAAACACCCATGGCTGTCTCCCAACATAATTGCTTTCTCTGCACTGCTCTCAATCAATGTTGCTTTTCTCTCTCCCGTTCTTGAGACATTTCACCCCTGAGATACGACAAGATTCCTTGACTTCACTGCCACTTCTTGCTGGCCAAAACCCTATCTATAATTCTCAGGTGATAAAACTATATTTTTCTACCTTTCCTGGTTTGCCTTCATCTATTTCATTGTGTGTCTGACTTTCCTCATCACTGGGACAAAACATCCAACACCGACAACGTATTTTGGCTGAAGTTTTCAGTCTATGGTCTGCTGGCTCCAAGGCAGAAACAGCTTGTTAGAAGGATCTGCTACTCGTTAGAAGAAAGCTGCTACTCGTAGCAGCCAAAAAGCAAAGAGAATGAGGAGGAGCCAGAGAGGGAACGATACCCTTCCAAGTCATGCCCCAGTGATCCACTTCTTCAGATCAGACCGCACACCCTAACAGCACATTCAGCTATGGATTCATCACTGGTAGGTATAGGGCCCTCAAGATCATGATTCAATCTGCTTCCAAAAGTCCCATGTCTGTGCTCCTGAGAGTTTTGATGGATACTCTAGATGTGAACCGTAACATTAGGTCTCCTCCCATGTCCCGAAGCTTTTAGGTCCTGGTTCATTGTCACTCCATTCTTATGCCTATGAACTTTTGGTAATTTCAGTATCCATAGAAGTGCCCTTTAGTATTTTTTTCTGTCACTGCCTAGACCTCTTCTTCAACTGTCTTGTCTTCTATCATATTCACCTACTCATTCCCTCAGTTAAACTTAGATTTTTCCAATACCTACAACTGGATTCTCCTTCATAAACTCCATCTCCAACATTACACCATCTCTGCTCCATCTTGTCCCTTCAGTTTGCTTTGTACAATAAATGGGCTCCTACCAAGACATATTACCAGCTGATCCTGCTAACTTTTCATTTCTCTTCAGTTCCCTTATGCTTATATTTCTATTTATTTTCCAAATTCCCAGTAGATTAATCTTTAGTACTTGGGAACTAGAAACAAAATTCCTAGGAATTCTCAGGAATTCCTCAATTCATAAGTTGGTCCTAAAATGCTCCCAACATTTCTCATGTTCTTTGCACATTACTATATATTAAAATGTCTATCATCTAAGAAGTCGAGATATCCAGAATTATTAAGTTTAGTAAAACTTGGGGGAAAAAAACTGGCCTATAACATGTAGAAAATGCCAGCACACATTTGGGTAGTATTCAAATTAAAGAAACTGCCACGTGGACAGATACTCTGCTTCTTTCTTTAAAACAGAGTTTATGAGCCATCCCTCATGCTCTTCTTTCTTCTTCATATTGGCCTGGTGTAACCATAGCGCTAAATACAACTCTTTGTCAACTTTCTATTTGCACCCTTAACAACTACATGTAGCTGTTGAAAACACAGCCACGCTGGCTCATCTCGTTTCAAATTTGTGATCACAAACCTCAGGTGGGCCCAGCTATTATATGTCCTAGGTCACTTTATCCCCCTCCCTCCCACATAGCTGCCCATTCTTTATCTGGTCTTTACTCAGTCTCCCAACATCATCTTCCTCGCCCTCACACTCAGTGAGTGACTCTGATTCCTGTTCACCAAGAAACTATCAAAAGAGACCTTGTGTAAGATATCACCATAACATCCACTCACCTATGTACATCTCTGCTCCATTTGTATTCTCTACTTGTACAAGAATCCGCCATGCTCTTATGCTAGTTCCTCTACCAGTGTACTGCACCTCATCCATTCTTGTTTCTTCAACGCCATTACCTTCCACAATTCTCGCCCTCTCTCCTCTGCATCAAATGATCTGTAGATCATTCTTATCAGCACATAAACATGCTGCAGTTTCTCCAATCCTTAAAAAAAATCTTCCAATCTCACGATCTCCACCAGTTACTGTTCTATTTCTTTGCTCACTTTATAGCAACACCTTTTTGGAAAAAATCATCTATATTAATTTTTTCTAATTCCTCTTGTGTCATTCCCTCATGAACCCACTCAGATTAGGTTTTCAGTCCCACCTTCTAGAGATTACTCATCTCAAACTCACTGAAGACCTTCACATTATCAAATACAGTAGTCATTTCTCAGTCCTACTCATTTTATTTGATTTATTGATAATAATGAAAGGAGAGTTGATAACTCTCTCCTCCTTTTTTTTTTTTTGGTACCGAGGATTGAACTCGGGTCCTTGCACTTGCAAGGCAGGCTGCAGAACCACTGAGCTAAATCCCCAGCCCTCTCCTTCTTTAAATACTCTTAATTTGGCTTACAGTGTACTATCCTCGCTCCTCTCTCCTCACTAATTGCATCCTTCCATACCCTTTGCTAGTTCTACTTCATTATCCTGATCCTTCAAATGTTACAGAAACCAATAGCTTTACCTTTAATTTCTGCTCTTCCATATTGGCACTTACTCTCTTATTGAATTGCTTGGTCTTAAATATCATTTATTCATTAATAATTCTCAAAATTATTTATCCACTCTGGAGGTCTTGGATTGCAGACATGTGGACCCAATACTTACTTGATATTTCACTGGAATACCTAACAGACATCTGAAACTCAAAATCATATTTTCATTACTCACCTCAAGTGTAGCACAAATGGAGATCCTCCCTGGACTTTCATCTCTTAATTAATGAGTACTTCATCATTCAGTTGGCACAAACTTAAAATGAGTGTCACCCTTAATTGCTTCATATTATATCAAATCTGCTGAGAAATCCTTTCAGTTGTTCCTTGAAAGCATACCCAATATAATGCACCTTCTTACTATCTCCTCTGCTACCATCCTGATACAAGCCACCATCATCATTTGCTTGGATTGTTGTAAAATTTCCAGTATGGTGTACTCTCAACTTTGAAGTCAGAGTAATCCTTTAGAATGCAAGTTAGATTATGTCACTTTTCGGCTCTGAACCCTTCCCATCTTGCATGGAATAAAAGCTAACATCCTTGTAATGGTCCCGGGCACCCTGCATGGTTGGCTCTCTCCTATAATTATTCCTGTTATTCCCCACCGTGGCTGTGCCATTCTTCCTGCACAAGTTTTCATTCTGTTCCTGAAATATATCTGACATGCTCTTCTGTACCGATTATTATTTTTTCCCACTTTTCTCTTCTTTAGGATAGACCCATAGCTTATCTCCTTTAGAACTTTTACCAAGTATCACCAATCAGACTTTCAAAAGTTGCAAACCACCCTTTATACACAAATATGTGTTCCCTAAATCCCTTTCTTCCATAGCATATATTATCACCAGACATAAATTTTACATATTTATTTACTCTGCTTTTAACTAGTAGAAGTATAAATATGAGATTTTTTACAGTAGGACTCTTTTTTTCTTTTACCATTATTGCATCACCAGAACTTAAAACATAGGCAAATTGTGGGCATTCAATAATTATTTGTCAAATTAATGAATGATTTAAAGGGAATGATCACATAACCATCCAATAAATGTTCATAATACATCAATAAAGTTCATCATGCATTGAAATTATTCCATTAAAGACAATAAAAATCAAAGATATTCACTATCACTGGCATCATCTAACATAATTATAAAAAAAGAAGATACATAAGAATTGGAAAAGGATGAGAAAAAATATATTAATTTACATATAATAGTTGCTTAATTGAAAAATCAAGTAAAACTCTTATGTATAAAAAAGAGAACTTGGAAAAATATATGGGTAAAAAATTAATTCCTAAAGATTAATACTGTTTTGACTTCTGCTTTAAAAATGGTTGAAAGAGCGTCAATCCTAGCCATACAACAACAATAAATTTTCTTGAATCCCTAAGAGTCTTGAGATCACAGGACAACTAGCCAAACTCTACAGCCATAAAGGAAATAATAACATACTTTCCTAAAAATAAAATATTTCTGCATAACAAAAGACATCATAAACAAGTTTGTAAGATAAAAAGAAGTGAGCTTAGAAAAAATATCTGTAGATGCCACAAAATTAATCTCTTTTACACATAAAGATCTCATGGATCAATAAGCAGAATACCAAAAATGTAATAAAAAGGGAAAAGGACATGGAGAGTTAACTGAAGAATAAATTTTAATGTGGAAAAACTGTTGAACTTTACTCACAAAAAGATAAGTATAAAAAGGAGGAAGCCATTTTTCATTTACCAGATCAGCAAAAATTTGATAATGCAATATGTTGGTGAGTATGAGCATCACCACATCTTACTTATGAAAGAACTGATTCAACTTCTAGGGAGAGTAGTTTGACAATATTGAAATTTTAAATATACAAGGCTTTGACACCATGATTCTTAGCTTCCCCAACAGATATACCATTAATTCATTCAACAACGCTTTTCCAGCCTAACTCTACATACCAGGCATTGTCCATGGTACAGAGAATGCAGCAGCAAAGAAAATAAAACAAAGTTCCTTTCCTTCCCCTGCTAGGGGAATCTAGACAGCTCTTCTATAACTATTAGATAGAAAACCAAGTAACTAGTTCTGTGGCCCCAAAATTACACAACACTATATGTTGGCGAGAGTGGTCCTTGGACTGAAGGTCACCTCCTTGTGCCCGCAGCAAAAGGTGACATGTTACCCACTCTCCTCTGGCAAAGGTTTTTTTCAAGTTGGATTTTCAGTTTGGCTGTTGAGCAAAGTTATCTGCGCTGAGCAGATATTTTTCAAACTTTGCAGTTCAAGTAGTGGAAAGTTCAAGCTTGGAGGGGTTGAACAACCGAGGTATCACGGTACATTGTTTGTAAACCATCTTAAGAAAAATCCACTCAACTTGAACATGATAGCAAGTGCCAAAAAGAAAACAAAAGCATAATTTAATGACAATTTTCAAGTAATAAAATGGGTCCATCAGAGTAAAGGCTATAACTGAATAGAAGATGTAAGGTCAGAGACTGTGTTAGAGAAATGTTTTAAACAGATGGTTTCGACATGTAAATATAAGGTTCTCTATTCAAGCTGGTGCGTTGGTAACTTCCACAACCGTGGGATGAAATGCTCGACAATGTTAGGGCAAATTAAGACAACTTTAAAGTACGTAGGGTATTTGGTTTTTCATTCCTGGTTTCTTAGAACAGAAGATGGTAAAAATAACGCAGGCTATCATCTTGATGAAAGTTGTAAGGGGAGATAAGGGAGATAAGTCTCCATATGAGACTTTTCAGTAATGAGGCAACATCAAGTATCTTTCGACTTCATTAATTCACATGCGATGAGCCATAGCAGCCTTTTTTCCAGTAACTTTTATCACTGCATAAGTATTGTTACAATGTTTAGCAGCATGTCATTCATGAAAGTGTAATTTATACAATTCCTTTCTGTATGAAATAAATTTAGTTTTAAATTATAGCACTTTGTCCCAAATGGCAATGCATTAGAATCAAAAAGGGTAAACTTAAAAGAGGCAAAGTAGTTTTGCAGCGAGAACGGACAATCTTCCATTCCTTCTCTCTTCTTCTCTGCCTGTCCCTTGCACAATTTTTTTTTTTTTTTGTACTGGGGTTCCAACTCAGGACCTTGTTCTTTTGAGGCAGGCATGGTGCTCCTGAGCTAAATCCCTGGCCCCTTCCCTCTCTATTCTGAGTACCCTAATTATATCTTTAACACCCTATGGAAAGCTGGCTTGATATCTCTTAGCTCTTTAAAACTACAGAATCCATGGAAATTAACATAACGTGTGTAGTTGAAAGCTTCCTTCACTGAAAAAGGAAACAGAAACACATAGGTATTTCTTTAAACTTAACCATTTTCAATTATTTTAAGAACTTGAACATAAATATCTCTTTCCTTCACAGAAGCACTTCAGAAATTGTGAGTAAATATTTTCTACTTTGCTTGTAAGGTGACCAAATATTATACTTGAAGACAATCAGTTCTTAAAAACTACTTCTTAAGTACTCATTAAAGAGTACATAGATCTTGATGGAGAAGTTTTAAAGTGGCATTTCAAACCAAAAGTTTTGTCTTTATCAGATGTCCTTTGTGCTCTCAATGAAACTTTTAATACTAGATGTATTTATTCATTCTGTCTTTCAACAGACATTTATAGGTCATCTTCTATCTACCAGGAAACATTTATTATATAATATTTTTAAAGTGCAACATAAGCTACAAATGTATTCATTCAAGAAATTAAGTACGGTATATCCTATCTATAAAATATTGTGAAAGATACTGCAGATACAGGGACAAGTATATTAGTTTTCAAAAGAGAAAAGGATTTCATCTGAAAATTACAAGGAAACAGTGCTTATTTATTTAAGTTCAAGCCACAGAAGTTTTTCAAAAATGACTTCCACTTATCTATGCATTAAAATGTATACATAGCCATATAATGAGCATATCTTGAGTGCTAAGAAGACATGCTCTAAAACAGAGATACTCTACTTTTTACACTTTTGACCCACAAATCCTGCTATCAAAGAATATGAGTCCTGCCATGAAAAACCTGGCAGGCTATCTTTCCTGAGGCAAACATTTAAATGCATTTTATGTATTCTGCCAAAGCCAGTATTTGTTTTGAAATCCTGTGCCCCCTACTAAATTAATTGATTTTTTTAATTGCACATAAAAATCTTATTTATTCTCTGAAGACTATGCACTCCTGCAAATAGCTGGGCCAAGATTGCAGGTTAAACTCCTCTGTGCCCTCCCACGGGTGTACTCTTCTATCCACCTAACTTCAGCACCGCTACGCTGCTACAGACTACACCCCGACACATAGCCCCACAGATGTGTTCATTTAATGTGCCGGGAACTTGGTGAATATCAGTAAATGAATGACACATGAATGGGAATAGCCACTTGTGACTGACACAGTGTACCTTCAAAATAAACTAAATCCTCTATTGCAAAAGCAATTTAAAACTGGTGCCATCCTGAGAGGAAAGTAGTACATATCTAGTCTTACTGATTATAATACAAGTAAAATAAAAACTATGTTTAGACAAAAGACTATCCTCTGAGCTATTGGTTTACTGTTTGGATTGTACAAAATACATGTACTAATGACCAGAGCCAGTTTAAGTGGTATCTCAGGAAGTTTTGGGTGTGATCTTTGTTTCTTATTGTCCTCACCTGCTCTGAAAAGAATAACAAATAGCTCTTCCTTGTGAAAGGTTAGCTTTTAAGAGTATTGTTTTAACTATTTTTATGGCCACCCTTACACCTGTTAAGTGTAATTTTTACTTTATGTAACATAAAATATATCTGTGATACGATGCCCATGAATTAACAAAAATATCTGGGCAAAAGAGAAGAAATCTTTTTAAAAATGAATGTTCACATTAAATAGCTTGGGTTAGTTGGCCTTCTGGGGATTTTTCTTTAATGCAACAAAAATGCACCATTTCTGTTTTCAGAAATACCTTATACTATAGCTTTATACTGAGCTTATCTAAAGTGATATTACGTAAGTAAGGGCTTAGTCTTTACATTAGTATTTTACATCTTGAAGTCTTACTAAATCCTGTTTTGATCAATATGATATTGAACAAATCTATACTGATTTCTCCTATACTTGTTTATGGTATTTATTTTGATATATCTAGGATTAAAAGCCAAATTAACAAGTGTAATCAATTTTCTTAGTGATAAAGAAAAGTCCTCTAGAACCCTCAGATACATTCATCTAGGGATGAATAACTTAAATGAAGATGTTGTAATAAATGGATCAATTTATTCAATCACTGAGCATAAAAACCTTAGCCCTGGGAAAGCATTTTCCTCTAAGCGCTTTAGCAACTGAGTTTCACTTGTGTGGCACCAAATGATTTGCATTTTTAGAGAAATTTCACGTCTGCAGTGAGCTCCAATGAAAACATGAATAAATTGCTTTCTTTTCCCCTTTTTCAGACTTTATGAAGCTGAAGCCATTAGGGGTTGAGTCAGAGTATAATGAAAGGCAACAACTTACATGACAGATACCCTGGATTAGGTGTCTCACTAGTCCACGCTCAGTTGCCGTGGCCTATGTGTCAGATTAGAGGTTTTTCAGGGAGATCCCTGGGGTACATGGCTTTTTTTTCTTACTGCCACATTAGAAATGGTCTCCAAAAGACAAGAAATTAAATAGACAAACAACAATTAAGAACTAAATAGGCTTGCCAGAGCAGTTCCTGCCACAGAGTCAAATGCATCTACTTTGCCAAGCCTAACTCAGTGCACTTGCCTGTGAGGCTGTTTTGCTGCTCACCTTCCTCCTTTGGAACTCACTGATGTAAAAATGAATACAGGAGCTATGAGTATGGGCTTTATAACACCCAAACTAACCTGGGTTTGAATCTCCAATGGGCTGGTTCTCAGCTGTGTGATTATATCAGCAAGTTAGCCCCGCCAAACTTTGGTTTTCTCATTTTTGCAACAGGAATAATAATACCTAGAGCACAGGGTGGCTGAAAGACTTACATGAAGTGCTAACCACATTCCCTAGGATGAACTATGCTCTCAACCCATGGAAACAAATTTTACTTATTATCTCAGTGATGCAACTGAACAAAAGGCAAAGCAGGTACACCATTCCTTTTCACTGAGCATGAGCATGCTCTTTTGCTCCTACATTAAATACTTACACATAAATAAAAGAAGTTTCTGTAAAAATAATGATTCCCAAACTGGAATGAGCCAATGAATTGACTCGAGATTCTTTTGAAATGCATATCCTGATTTTCTAGGTCCAAAGCTGGACTTGAAATCCTGCACTTCTAGTAAGCTCCAGGTAAAACGATGCTGCTGGTTTGCAGATCACACATTGAGTAGCAGACACATGGATCACTTGAACAAAGAAATTTATTTCAAATTGTGTTCATCATTGTCATTGCTTTAAATGATCCATTCACTCTTATGAATATTACAAAGGAAGAATAGCTTGTTGGGAATCTATGAGGTCTTGATTCTTGGATTTGATAGGGAAGCTGTTTTAATTTTTCAAGAGATATATTTTTAGGAACTATTTTGCTCCTGCTAAAGTACATATTTACCCATTTTGTTATATTTGGCCTGGCTATTATATACCTACAGTATCTTTTTTGGAAATCTTCACATATGCTGGAAAATTAAAATTTTACAAAATCTTTAGTTTTTACATTTGTGGATTGTTCATTAAAAATCTAGCCAATAGATGTCCTTATGTATAAATTGTGGAGGTGGTGGTTTCACAGATACATATTTATTTCCAAACTCATCAGGTTGTATAACTTTAATATAAACAGTCCCAAGTGTGTCAATCATACCTCAATAAACTAGCTTGTATAAAATCATCTTCCACATAATCCTGTGTTCTAAAATATTTTGTTGCTAAAAAGAAGAGAAATATGGCAAGTTTGTTCCAAAATCTGTTACTTTATAAAGGAAGGAGAAAAAATCAAAATCTAGCTATTGACATTTAGTTTCATATTACATGTATTACATTCCTCATAATTTGGCTGGGGAAATTAAGCTTTAGGAGCAAAGATGAAATGGTTTTGCTTTACCTCATTGACTCATTCTTGTACTTCTGTTCAGGGAAATATGTTAGAATAGATTTTCAAATTAATGCTTCAATTAGAGACAGAGTTTATCGATTTCAGATTTCAAAACTGTTGATTTGTATATCTTGGGGTTTGTTGGGGTTTTTTTGGTACCGGGGATCGAACTCAGGACCTTGCGCTTCCAAGGCAGGCGCTGGAACCACTGAGCTAAATCCCCGGCCCATCTTGGGGGGTTTTTAAATCAAAATATTTAAAATGGAAAGTGTAAACGACTATGTAAAAACAAAAGTGATGACCAGCATATATTTTTAATTTTTCAACTTACATTCAAGTGACATTAAATCATGTAACATATATGAACTTTGTAACAATACACTTTCGTTTCTCCTCTTGCCACTTTTGTACGATTGTTGCTGTATAATTTACTTTTATACATATTAAAAATATCGCACTGTGTTGTTATTTTTGTATAAATAGTCAAATGTCACCTAAAGAAATTTAATAGTTAAAAAACACTTTTTAATTCTCCCATGTACTCACCATTTCTAACCATCTTTGATCCTTTACATAGATACAGACTTCCACCTGCTGCCATTTTCCTTCTTCCTGAGAACTTTATCATTTCTTGTGCTGCGGGTCTGCTGTTGATGAATTGCTTCAGCTTTTGTCTGAAAAGCCTTTTCTTTTTTTATTCCATTTTTGAAAGATATTTTCATTGATTTAGAATTCTAAGTTGGCCTATGGTTTCTCTCATGTGACAAATCCAAAGTACAAATAAATAATAAAATAAAAGGTAGATGAAAGAAAACAGGGAGATAGATCTTTCTTTCACCAATAGGAAGAGGACCAGGAGATGGAGGGAAAAGGGAGGTAAAAAAGTATGAAGATGTGTCATGTACATGTACCAAATACCCACAATAAAAGTAATCATTATTTATCACAAACTTGTGCTGATAAATTCTTTAAATGAAAGAAAAAATATATAATGGACTCTTAAATAAATGGGAAAAATAACTTTTAGCTAAAATAGGGAGGCTAATGCTAATAAATTCTCAATATATGTGAAAAAAATTCTAGGTTAGACAGAGCTTTCTTTTTGTTTCTTGTTTTTTGTCTTTCAGTAGTTTAAGTTTCTTAAGCTTAAATTTGTTGACTTTCTTGGATCTGTGGATTTATCAAATTCATCAATTTGGATATTTTTCAATCATAATTACTTAAAATATTTTTCAACTGTTCCTTCATCTCCTTCCAGAACTCTAATGATGTAGGTATAGTGGTCACTTCCTTATCCCCAGGGGCAGGTTTCATTAGTTCAGTTATCTATGGTCAACCATAGTTCAAAAATATTAAATGATAAATTTTGGAAATAATTCATGATGTTTAAATTGCATACCCTTCTGAGTAATAGGATGAAATCCTGTGCCAAAATATTCCATCCCACCCAGGATGTGAATCATCCTCTTGCTCATCATATCCATGTTGTATACACTACTTGCCCTTAAGTCACTTAGTATATCCAGGGCTCAGCACTATTGGCAGAGACAAGCATCCGCTGGGGTGGAGGTGGAATGAATCCCCTGTGGACAGGTGGGATCACTGTATGCAGTAAGCTCCTTGAAGTCGTCCTGCAGCTCATAGTCTGTTTATCACTTTAACTCTTCCTCTTTCTTCATTTTGAGTAGTTTCTACTACTCTGCCTTCAAATCCACTAATGTTTTCTTATATTTTACTTTCCATCTCTCCACAGAATGCACTTAATGTGTAAAATGCAGTTATAATCACTTTTAATCTTTGTCCCTAGTTCTAACAACTGTGTCAACTTTAGATTAGCTTTGATTGGTTGATTTGTACCCTCATTGTGCTGCTTTGGGTGTGTTTTGTAATTTTTAGATGGCAGACATTGTAAATTTTACTCTTTTATTGGTCCTGCATAGTTTGTATTTCTATAAATATCCTTGAGCTTTCTTCTGAGATGCAATACAGTTACCCAGAAACAGTTTGATCTGGTCAGGTCTTGCTTTTATGAACTATTAAAGGGGGTCAGAGCCAGATGTAATGTAAGGATGGTTATTTCCCCCCTTTGAGGCAAGACCCTCCAATCCAGTGCCCTATAAACTATGAAATTTTCCAGTATGGCTGATGATAACAGGCAGTATTCTCAGCTTGGGTTGGCAGCATGCATTGTTCAGTACACTTTTACTATTTTCTTTCTTTAGCCTCAGGTAGTTTTTTCTCACAGATGCTGTTATCTATACCTACCTGAATACTTGAGGTTGACCTCTACAGATCTCCATAATTCTCACTCTCTGGTCTTCCCTCTCTGGCACACCTTTCCCAGTCAGTCTGGGCCACTATATTATTTATGCATTTATCCTAGGCTGCGTGGCTTAAATAATAAACATTTATTTCTCACAGTTCTGTAGGTAAGAAGGTCTGAGATCAAGATGCCAGCATGGTGAAGTTAGGCTGAGAGCACCTCCTGGGTTCTCCTTCTCTGAGCCAAAGCCTAGAAGCTTGTTTAAGGAAAGAAGCTGGGGCAGATGTAGGGCTCATATTGTTTGCACTTTTTCTCTTGGGCATTACAGACTCTGATATCCAGTGTCTTCAAAATCATTGTTTCCTGTATTTTGTTAAGAGATTTGGGGGGAAAGTTAGAGCAGGGGGTACTTCAGAAAACAGGATAATATGATTTCTGTTGTTTCATTTGGGATAGGAAAAAATGCAAGTTTTGTAATATAGCAACTGTAGAACAAATAGAAAGAATTACATAAAGACATCAGCTCTGCCTTTATCTTGAAAAAGTATTTGTTATCTACACAGAGTCATAGACCTTTATCAGATATTCTCATTAAAAGTTTAGATACCAAAGAGATAAAATTGAGTATTATTCTGTGTTTATATGGCATCTCAGTGCTCCCTTCAAGCCTCCTTCCATTGTGTCTAAGATAATGGTGCTTAAGGAAAAGAGGAACCTATAATTTTTAATTATAATGTACTTCTGATCCTCACATAAATTTTAGCAGTTTTCAAACTTTAACAAAACTCCTTGGAAAGAAGAGGAGGCACGTGTCCATTTTGAGACTCAAGAAAGTCTACTCAAACCTGAAAGACGTCTTCTGCCTTAAAAGTTTATGTCTTGATTGTTATGGGCACCAGATATAGAAATACATCATGATTACTACTTCAAAGTATGGATAGAAGGGGTTAACTTTTAGAGTTTTGTTACTAACAAGAAGTAGGAAAATGTTACCGAGAAGATCAAAGTTTTGATAGAGTGAGAGTAATTGTATAATTTCAGTCTGTGGCTCATGAAATTTTACAAAATTTTATGATGGGAAGGCTGTGAATGACACCACAATATTACAAAAAAGAAAGGAGAGAGATGAGAGAGAGAGAGAGAGAGAGAGAACAGAAAAAGAAAAAAACCACCAACTAATATGCCTTCACCAAATATGTTGATACTCAGATCATGTTTCACATGACCGAACCTTCCCTGAAAGGTAACATTTGTGTTTCTTGATTACTGTATGCTACTTGCACATAAACACACAAGAGGTTCTCCCAGGTTTCCTGTTCTGTGTACCAGGAGGCTGACTTCATACTGTGTCCCAGGCTCGCTTGCCTTCTACTTTCCCATTTGAGGTTTGGGCTTAGCCAAAGGAAGTCATAAAATTACAAGCTGGGAAAGTGGAGAGCTTAGGATATTACAACTCTGCCCTTCGTTTCAGCTCAGTTCTGACAGCTGTTACCACACTCTACAACTGCTGCTGCTAACTCCTACTGGGCAATCCCTCTCCTGAATCTCTGTACCTCACTTGCAGTCCAGTAACAAGGTACTCCTCACTTTCCCCTTTAGCCCCAGGGATGATAATGGGACAGCATCCCTCTCTAGCTAGTCTATGGTAATCCCAGAGGATCACCAAGTTTGAGCCGAACCTGGGCATCTTAGAGACTTAGTGAGACCCTGTCTCATTAATTAATTAATCAATCAATTAATTAATTAATGACTAGGGGTGTGGTTCGGTCCAAAAGATCCTGGCCTCAATCCCCAGTACCACAGCTGAACACGCCATCTGTCTCCCTCTGACTGACCCCTACCACTTCTCTATTGTCAGTGTCAAGCGGGGTGGCTAAAAGCAAGTACAAGAAATATTAGGAAACTTCCACTGGCTGAAAAGTTGAGCTGATTGGAGAGCAGTGCTAATGAGGCCAGAATTAGTGTCTGGCTGTGTTCCAGGATCACAGCCTGTAACCCTGACCAGCCATCTTCCACACCATTGGACACCAGGGGCACCATGCCAAGGAGCACACATGTGTCTACGTCAATCCCTTTCCAGTTCTGAAAACACAATTGAGGCACTAGTCATTCAACAGAGATTACTTCAAAACCATCTTTGTTCCCAAAGGACAGCTCTTGTGAGTTAATTCTAATGATAATTTTATATATGCTATTGAAAATAATAAAGCTATCCTTGTAAATATCTTTTTCAAAGATAAAATTTCATTTCATTACTTATTTTTTGGTCAACTTAAAATAGCTTAAAAGTCAGGCTTATACAAACATGCTTTTAATTGGTAATGGTATTCAGGCTTATAAAATATATGTTTAACTTATTAAAATTATTCAACTATTGTGATTGAGTGAAGTCATACAGTCATTGTCTAAAAAGTAAACAGAATATTTATTCAAAGTGATTTTCCTTATCGAGTGTGAATGACAAGTTGTCAATTTTTACATGTATTTCTTCAAAACTCCATTCTCTTCAGTACTGTGGGATTATAAAACCATATTATAATTAGACCATCGTAGATTATCTATTGTATTAGTATTGATATATTGTCTTACTTTCACCATTGTGTTAATTTTATATTATTTAAATACATGATGGTAAAGGAAGAGACTTCCACTCTTTTCAGAAATTAGTTTCTGAGACTTTTTTTTTGTTTTTGCTTTTGTTTTTGGTACCGGGGATCGAACTCTGGACTTTGAGCTTGTAAGGCAGGCGGCAGAACCACTGAGCTAAATCCCTGGCAGTTTCTGAGACTTTTTACCATCAAAAAGAAGTGCTATTTGTACTAAAATTGGATCTGTGACTTCAAGTAAAATGTACTAAAACACAAAAGCAAAATATCCTCACATTGTCGAAAAAGGCATAGTGCTAAGATCACCCATAAGATATGAGCATTTTATACACATTATTTACTCTTAATCAGCTTCATAAAATATAATCTGAGTTTTATTTTTTAACAAAATCTTTTGAGACATTTTGATAAGGTCAACAGAAACCACAGTCTTTTAACATTAGGTGATCAACTTTTTGACAATGGCCAGACCTGCATAGCTAATGGAATAATAGCCTGCAGGGCCCAGCTAAATATGATATACGAATGTAATCAACCTTTGTGATGACTATTCAAAAGTAATCCCTTTAGCTTTGAACTGTGACATATATTTCAACAAGGCAAAAACCGTATGAAGAAATTCTCTGCAGACCACACTGATACAATACAGCCTTCATATCCTGCTCTCTGTGTTTGCTGCTTATAGTGAGTTTTAAATTTAAGGTAATGACTACTGTATATTCATGTGAACATACAACAATACTTTTGATTTGTTGTGGAAAGGTTGAATCCATTACCAGGGGTCTAGTCTATAAACTCTGACACAACCTTTATGTATGAGTTATTATTTACCCTTTTCTACAATAAGGCCACTAAAAAGGTTTTACATGACAAAATTATAAAAATTCATGCACCTTTCCAGTCACCAAACTGCCAGAGAGTATCTCCTCCATTTTAATTCATGCTCCTCTACAGATAATATTTTTAAATCTCATTTATATATGTATACTATATTATCTAAAAATTATATGCCATTGTTTTTCAAATAAGGGGATGAGATGGTAAGCTTATTATAATCAGTATTGACTGGCTTATTCCTTTGCAGTATGGACTGATGGGTAGTATGAATAAGATCCTTTTGTTGCCCACTTGAGAGGATTTAGCATCTGAGAATGTCTTCATTGTTAGCAGAGAAATGCCCATTTCTATTGAAATAGTTAATAGTAGAAGCAAATATCACACTTTAACTTCTTCTTGATTGTTATCAGCCCCTCTCTGAGAGTGGTACCTTACAGCTTCCTTGAAGTCCTACAGACCACACATTATTCAAATCATACCCTAGATCAGGCCCATAACACAGAACCTAGATTAGGAATTGAAATGAGCACTTTTACAAAGATGGAACCAAGAGTCAACAATCCTGTGAGGCCCACTTCATTGTAAATAAATAGAAGCATCAGAACACCTGAAAGTTAAGTTTAAATATTTCTTCTCGTAAATTAATCATTGCTAAGATTTCCTAGAGCAGAGTGTGTAAATGTTTTTGATTGAAACTAGTAGTTGTAACCCACATGGAGTAGAGCAATGGTATATATAGCTATTCTGCTCAGTCAGTCTACTTCGGGAAATATTCCACAATAAAATCAACTTTCCTCAGTATCCAGGGAATGAAAGCTAATGTATTTGAGACCAACCAAGCACAATTTCAAACTTAGAAAATCAAGGGAAATTTTCTACATCCTGTTACATTCTTTCAAGCCAAAGAAATGCTGAGTTCAAGACATTAGAATGTATAAAGTGGGCATTAGGGTATATTGTAGTGCAAGGAAAAATATTAAGCTGAAAAGCTGAAGGTGGTTCTTTATCTAAGAGAACGAAAAAACATATTAGTTAGGTGAGAGACCAAGCCCTTTTTATAGAGAGCCCCGAAAGTACAGTAGGTTGAGAATATGAAGCTTTCTGCCTCCTTAACCCTAAAGTGAGCATTCTACATGCATGCAGGAATCCCACAGACATTCGGGAGCATTGGCCTTTCATCTTACTGCTCCCCCCACCCCCGCAGGGTAGGGTTTCCCAACCTTGCTCTCCTGAAATGGGCTGAACAATATTTTATTGGGATGGGGAGAGTAGGCCTTGACTGTCATGTGCGTTGTTGGATGTTGAGAAACATCCCTGGCCTCTACACATTAGATGTCAGTAGCTCTTCTTTCTACTGGTTATAACAACAAAAAAGTTTCCAGTTGTTATTGAGGGAGGGGGACGAAGTCACACCCAGTAGAAAACCACTGCCTTAGACTTCGGTCATTTTCTGCATGGTAGAATCTGAATGATAGAGTAATTGTTCCATGTTTGAGATTGAAAAAAAAGTGAAAGTTCAAGGAGGAATGAATGCCCAGTGTCATGGGCCACACACCACGTACAGCACATCTAGTCCTGCCCACATCCATTGGTGAGAACAATGGCCTCAACTAATTATTCATATGCTGGAGGAAGTGATCTAATAGCAAAATCTCCACTTCATCCCATTTGACCCCACTATTCCACTGGTGGAGATCTTCCCCAAAGAATTAAAAGAATCATACCACAGTGATATATGTGCACCCATGTTCATAGTAGCACACTTTGTAATAGCTAAAACTTGGAAACATCCCAAGTGGCCATCAACTGGAAACCGGATAAAGAAAATGTGGTTTTTTAATAAAATGGAGTACTACTCAGCCATAAAAAATGAGAAATTAGAGACATTTATAACTAAGTGGATGCACATTGAGGCAACACTCTTAAGTGAAATAAATAGGACACACGTGTATAAATACCGAATAGTTTCTCTGGTGTGAGAAAATGAAAGTGTAAATAAGGACTAAAATGTATAGTAGGTAACGTGAAATAGGAAGAAAAGGGGCAAAGGGGAAGGAAGTGGGAGGGGTAGGAGAAAGGAAAGAAGGGATTGGAATTAATATGAGAAAATGAAAAAATAGGAACAAAATTTTTGTAAATAGGGAGGAATGGAGGGGTTGAAGGGAAGGCTGGGCAAGGTGAAAAATAAGAACCAAGAGAGATTATGTAAAGGTGCAAATTTCCAATGATGAATGTCATTATATTGTATAACTAAAATGTACCAAAGGTTAGAATGAATAATCAATAATGTAAAATAGGAAGAAAAGGTCTAAAGGGGTAGGGGTAGTGGGAGGGGCAGGGGAAAGGAAAGAAGGGAAAGGAAAAATGCTGAGAAATGGAAAAAAATGGAAATAAAGTCTTTGTAAATAGGGAAGGGAGGAGGGGGTGAAGGGAGGGCTAGGAATGGGGAAAAAATAAGAACCAAGATGCATCATGTAAAGGTACAAGTTCCCAATGGAAGTGTAATTGTGTTGTATACCTAAAATGTACCAATAAAAGAATTTAAGAAAAAAAAAATCTTCCCTTCAGTGGGAGGCAGATGGAATTCCTAGAGCTATGTCTGCTGTGAGCAAGGCAGGAAGTGAGGGAAGTGAGGTAGAAGTGGAAGATGTTACTTCAGATTGGAATGTAGGCAGCTCATCCATAGTGACACAATGGGAGTATAGTATTCAGAACAGAAGCAGTCATAGGAGGAGCTCTTGCCATAGAGTTTTTAGAATTTTTTTCCTATGTTTATTTCCTCCATGAAACAAAAATAAATCATTAGCTGAGAATGAAGATGCAGAGGAGGGCTAGTGGTTCAAGAAAAAAAAAAGAAAAAGTTAAACAGTGATCTATGAAAGTGAAAGAAAAAATGAATTACAATGTTTAGTAGGATGGACTGAAAGCATTAATAGTGCACCTAGCATTTGTGCCCATGAACTTAAAGTGAAGCTTCTTTGCCCAGTTGTGCGTTTTCTGCAGCCACATCAAGCTACATGGTACAGGCGAGGAACAGGCATTCAGCTGGATTTAATTAGGGTTATAACCTTGTCAAGTGGCTTTGACAAAGTGGCAAAAGGATAAAGAAGTGAATGTATATCTTAAGGAGTGAGCATGAAGTTTAAACGGTATGAAGAAGAGAGAGGTTTCAAAATGTGGAGGAACATTCAAGAGGTGGTAGAATTGGAGGTCTCAAGGTCCTCTATACAGAGATGTGTTTTCATATTGTGTTGAAGTACCAAAGAAAAGGTGAAGTAAAAGGAGAAAAGGTGGCAACTGAGTAGTTGTTGCACGAAACTGAAATACAGAAGAGCTTGTATTTACTGGTGATGACAAGTTCTAATTACTACCAGGAAAGTCAATGGCTGAGGAAGGAAGAAAAAATAAGATCTAAGAGAATAGGAGATCAAGTAATTGAGACATATTGAAATTACTACATTTAGAAACTAGTAAAATTACAATAAGCCAAAGATAAACTCAGTTGAGAATGACTCCAGTTGTAGATAGATCAAAATAAGCATGAATGGCTAATTTGTAGTCTGATGACATGAGCACTAGGAAGAGAAAGGAGAAGGACAAATGTCCTGAATAACATGGGAACGGGGGGATGTCTCCCATCTCTAAGTCCAGTAGTGAGAAGACTGAGAAAAACAAAAGCAAAAAGCATTTCTGGACCAATAGTATTTCCAGAGGAAGGCTGTATGCCTGTTAGAGCAAGAATATAAAGAGGATTTCAGAAACTAGGGTGAAGATAGGTGTGTGTTACTGATAATAGTCCAACTATTGCATTTTCTGTATTCCGAAGAGAATGTAGGAAATGAGAGGGGGGTGTAAAAACTGGGGACTGTCATAAGCAGGCCTGCAATATCTTACTGGATCTGTCCCACTGGATTCCAGTCAAAAATAAAAGGGCAGATACGAAAGTTAAGTAACAAATTAACATGTCTCTTTATACATCTCTTCATCTATTCTATATAGATATATTTATATATATATAAATTTTCCATATTTGACTTCATTATTTGGGTACTTTAAATTGTTCTAAATTAATATTACTTCTGAGTATTGTTTTATTATGTCATCTTATTCCTAAAAGCTGCCCTTTCCCATTGCACAGGGGCCTTTCCAGTTGTTTCCTTATATCACAAGAATTCTGTGGTTTAGAAATTCAGGCAGGGCTTGGCTGGACATCAGTTGAGGTGACTAAGTAGTACCTGATGACCACTGGGCTGATTTGAAGGCTCAAAGACAGGTTTGTTTGTAAACTGGGGCCTGGTGGGGGTACCCATCAGACTGGGCTCGGCTGGGACTCTAGAGCATCTGCACATGGCTATCCAGCATGGCAGTCTCGGGTGGTCGGATCTCTTATATGGTGACTTGCTTCTTCCAAAACAAACGTCCGTAGGCCACCAGGCAGAGGCTGGAAGTCATGTTACAAGTCATTTTCTCCATTTTCTATTGATTACAAAAGCCCTATGCCCAATTTCAAGAGGAGAGGAATAATATTCTGCTTCTTCATGATGGTAACAAGGCCACTCTGTAGAAGAATATATGGAGTGAAAGATATTGTTTTGGTTATCTTCAAACAATATAATTTTCCCTAGTGATACACACACCTTTATCATGATGTATGTGGTAAGGATGGATATCGCTGAAAAGGCATTCCCAGGTTCAAGTTCAAAACAACCATAAACTGCACTCATGATAAATGATTAAATTTATATATCTTTTTCTTTAGAAGTGCCTAGAAGATCAACAGAAGAAAATGTGTCTCAAAGTTCAGAACACTTGGAAAACCCCAACAGGTACAATAAATCAAGTAAAACCTTTCTATTTAGTACCCTCATTGTGTAAGAACTAAATATAATTTTATTCTTCAACAACAAGAAGTGTAGTTTTGTCTGTCAGTTGATAAGCTAACACTGAAGCACTACTTTTCAAAAAAATCAGAGGTGTTCTTGCAAATGAAAAATAATTTAAGTATTTTTCACCTTTAAGCTATATTTCAAAGTGGTTTTACTTTCTAGCCCAATGTAAAAGTTAATTTTATAATTTATTTTTTTTCAGATTTCCAGATAATCACAAACATGAAACTTAAAGCAGCTTCTGACTCAACATAAATGCAAGAATAAAGTTACCATGTCACCAAAGACATCATTCCTATGGTGGGAGCGAGTTAGAAGTAATGTAGAGGTGTAAGAAAGCTGACTATGACTATGACTATGTTTTTATCAGAATTTGTCTTGCAGTCTACTGCTGCAATTTTAGTCTATAACATCTAAACCCAGGAAAATAAAATGAATTTAAAATGCTTCGAAGGATCAGCAGTTATCCATAAAATAAACTGCAAGAGTGATGCTGTCCACAAAACAGAGATCCATGAAACTGAAGACAACATTCTGAAATGGGCTGAATTATATATAAAAATTTAGCATATAATAAAGCTGGCATTTTAAAGCAGTGAGAAAGAGAAGGGGCCATGTAGAGAATCTGAGACCGCTGGTTATCTACGCAGAAACAGAATCCATAGGGTGGATTATCTCCTTATCGGACTCCATGGGACCAGACTGAACTGTAAAATACTGGAACTGAACAGAGGAATAGCCTCCTAGTTTTGAGTTGGGGAGCACCTTTCTGAGCAAGAAATCAAGGTCAGGTGAAATCAAACAACTCTACAATATATGTGCATATGCTAAAAAGATCCACACAGGAGCAGAAGGGTGAATAGACACAATGCACAATATATGCATCCATGAAAAATACTACATTGAATCCTATCCATTTATAAAATGAATATGTATTAATAATTATTATAGAGAAAGTTGTGCTGCTTTTCTTGCAATACAGAGTAAATGAAGGGCCAGCACTCTGCCAAGGAGGTGATTTAGCTCCTCCTGAAGATGAAAAGTTCATTAAATAGAATTAAAAGACCAATGTCAGAGCAGAAAAGTTTGTAGCTAAAACCTAAAAGCTAATGCCTCTAAAATACAAATAATTTCTGGCAAAAAAAAAACTTTAATAAGAAAAAAAGAAAGAGGAGGAAGACAAGAAAGAAAAGGAGAAAATCTAATAGAAAAGAAGGACAAAGCATACAAATAATTCAGAGAAGAAAAATACATTTTTAATACATAAAGTAAAAAATAGACAAGTTGGACCACATGTGCATTGTGGGAGGAAATGTAAATAGTATAACCACTATAGAAAATAGTATATCAGCCCTTCAAAATGTTAAGGATAAAAATGCTACATGATCCAGCAATTTGACTTCTAGGTATATACTCAAAAGAAGTAAGAAAGAGAACTTAAACAGTTATTTATACATAAGTATTTATATCAGCATTATCAGAATAGCCAAAAAGCAGAAACAATTCAAATGTCAATCAATGGTGAATGTGTAAAAAAAAAAAAAGTGATATTTACATATAATAAGATATTACTTAGCCTTAAAAAAGAATCCAGGCATGGTGGTGCATACCTGTAATCCCCAGCTCTCTGGGAGGCTGAGGAAGGAGAATCATAAGCTTGAGCCCAACCTGGGCAACTTAGTGACTTAGTGAGATCCTGTAACAAAATTTAAAATGAAAAGGGCTGGGGATGTAGCTCAATGCAAAGGCCCTGAGTTGAATCCCTACCACTGCAAAAGAAAAAAGAAATGCAATTCTCACACATCCTACAGCATGGATAAACCTTCAAAATATAGTGAGTGAAATAAGAAAAACACAAATATTGTACGATTCCATTTACATGAGGTATCAAGAATAGGAAAACTAGGGCTGGGGATTTATCTCAGTGGTGCTGCTGCCTGCCCCACAAGTGCAAGGACCCGAGTTTGCTTCCCGGTGCCAAAAAAAACCAAAAAAAAGAATAGGCAAACTCATAGACAGATAGGAAGTTAAATAGTGGTAAGCAGCAGTTTGGGGAGAGAAGAATGGAGAATTAGTGTTTAATGCGTGTACAGGTTCCCATTTGGAAAGATGAAAAGGTTCCAGAGATCATCATGGTAATGGTTGAACAGCAGCGTGAATGTACTTAATGTCACTGAATTGTATGGTTAAAAATGGTAAATTGCATATAAAGAAAAATAAAAAATAAAAAAGACAGCTAAATATAAATTTAAAAGATAGCTAAATGAGTTGTCCAAAGATCAGAGAGGTGCAATCTAAACACACAACATCATTTTTCACTAATGAAATTAACGAAAATTTGAAAGATTGAAAATATCTAGTTATGGCTAAGATTTAGGATGAAGGACACTTTCTTTAGCTATTAATAGTAAAAATTCTATCCTCTTTTGTGGAACCAATTCGGCAATACTTACCATAGTATTAAAATTGAAAGTCCTATGAGTTAACAGTTTTGCTTCCAGAAATATTTCCTTTATAGGAACCATGTTTTAAATACATTCACTTGAGAAGGGCTAAATAAAGTCAGGATATATCGATACTACAATTTAATACACAATCACTAAAAAGAGTGAGGTAAAATTTAGTCGTCACAGGAAATGGGATCTATGGAACACAAATGACCTTGGCATCCCAGCTCTTCCCCTTATGGCTTGTACCGCTCAGATAACTGTAGAAGGTGCTGGATGTGCTACATCCTGACATAAAGAGGAACTGGTCAGAGGAACAGACCCAGAGGAGAATATTCTGTGACTCTTTGCCTCCGAATGTCTCACTGTCCCTGGATATAGAATCCAGGATAGAGTGTGCTTTCAGGGTCCCTCATCTGTGATGAGAAGTGGACCTAGCAGAAGTGGGAAGTTTCCACTCTGGAAAGCATCTTTGAATCCTCAGCTCCTATTGTCCTTTGCTAGCTATCTGTGCCTAATGAAGTTGCTTTGTTTAACTTGTGTGAGTTCCCCCTCACAGAGCTTATGCAAAGGGATTGATACTGGTGCAAGGTATTGGTAAGAGGTTCAGAGTCCTCCACAGGGACGAGGACCAGTGCAAGTGAACCAGCCTCACAGTCTGAGGTCCAGTACCAAGGTGAAAGTGATCATCTTTTTCCGTGCTGATAGAGCTCCTGCCAACATGGTAAAGGTTCCAGAGCCCAGCAAACCTCCTGTGGGAGGTATGGAAAGTACCAACCCCACAGGAAGCAGAGGCTAAGCAGATTTTCCAGAAAAAGGCCAAAAACTACAAAGAAGATTATTCTGAGCCCTGAGTTTGTTGAGCCCAACTGCAGATCTAAGAGAATGCTGGCTGCTAAGAGATGCAAGCATTTTGAATGGGGAGGAGACAAGAAGAAAAAGCATTGAGCGATCCAGTTCTAAGCTTTGTCTTTTGATTTACCTTGAAAACAATAAAATCTTGAGGTAATAATATTTACACATACACAAAGAAGTGATAGTGATAGGCCTAAATATAAGAGCTAAGGTCATATAACTTCCAAAATACTTAAGAAAATTACTATAGCCTTAAGTTAGGCAAGATAGTCTGAGGAGACAAAACTCTTAAACCATAACAGAAAATTTGATTTAATATACCTTGTCAAAATTTAAAGTGTCTATTTTTCTAAAAACAAGAAAATAAAAAGACAAGTCATGGACAGGTAAAAGATATTTGCAAAACACTCATTGATAAGGACTTGTGTTGACAATATAGGAAGAACGTTTACTACTCAAAAGTAAAGCAAAGAATGCAATTTAAGAAATTAGCAGAAGAGTTGAACAGAATACACACATGAGAAGCCTATAAAAGACTCTCATGATCTTTAGGCATTACAGAAATGCAAGTTCAAATCAATGAAATATCCCTACAGAACTATTAAAATGGCTAAAATTTAAAACCTTGACTATACCAAGTGCTAACAAGGATGCAGAAAAACTAGAATACTCAAAATAACTGGTGTGAATACAAAATTGTACAGCTGCTTTAGAAAACTTTAGCAGTGCCTCATAAATTTAAACACATACTTGTACTCTAGCAAACCCACTCTAGGTATTTACACAACAGAGATGAAAACGTGTACACACAAAGACCTGTATATGGATATTTAAAGCAGTTTAATTCATAACAGCAAAAAACTGGAAATAACCCAAATTTCCCTCAATAGTGAGTGGATAAACAAATTGTGGTACATTTGCAAAATGAAATAAAACCCACCAATAAGATAAAAGCAACTGCCAATAAATAAGAAAAATTTCAAAAGCATTATACAAAGTAAAAGATGCCAGTCACATAAAACCCATATATAAAACATCTGAAAACAAACAAAACTATAAAACAGAAATCAGATCAGTGGTTCCCAAGAGCTGACATTAGAGGAGAAAGACAGACTAAAGGCCAGGAGAGAACTTCAAGAGCTTATGGGAATATTCTCTGTCTTGATTGTGATGGTGATTGTGCAAATATATACACTGGTCAAAGCTGATTAAACGGTATACATAGAAAGGAAGAATTTTCCTACCCAAATCATAACTCAGTAAATCTCCTTTTACAAAATAAAACAAAAAAGATGTAGCTACAGAGTAGATTCAGCTTGGTCACATTGTTACTTAAATGTAGTTGTGTGTATTGGTAGTTACTGATAATTTTATATGTGTATGGAAACAAGGTCTTACATGACATAAATCCCAACATGGAAATTTTTTATCTCCAGAAAATGAGTGTAAGGACAATTTTATTACATATGTGTGCATGTATTGTTTAAATTTTTTCCATATACAAACCTATATGTGAGTATGATTTCTACAATAAAAAAGATTCTCCTACCTTGATATAAAGTGTTTCCTTAACAATTTTGTATCACAAATACCCTCTCTCATCTCAAAGACTTAAAAAGCAAAATTAATCCTGAGAAAACATTTTTCTTTGTATAAGAACTATTCTAGCTTTGAAGTTCTAAATTCAAATTACGCATACTTTTTAATATTTCCTTTGAAACCTTCTCTGTAATAACTGCCTTTTGCTACAGTATCTTCTTCAATTAACTTTAAGATCCTTTAAAAAGATCTCTAGAAAATTTTGTGGCAATATTTTTAATCAAAATGCCCGTATTCTTGAAAACACTTCAGGAAGTTAGATATGTCAACCATAAACCTGTCATCAAGGTCAACAGAATTCAGAATTCCCAATCAAATGCTAAACAACTCACTGCTCTCTTTCTGATAGATTTAATCAAAAGGTCCTGGGTGCTTTCTCTTTAAATTTCAATTTGAGTCGATTTTTCCTTTGAAACTGAAAACAAAAATCACGGTTTTATGCATGGCAGATGCAAGCTACAAGTGCATCAAATGCTAGCTCTGATCCACACAAAGTCCTTCCATGAATAATACAGCCAGGCCCACTCACTGAGAAGGTACCAGTATTTACAATGGTCCCTAAGTCTACTCTCACCAAAGTGACAGTGCTTAAAATGCAATATTCAATAATTTACAGTACCGTAAATACTTAAACTTACAGTTTCTCCTCGAAAAAATTGCTGTGATATTGTACCTTTTCCATGGGGGGAAAAGCATTACAGTTGTTTATGAGTGCACCCACATTTTAGGAACCACTGAAAAGGTTCTGCTAGGCATCCTTTGGTACGGTTTTTAAAGGCCCCTCTCCAACTTCTTCCCTTCCAAGGGCCTTCCTTATTCTCCCAGAACCGTTGTATACCCACATAACAGGGATGGTATATGTGTTCGTCAGTTTTCCGTCACTGTGACAAAATACCTCAGACAGAAAACTTAGGGAGGAAATGTTTACTCTGACCCTCACTTTCGGAGCTTTCAGCCCATGGTTGCTTGGCCTTGTTGCTTTGAGGCCTGTGGTGAGGCGGCCCAGCATATCAGAACTATAGGGCAGAGCAAACCTGTTCAGCTCATAGTGGCTGAGAAGCAAAATGAGAGAGGAAAGGCTAGGGTCTCATTGTCCTGTTCAAGGACACACCCCAAGTGACTTAACTTTCTTCCATCGGCCCCATCTCTTAAAGTTTCTACCACCCATAAAAGCACTACAGGCTGATGACCAGTCTTCCAACACATGAGTCTTTGGGAGATGTTTAAGATGAAAGCACAATAGTGTATATGAACCCTTAAAGGCCTAGTGATGGTAGAGCATTCGCCTACTAACTATAGGGGCCCTCATTAGAGCCCAGCATTTTTTTATTCCAGTACCGAGGAGCAAACTCAGGAACTTGCCGTTGCAAGACAGGAGCGGCACCACTGAGCTAAATCCCCGGCCCGTGCCCAGCATTTTTTAAAAGGTGAAAAAAAAGGAAGTAGCAAAATGTAAAGATGTATATATTTGGTTAACTTTCAAGAGCCACATTTAAATGAGAACCATATACAATTCCCAATGAGAAATGTAATTGTGTTGTATACCTACAATGTACCAATAAAAGAATTTAATTAAATAAATAAATAAATAAATAAATAAATAAATAAATGAGAACCATAGAGAAA
The DNA here is from genome assembly GCF_053883595.1 of Heterocephalus glaber. Lineage (NCBI taxonomy): Eukaryota > Metazoa > Chordata > Mammalia > Rodentia > Bathyergidae > Heterocephalus > Heterocephalus glaber. Next base: position 5,375,507 of record NW_028258365.1, on the reverse strand, counting down.
CTTCAGAGAAAGAAGTAAACATAATTTCTATTTAGGCAAAAAGCTTTAATGCTTTGCTTCCAATATTACTTTACAAAATTTTTATTTATTTTTTTTTTTTACCAGGGATCGAACTCAGGACCTTGCGCTTGCGAGGCAGGCCCCAGAACTGCTGAGCTAAATCCCCGATCCCCACACAAATATTTTTAAAAGAATATTCTATGCTATCATTATTACTATTCTAAGTCTTTGACTTAAAAATAAGTTCTGTCCTGGGAGAATGTTCTTAGTCGGATTTGCTCGGAAGTCCAACAAGGTGAGTCTTACATACTTTTGACACAAATATGCTATGTAATGGTTGAACGATTCATGTTGTAAAGACAAGCTCTGTCTACCATCTTTTCACCTCTATCCAATCTCTCAATTATTTTCACTTTTGTTTCCACGGTTATTGCTTTGCGCTTCCTAGCAGCCCCCTCCACATCACCACTGCTTTTCCTCTTGGTTCCGGACATCCTGAGCTCTGATTGAGCCCTGTCCGGCTGTGCCCTATCGCACTGTACAGTGAGCACACAGCAGCACAACTGCGACAATGTCCGGCAGACACCTAGCTACTTCCAGAATTTGTTCGCATCTACAAATGTTTATTATGCGAGATCTGTTCATATCTGTGAAAGTTCACGACTCAAATGTCTGTCAAGGACTTACTGTCCTTATATTTACTTTCTGTCCACTTCTCACACAAATGCATATCATAGAAATTTTAAAATATACCCTGGGAAATAATGTGCCCACATAATAATTATGGGATTTTTATTTTTAGAACTCACTGTCTGAATTGTCTGAAAATTAAAGAAAATAAAAAACCAAATGATTGAAGCTTAAGTAGTAATTCACTAAAAACTGTGCTTCTTTCCAAATATCTTGCTTTTATATATAACTTCTCAAGTTCTATCTCAAATAATAGTTCTTGGTAGATCATAGCTATAAATTAAATGAGATTATGTTGATTATATCATTGTTCTCCAAAAAACTGTATAAATTGCTTCAGTATTTTCTTTAAAAACATATTTTCATTAGTTATTTTCATAGACAATTTAAAAGATATAAGGCTAAATACAGAATTAGAGAACAAAAAGAGTGTATAACTATTTATAATCCCTTAACTGCTTTTATTTTTTTTCCAGTACTTGTTATTGAACCCAGAGCCTTTCCACTGAGCTATAGGTTCTTTCTAAATTGATAAGGTCCCCAGGCTAGTTTCAAACTTGTAATCCTTCTGCCTCAGCTTTCAGAGTGCTGGGATTATAGGCATGTGCTATCACACCCAGAAATCACTAACTTCTTGAAACTATGCTACAGACACTAGTGGTCAAAAAAACCAGCAATATGTTAATCTTTGCCTATTATTTCATCAAAAATTACAAAGAAAAAGGATAATTAGTATTGCAATACTGGGAGAAAAGAAGTAAAAGAAATGTAAACTGTAAGACAAAACAAAATTCCTAGGGAAATTTGATCAAATGTACCAAAAGCCTTCAAAAACATTTTTACCATGAAATTTCATTTCTAAGATCTTATCTCATGAAATAATCAAACAGGTGATGAAATGATGTAGTTGTCAAGCTTTTTACTGAAGCTTTATTGTTTATTCTTTCTCATGCTAGCATAAAACAAAGAGAAACCTACATTCAACCTAGGTACCCAATAACAAATACTGTAATTAGTCAAATAATTTATAGTGCCTTCATACTGACTGTATTAGTTTCCTATAGCTGCTGCAACAACTACAAATTTAGCAGCTGAATAAAACACCCATTTATTGTCTCATAGGTCAAAAGTCTAAGCAGCTAGGCTGAGTTTTTTGCTTAGGGCCTCACAAGACCAAAATCAAGGCATATGCCAAGCTGAGCTCTTTTCAAGAGGATCTGGAAGAATTGGCTTTGAATCTCATTTAGATTGCTGGCAGAATCTAGGTTGTTCCTTGCAGGTGTAGGGCTGAGGTCAGTTTCCTTGCTGGCTGGAAACTTGAGGTGGCCAAGAATTCCTCAAGGGGTCTCTCTTTCTCTTCAGGTGTAAAGGCTCTTTTGCCTCCCTTCTGCAACCAGCCTACAACCTAGAAAGATCAGTTTCACATCCTCATCTGTCAGTTAAGGGAATGACATTTGTCACAGCAGTGATCCCAGCCAGAGTCTGTTCTTTCAGATACTTGGTGCCAATCAAATAGTAATTGTTAAATAGTTTGAGCATTATCTCTGAATGGAGCTCAATAGTCAATAGCACAAAAGAAGAACATCACAATGCTGTTAAAGGAGAGGAGATGTTTATTTTGAAAAAATAGATAATTACATAAATATATACATATGACAGACAAACTGAGAGATGATGGATACACACACATATAAGTACACACAAATATACTGGTAGATTATGTATTGTTTATATTACTGTATGTACATGTATGCAATTCTTGAAAGATATATCACAAAACATCAACTGATTTTTTTTCTATAATACAGAATTTCAGATGATATAAATATAAATTTAATTTTAAATTTTTTTCTGTATCTTCCAATGAATATATATTATCCGTATAATGAAAAGGACATACAATAAGACAAAATAGTGCTTTGATATTTTATTCTATTGACCTTCTATAGCCTTGGTGGGGGTGGGGAACTTCCCTTATTTTTAAACCTTGGTTTCTTAATCAGTAAAGTTAACTGCATGATATTTTTCATCCTTTATAGGTCCAAGAGTTTCTGATTCTAAATGTGCCATTTAACTGTATACTACTCAGGCTCAATCTAGGTTTTAAAACAGAAAAAGGAAGGAATAAGAAAAAGAAGAGAGGTATGGAGGGAGGGAGGGGGAAGGAAGGGAGGAAGGAAGAGGAGGAAGGAAGGAAGGAAGGAAGGAAGCCATCAGAGCCACATAAAATTGTCCTATTTTGTCCATTTTACACATTGTAGAAAAGTATAATTTCTGGCATCAAGATGCCAGATTATAATTTACAGTCTATGTACAACACAAGCTAAAGGATGCAGGAAATATCATATACCCCCTATTAAATTTCCAAAGGCTTCTTTAAATGCTCATACTTACTCAGCTTTGGCAAATACTCATAAAAATTGCTGGTGGGATTGTAAATCGGTACAGCCTCTCCCGAGGGCAATTAGAGAATCAGTATCAAAGTGCTTTGAAAAGAGCATAGCTTTTGATTGAGCAATTCCTCTTCTAGGGATTTATTCTAAGTAAACAGTAACAATATACACAAAAATTTCTCCCTAAGACAGTTCATTACAGTGTTCATTCTAATAATGTATAATCAGAAATCACCTAGTGTCCACAAATAGGGAGTGAGTTAAATAAATTATGAAACCTCCTCATGATGGAAAAACTATGGTCAGGAAATATCATATCATGGAAGAGTAGTTAATGGCATGGGGAAAGTTCAAGATAAACTGAAAATGTTTTAATTTATTTTATTTTACTTTCCCATAGTATGTTTTTCTCAAACAAGAAGCCAGAGATTTTAAACTTGCCTCTGTGAGCCTTATACATTTTTAGTAAAATAAAACTAGTTTCAAGGCAAAGCAAAATTAGAAACAAATCCATGATTTCTTTTTAAATTGGCATAATTGATTCAAGTTCATGTTCTCATCCTGGCTCTGCCACTTACTAGCTAAGTAACTTAAAGCAAGTTACTTACCTCCTGCCTTAGGTTCCTTATCTTTAAAGAAAAACAAAATTAATATATAAAGAATTTTTATGATTCAAAATAAAAATGTAGCTTAATTTTCAAATGGGCAAATGATTTAGATATTTTCCAAAGATAATGTGCAAACAGCTATTAAGCACATATAAAGATACTCAGTATTATAAGAGAAATACAGCTGGGCACAGAAGGGCACACCTGTAATCCCAGCACTCAGGAGCCTAAGGCAGGAGGAAGAACACCATGAGTTCGAGGCCAGCCTGGGCTACTCAGTGAATTTAAAGGCAGCCTGAACTACATAGAGAGACCCTGTCTCAAAAACAAAAAAAGAGAGAGAAACGGTCATGGATTTAGCTCAGTGTCACAGTGCCTGCCTGGCAAGTGTGAGGTCCTGAGTTCAATCCTCGGTACCAGAGAGAGAGAGAGAAAGAGAGAGAGAGAGAGAGAGAGAGAGAGAAATACATATCAAAACCATAACGTTACTCCTCAGTATCTAATTAGATAGTTATAATAAGAGAAAAAGCGTAATAACAAGTGCTGAGGAAGATATAGAGAAATTGGAACCCTCTTACACTGGTGTTGGGAATATAATATGATGAAGTAGCTTTGGTAAAGTTTGGCAGTTCCTCAAAATGTTAAACATAGAATTAACTTATGACCTAGAGATTCCACTGTTAGGTGTATGCCCCCAAATTTAAAACATATGTTCAAACAAAAACTTACAGGTAAATGGTCAAAGCAGCATTATTAATAATATCCAAAAAATGAAACAGCCTAAATGTCAACCAGCTGATGAATGAATACACAAAATGGTCTATATCCACACAATGAAATATTGTTTGTCATCGAAAAGGAATGAAATACTGTTACATATTATAATATGGAGAAACTGGAAACATTCTAAGTGAATAAATCCAGACATAAATGGCCATATATTGTATGAATTAATTTATAGAAAATGTTCAGAATAGGCAGTTACAAATGAAGGTAAATTAGGTGTTTGTATGGGATGGAGAAATGGGGTTAATGAGAAATAGTGGTGGTTAATTAGTGTGGGGTTTCTTTGGAGGGTGAATATGTTCTGCAGCCAGGCAGTAGTATCAGTTGCACATCATTGTGAATACACTAAAAAGTAATTAATTGTTCAGATTTTCAAAGGACAAGTTTTATGGGATGTAAATTATTTCTGAATAAAGCTGTTGTTTTTAAAGTAACAATAAATAATTACAGATAATAACACACCTATGTTGTAGGTTGTGATAAGTTGAAAATGAGTTAATATAGTAGAATGCTTAAAGGAAAATATTTGACCTATCCTGAGGGCTATGTAAGGGATAAGAGAAAGAAGTGTCCATCAGGGTAAAAGTTCCTACTTTGGTACACAAGCCCATCCCCTCTTACGCATAGCATTAATAGAGTAAATATAAAAACAATGCAAGAAAATATTATTGTCTAGAATGGTACTGATCATGAATAAGGACAACACATACAAAAATGAGTAAAGTATAAGACAGACAACTCACAGGCAAAGGAGTCCAAATAAATAATAAAAATATTTTTAAATCAATCTTATAGTTACTAAGGAAATACATTGTAAAAAAGATATATTTATACTCATCCAATGTGGCAAAACATAAAATATCTAAAAACCCCAAATGCTGTAACAACTTTAGAGGGCAATTTGACCCTACCCAGCAAATTTGAAAATGTTTATTCCCTGTGACCACCAATCCCATTTCTAAGCACATTCCCTAAATAAACTTACTCATATATGCATAAGGAGATATAGTGAGAATACTTATCACACTCTTGCTTATGATAAGGAAAATCTAGAAAATATCTGTTAATATCAGAATAGATACATTGTAGCGTTCATACAATGAAAGCCACATATACCATATGTTCATATAAATAAACTAATGTTGTAAGTATTAGCATATAGACATTTCCAGAAACATAATTTTATACAAAAGAAATGTTTCAAGCCAAGCACAGTGGAGAATGTTTTAAATCCCAGCATCAGGAAGGCTGAGGCAGGAGCATTGCTGCAAGTCTAAGGCCAATTTAGGTTGGGCTACATAGTTCCAGGCCAGCCTGAACTACATAGGAAGACCTTTTTCAAAAGAAGAAAGAAAAGAAAGAAAGAACAAAAGAATGAAAGAACGAAAGAACAAAAGAAAGAAAGAAGAAAGAAAATGTTGTTTGAACAAAATTATAAAATATGAACAATATAATTTTATATGTACATTACACATGTAAATATGTGTTATATACTTTTACATGCATATATGTGTTATGTTTATTAGATATACAGACATATATGCAGAACAAAAATAATATGAGACTAACAACAAATTCAGTATCATGGTCACTTTTATGAAAAAAGGAGGGAAAGAGAATCTTTTTTTTTTTTTTTTTTTTGGTACCGAGGATCAAACTCAGGTCCTTACACTTGCATAGCAGGCAGCGAAACCACTAAGCTAAATCCCTGGCCCGGGAAAGAGAATCTTGAGAGCTACACATGAGGCAGCTATCACCTCTGCATTATTGTATATCTTTAAAAATATCTTAGTGGAGTAAATATAGCACAGAACAAAATTTAATAAAGGTGATTGGTGGGTATATAAGTATAAATTATATTTCTCAATCTTACATATATAATAATAATTTTTAATTAGTGAAAAAAAACTTCATGCCTTCCAGTCTGTAATAAGCAAAAAAGTTTTTTCACACGAAGGGATTCCTTCTAGTTTTTTCTTGATATTTCATTCATTTTTGCTTGACTTTCTTTCCTGTCAGCCTCAATGATAAATTACTCTTGGCTGTAATTAAATTACTATTATTTTAAGTTTTAGACATTATGTAAGGGCTAATATCCAAAATTATTATGAGTTTGCAGAAAGTTCCTCCCATTGCTGTTCCATTTCAGATTATCACCAGACTATTTTAACAGTTTACCCATTTTTAATGGCTTCAAGGAAAATCAAAGTTTCAGCATCATTTTTCTAAATTGACATGAAAATTGTATATATTTATAGAATTCAACATTATGTTTTGCTATGTAGTAAAATCAAGTTACTAAATATATGTTCTTCACATATTTTTGCGATGAAAGCATTTGAATTCTACTCTTAGAAACTTTCAACTATACAATATTTTGTTACTAACTATAGTCATCACAATGTGGTATAGATCTACTGAACTTATTCTTCTTATTTAACTGAAGTGTTGAGTCCTTTCAACAGCATCTCTCCAATACCCTCAGCTGTAGTCTCTGATAACTACCATTTCACTCTGTTTCTATGTGCTCAAATTTTTAGATTACTCATATAAGTGAGATCTTGCAGTATTTGTCTTTCTGTGACTAGCTTATCTCAATATAATGTCTTCTAAGTTCATCTATATTATTATAAATGACAAGACTTTTTTGAGGCTAAAAATTATTCCATTGTGTATATATATCCTGTTTTCTTTATCCATGTTTATAGGTGAGCTTTCCATCACTATAATGAAATATCCCAGCCAGTTAACTTATAAAGATAAAAAGGTTTATTTTGGTTCACAGTTTTGGGGCTCTCAGTCTGGGTGGAGTGGCCCCATTACTTTGGGCTCCTGGCAAAGCAGAACATCGTAATGGAATTGCATGGCAGTAGGGGTGGGGATTTAGCTCAGTGGTTTCGGCGCCTGCCTCACAAGCACAAGTCGTGATGAGTTCGATCCCCAGTACTGAAAAAAAACAACACATGACCACTAGAAATTGCATGGCAGAAACTTAGCTTATGACCCAGGAAGCAAAGGGCAGAGAAAGAGGAAGAGCCTGTGATCCCACAGTCTTCATCAAGGGCAGGACCCAAATGATCTAAGGTCTTCCCACAAAGCCTCACTCCCTGAAGGCTACGCTATCAACCAACCTTACCACCCAAGCCTTTAACACATGGACTTCTGGGGACACTTATCCAAACCATAGCACCATTTCTCTGTTAAAGGATACTTTAGGTTGATTCCATTCTACTATTGTAAATGTACAATTTTATGAAAACCAGTAATAAGTTTTAAAAATTTGACCTATAGGAAAAACCATTTCTTAGTACTGTCTGAGGCTGGTAAAGGGACATATTTTAGGAGTTCATCATTTTCCTTTAACAACCTTTTCTGAATATTCTTTCTTATGTCTAGATCAAAGACGATTTATCACAGATGTTGTTGAACATGACTTGGGTTGTTTTCCTGCCTTGTGAAATTTTAACGAGGCAAACTTAACAGTTTGCTTTTTATTCATCCTTCAAAATGTGAAGAATTTCCAGAGAGAACTCTTTCCTCAAGGACTCATTGGCTAAATAAAATTAAATAACTAAAAAAATGGATACAAAGCCAAAGGTTATTTTTCTTAATATCTGAATGATAATGTAACCATTAAAAAGATTTAGTTCCATCTTTATAATATTTCTAATATTTTTATTTGTTTTATTTAAAATTTATAAATTTCCACCAGCTTTAATATAATGTTCATCTTAAAGTGACATAGCCACATATCACCTCAACATTTAGTTTAAATCTCTTTCCTTGTATATTTATTATTTGAAATGGTCTAATTTCTTATGTAAAGTTAGCAGTTCTCACAATCATCATTAGTTATTATTTTACTTTACCCTTCCAATATTTACACTTATACTCCAACAGTCTACAAACTACCCATTACCAGCATTTAAAACATATAAAGATACTTTTCATTCCAAAACATAGATGAATGTAAATCTGATCATGAATATTAACCTAACAACAGTACATGTTATTATATGCCTTGTTCATGCTGTTGGCATTGTTATATAGATTTGATATGAGAATAACCTATAAATTTAATCACTGATCCTGCAATATGTTTAGGGATGACAGTTGAAGTAAGCATTTGGCTAGTTGGCCTTACAAAAGCCACGGTCTAAGCCAAGGACAAAAAGTTTGACTAAATGCTGAGGCTAATGTCAAATTGTGATATACTCCTGAAAGGTTGTGTAAAAACAAATGAGTATCTCTTAGACAGTATCTTATGCCATAACTACATAAATATACATACAAATTCTTATCTTTAAACTTTTAATTTACATGCATGACAAAAAAACAGAGATGAGATATAAAGGTCATCAATGAATCACATGATGGTTGTTCTTGTTCTTATAGATACAATGATTTAGTCTCATATCTAACTCACTGCTATTTGTAACACTTCATGGCAGCCTCCCAAGCAAAAATCATTCATATCCAAATCCTGTTCCTAATGCATTTTCCATTGTAATAGCACTCCTTCAGAATGAATGCAGACAAAATGGGCTGGCTTTCTGGTGAATTCTGAATAAAAGAATTTTTTTTTTGTACTGGGGATCGAACTTGGGACCTTGCACTTGTGAGGCAGGCACTGGAACCACTGAGCTAAATCCCAAGCCCTTAATAAAAGAATTTTTTAAGGGTTATTTGAGGTACACTGACATTGATATAAATGAATAAATCTGTGAATCATCTGGCTGGGATAAAAGTGAGAAAAAGAGAAAAAGACAAAAATACTCAAATACTTCAGCTCAGTATGTACAGTATTCTAAGCAAAGAAATGTCTGTATGTGGCAAGCAAGATGTGATTATTGACTAAGAGAAGAGACCATGCACATAAAAAATTAATGAATAATTTGCTCTGAACTTTTAGATCTTATCTATTTTCAAATTGCCTGACCCTCACAGCAGCAACAATAATGGTTTTCAAACTTTTTGTTCTCAGGAGCATTCAGACTACAAAATCATTATTGGTGATCCTAATCAACCTTTGTTTATATGGAGTCTATATACAGATTAATAGTTACTGTATTAGATACTGAAAGAGAAAAATTGTAAACTTTGTTTTAAGTAATATAATGAATCCTTTACAAATGAATATAAATGACATGTTTCATGAAGACTAACTATATTTTCCAAAACAAAAACTACAGGGGAAGTATGTTACATTTTCATGAATCTCTTTAAAGCCTAGATTAATTTTTTAAAGCTATATTGTAATATCAGCCTCTATATTCACTCTTTGTAATATACTTTTCTTTAAAAATCCATCCTTACACAGAGGTACAGTTGGAAAGGGGAGAAATATTTGATAGGCTTTTCAGATAATTATGGATGTTCCTCTATATTAGTCACTTTCCCATCACCATGACAAAATAACCAATGCCTGAAACTTCAAGAGGTGGGGTTTACTTTGGCTCATGGTTTCAGAAGTTCAGACCACAGTTTTTTAGTTCCAAAGTAAAAACAGCATGGGGAAGGGACAGGGTAGAGGAAAACTTCACACCCCATGACAGCCAAGAAGCTGAAAGGGAAAGAAGGGAGGAACCAGAAACAAGAATACAGCCTTCCAAACCTTGCTCCCAGTGACCCATCATCAACAAGGACCCACCTACTAACAGCACATTCAGCTATAAGCTCACCAGTGGATTACTCCATTGATCAATATAGAACCATCATGATCCAATCATCCTCCAAAAGCCCCATCTCTGAACACATGAGACTTTGGGGGGACATTTCAGATGAAAAGCATAACATCTTATATGATACTACATGAAAATTAGATAGATGATGATTTCCTAAAAATTGGTTACAGTAGGAAATTTGAAACCACACAAGTGAACTGCTTGTTTTTGTTGCATTAAAAATATTGCTTTATCTCCCACTTAAAACTGTGCATATTTTTATAGCATCATTTTGCATTGATCATTTGGAAAATACCAACCCAAAAAGTTAATCAGATTTCCAAATTTTGATATATTTCCTATACAGTATTTTCTTTAAAATTCACAATCAGTGAATGGCAGACTGGTGAACAACTCAGCCTCTCCAAGATTCTGTATCCAGACATGGAAAATAACAACCTGGAGAAGAAGAAAAAGAGAAGTAGATCCTGGGAACTAGGAGGGAACTGAGAGAAAAATTAAAAGCTACAGAAAAATTGAATACACAGAACACAATGCTCATAAGGGAAGAGAGAGTCTGTGCATTTTCTCCCTAGCTCTCACCTTGTGGATTCTAGGGAAAGGAGACAGAAACCTACAAATACAAAGTCTTTATATAAGCATCCACAAATCTCAGCACAAAACAAAACAAACAAAAACAATAGGAACATGAGAAGAAAAGGCAACAAAATGGCTCCAAGAACACCCAACTCTCCCAAAGTCAATCTAGGAAACATTAAGAGGGAGAATAGCACGAACCACATGCCAGAATTAATTCAGTGAGTAACAGAAGAGGTTAGAAAACAGATCAAAGAGGTATGCAGTGGAATCACAGGAGATATAACTAAACAGATAATGGAAATAATAACCAAAATAATACACAAACTTTAAGATACTAATAAAAAGCCAAACAAAATGATACAAAACATGCATGACCAGTTTAGTAAAGAAGCAGTCTATGAAAAAGTTTCAATCAGAAATCCAAGAGGTTAAAAATTATACCGAAAGTATAGCAGGCAGAAGTAACCAATATGAGGACAGGATTTCAGAACTACCTAGAAGATGAAGATTCCTTCAAAGATCAACTACTCAAGGATGCCTTAAAAACAAGAAGACATGAAAATTGATCCAATGGGATCAATTATCAATGCTAGATAGTGCAAAGAAAACTAATCAAAAATTAAATAGAATAAATGAGGGCCAGGGATTTAGATCAGTGGTTCCGCTGCCTGCCTTGCAAATGCAAGGACCCAAGTTCAATCCCCAGTACCAAAAAAAAAAAAAGGAATAAATGAAAAATCAGAAGACAGCAAAAGTGGCATAAAAAAATCTGTTCACAGAAGTAATGGCAGAAAATTTCCCAAATATGGGAAAGAAATAAACATACAGATAAATGAGGCATAGAGAACCCCAAATAGCCTGACCGAAAGAGAACCTCTCTTTGCCACATGATACCCAATGTACCACAAGGCCATCACAGGAACAAAAATCTTAAAAGCTGCTAGAGAAAGGATGACATAAAAAGATAAAACCATTAGAATTACAACAGGCTTTTCAACACAAATTTTAAATGCCAGAAGGGCTTGGACTGAAGTGTTTCAAGCTCTAAAAGGTAACAACTTCCAACCACAACTTACATATCATGCAAAACTTTCCCTCAAAGTTGATGGAGAAATAAAGTATTTCCATGACAAAGAGTGCCTCAAAAAATTCATGAACACCAAACCAACATTACAAAATATTTTCAAGGATATCCTAGAAAGAGACAATGAATCCAACAAGGCCAATAAGTCAAAAGGAATGAATGAATATACCTGGCAGGATGAGCAGCCAAGCAAAAAGAAACAAAATACAGAAATCAGCAACTGGAAAATTATGTAATTACAGAAATAAGTCAACACTTTTCAGTAATAACTCTCAATGTGAATGATCTCAATTCTCCAATCAAAAAACATTCACTGAACAAGAAAAATTTTTTTAAAAACAAAACAAAAGAAAAAAATATTCACTGGCAGAATGGATCAGGAAAAAAAGACCAACAATATGGAGAATACAAGAAACACATTTAATCCAAAAATAAATTCATGGATTAAAAATCAAAGAATGGAAAACAATGTTTCATGCAACAGAAACCTGAAAAAAAAAGGGAGTAGCTATCCTAATTTCAGGAAAAGTGGATTTCAAATCAAAAGGGATCATAAGAGACAATGATCAATACATATTGGTTAAGGAAACAGTTCAACAGGAAGAGATAACAGTTGTAAGTATATATGCACCAAACACTGTGCACCCCATTTCATAAAACAAACATTGTTGGACATGAAAATTTACATAAACACCAATACAGTTGTAATGGGGGACCCCAATACCCCACTGTCACAAATAGACAGATCAACAACACAAAAAATTAACAAAGACATATCAGAGTTGAACCAAACCTTTGAACAAATGGATCTGATATATATCTACAGTGTTCCATCCAATAGCAGAATACACATTCTTCTCAATTGTACATGGGACTTTCTGCAAAATAAACCACATAACAGCCCATAAAGCATGCTTAAGTAAATACAAAAGAATTGAAATTACCTCATGCATATTATCAGATCATAATATAATGACACTAGAAATCAGTGGCAAATGAAACCACAGAAACTATGAAAATACATGGAAAATAAGCAATTTCTTTTTGGATAATCAATGGGTCTCAGAAGAAATTAAGGAAATAATTAGTTCCAGAATCAAATGATAATTGGAGTACATCATACCACAATGTATGTGAAACAATGAAAGCAGTCCTATAGGGAAATTTATAGAGATGAATGTTCATATCAGAAAAACAGAACAAGCTCAAATAAATAAGTTAATGATACACATCAAGATCCTAGAAAAGCAAGAATAATACAAATCCAAAGCTAGCAGAATGAATATCACAAAGAGCAAAGCAAAAATTAATGAAACTGAAACTAAAAAAAAACAAAACAAAGATTCAAAGAGTTGGTTCTTTGAAAGAATAAAAAAATAAACAAGCTCCTAGCCAATCTTAAAAAATAAGGAAAAAAAAAGACTCATATCCATGCAATTAGGAATGAAAAAGGCAAAATCACAATAAATTGTGCCAAAATCCAGAATATTATTGGTAACTACTGTGAGAACCTATACTCTAATAAAATGTAAAACTCAGATGAAATGATACCTATGAACTACCAAAGCTGAAGAAGATATAAAGTGAATAGTCCAATATCAATCAATGAAAGTGAAGAAGTAATTTTTTAAAAACTACTAAGAAAAGACCAAGTCCAGTAGATTCACTGCCAAATTCTACAATAATTTTAGAGAAGACCTGACAGCAATACTCTTAAGCTCTTTAATTAAATCAAAAGGGAAAGAGTACGCCCAAAGTCTTCTGTGGAAGCAAGCATTACCCCAATTCCAAAACCACAAAAGGACCAGACCAAAAAAAGAGAACTACAGGCCAATCTCTTTAATGAATATAGGTGCAAAAAGTCCTCAATAAGATACTGGCAAACATAAGGCAGCAAGTCATCAAAAAGACCATACATCATGACAAGTAGGATTAATTCCAGATATACAGGGATGTTTCAACATACATAAATCAATAAATATAATGCACCACATAAAGAGAAGCAAGGACCAAAACCACATCACCATCACAGTAGATGCAGAAAAAGCATTTGACAAAATTCAGCATCCATTCATGATATGAACCCTTAAGAAAATAGGCATAAGGGCCGGGGATTTAGCTCAGTGGTTCTGGCGCCTGCTTTGCAAGCACAAGGTCCCGAGTTCAATCCCCGGTACCAAAAAAAAAAAAACAAGAAAAAAGAAAACAGGCATAGGAGGTCTTTCTTTCAATCTGATAAAAAGCCACCTATGACAAACCAACAGCCAAAATCATATTAAATGGAAAAAATCTGAAAGCTGTTTCTCTAAAATCAGAAACAAGGCAAGGATGTCCCCTATAACCACTCCTGTTCAGTGTAGTTCTCAAAACATTAGCCAGAGTAATCAGGCCAGAGAGAGAAATAAAAAAGAAAGGAGAAACTTAAATTATCATTATTTGCAGATGACATGACCCAATACATAGAAGAGCTCAAAACCTCCACCAAATGACTCTTAGAAGTAATAACCAAATTCAGTACCACAGCAGGATACAAAGTCCACATTAGAAAATCATTGGTGTTCCTGTACACAAATAATAAATTCCCTGAGAGAGAAACTAGGGAAACAATACTTTTCACAACAGCATCAAGTAAAATGAAATACTTAGGAATTAACCTAACCAAGGAAGTGAAAGATCCTTTTAGTGAAAAGTACAGTGCTCTGAAAAAAGGAGACCAAAGAGGACATCAGAAAATGGAAGGATATCTCTGTCCCTGGATAGGCAGAACCAATATAGTCAAAATGGCCACACTTCCAAAACTTCTATACAGATTTAACACAATCTGAATCAAAATACCAACAGCATTCCTCACAGAACTGGAGAAAACAATCCTAAAATTCATATGGAAGCAGATCAAACAAAAGCAATTCTGGGCAACAAAGGCAAAGCAAGAAGCACAACAATCCAAGTCTACAAGTTATACTACAAAACTGCAATGATAGAAAAGCATGATATTGGGGGGAAAAAATGGATTTGTGGCTAAAAGGAGCAGAATTGATAATGCAGAAACAACTCCCGACACACTCAACTGCCCTATCTTTGACAAAAGGGAAAATATTTTGCTGGAAGAAAGATAGCTTCTTTAACAAATGGTGCTGGGAAAACTGGCTATTCACGTGCCAAAGATTAAGCCTAGACTTATATCTCCCATCACACACTAAACCAAAATCAAAATGGACAAAGACCTAAACATTAAGACAGAAATGTTTTATCTACTGGAAGACAAAATAGGTAGAACTATTGAAGATACAGGTGTAGGCAAAACTTTCTGAATAGAACCCCAGTTGTACAAAAAATAATACCAAGAATTGACAAATGGGATCACATCATATTAAAAAGCTTCTACATAGCAAAGGAAACCACCAACAGAGTGAAGAGGCAACCCACAGAATGGGAAAAAAATCTTTGCGAGCTACTCCTCAGACAAAGGACTACCATCTAAAATATATCACTTAAAACTCAAAAAAATTAGCTCCCCACAAGTTTAAAGACCTGATCAAAAAAAAATGGGCATCTGAAATGAACAGACATTTCCAAGAAGAAATTCTAATGGCCAAAACAATCTGTACATGAAAAAGTGCTCAACATCATTGGGCATTTGAGAAATGCAAATTAAGACAACACTGAAAATCCACTTCACTTTGAAAGGAATGGCTAGCTTCAAGAAATCAAATAATAACAAATGCTGGAGAGGCTGCCGGGAGAGCAGGAATCCTTCTCCATTGTTGGTGGGAGTGTAATATAGTACAACTACTATGGAAATCCATATGGAGACTTCAAAAAACTAAAAATAGAAATTCCATTCCCAGCTATTTCTCTTCTAGTTATCTTCCCCAAATAATTGAAGACATCATATAAGAATGATGCATGGCACCCATGTTTATAGCAGCCCATTCTTGGAAGCAGCCTATGTGCCCATCCACAAGAAAATGAGGTATTTATATGCAGTGGAGTACTACAATGCCATAAAGAAGGATACCCTTGAGTCATTTGTGTGAAAATGAATGTACCTTGAGACCATAATGTCAAGAGAAGTAAGTCAGGCACACAAGCTTAAATAACACATGGTTTCTCTTTTATGAGAAACCAAATATATAAAGTGCAAAATAAAAGACAGATAAGAGGAAGCAGGGAAATAGATCTTTCTCAAATGGGAAGAGGATCAGGAGACGGGGAAGAAGGAGATAAAATAAATCAAGAGTTGTTATGTGTGTGCACCAATCTCCATGAGGATGTAATCATTGTGTACTACAAGCATGTACTAAAAAAATTTTAAAATTTTTTTAACTCACTACCGGTTTCAGCAAAAAGTGCTTCAGTACGGGGAAGCTATTGAATCTGTGATGGCAGATACAAGTTTTCCGAAACTCTGACATCTTGAAAATTCAAATTTGATCCCTGGCAAAAAGTGCTGTCAATTGGTTTTTTGAAGTCACAGGCTCACTTTGTTCATTTTGGAGAATGTGTCTGAAAGATACTAGTCATTCTTTCAAGCAAAAATGGTGTTACAAAAAAAAAAAGGAAAGGTCCGGGGATTTAGCTCAGTGGCACCTTGCCTGCCTCACAAGCCCAAGGTCCCGGGTTCCATCCCTGGTACCAAAGAAAAGTGAGTAATTTAGCCCAAGCTTGGCCTCATGATGATTTTTCTCCTTGACAACTTTAGTTTGACATGAAGAGGTACCTATAGACACCTCTCGTTTTGTCACATAGCGAGTTTCATAAAGCAGACTCAAGGATTGAGATTTCATAAAATTAATGTAACTTGCTGTTTCATTGCAGACATTCCTACCTAAAACTAGCTTTTTCATTTATTTAATGTGAGTGCAAGGCGATGAAGAAGCCTATGACTACAAGTACAATTTGATGTGCCTATTTTGATGTGTAGCTATCTGCCACCAATTTTATCCACTATTCTCTAGGACCTTTGATGTAAATGTCAACATAATGAACAAACCTTCATACCTGATGAAAGAACTTTGACCTCTCTGATTGCCTGAGAGGGTTTTGCAGATCCCCTGGTGTCCCTGGGCCACATTTTGAGAACTTCTGAACTAAACAGTCTTACTTCACGGTTGTTATTGTTGCTGGTGGTAGTGTTTTTATTTGAGGGTTTTGCTTATTTGTTTGTTTTGACTTCCTAATGCTTTCCTTTTCTCAAAAAAGATTTTGCTTCCATCTCAAAAACTGCTAAAGCAAAGGCCATAAATTAGTATTGTTTTTTTAATCTGATATAAATATATATGTTATAGATACACCTGCACAAATATGAAATTAATATAGAGCTTTTCATTATAATATTTTGATAAGCACCAAAGATTGGAAATGGTTCATGTTTCTGTTAATAGAGGATCTAGCTGTCTACCAAGGGTACATCTACACAATGGAGTACTATAGAGCAGTAAACCAAAAATGAGGAAGAGAAAGAAGAGGAGAAGGAAGGAAAAAGGAAGAAGAAAAGAAGGATGTTGAAGAGCCAAAAGGAATGAGGATGCTTTTTACAAATTTATTTAGAAACATTACCCTTGTTTCTGTTCAGAGAAAGAAGGCAAAGTGCTGAATAGTGTATGTACTATGTGCTATGATTTAGATATGTGTTTCCTTTCTAAAATCTGTGTTAAAACTAATGTGATAGTTTTAAGGGGTGGGGCCTTTAGGAGGTGATTAAGTCATGAGGGCAGCATCCTCCTAGTTGGGATTAATGCCTTCTAAGAGAAGCTTCTCAATGTATTTGCCCTTCTTCGTCCTCCACCTTCAGCTATTCAACAACACAGCAATAAGGCACCCATCTTGGGACACCAGGACCTCACCGAGCCATGCCCTGATCTCAACTCAGTCTCTAGAACTGTGACAAATACATTTCTGTTCTTCATAAGCAAACCAGTCTTTGTCCTTATAGCCGCATGAATGTACTAAGACTGTAGACTATGTTTTGGTATATGAAAGAAGAGTAATAAGAATATACACTCTTATTACTTATATTTGCATAAGGAAACAATGGAAGGAAAACAAAAAACTAATAAGTGCTTATGAAAAGGAGGTCAAAGTAAAAGGAACACAGAAACATGGGCAAAAATTAAACTTTGTATGGGTGAAAGCTACACTTTGGTCAATTTTTTAAACTTCATGTCACTGCCATGTGTAGTGTTGCAAGCCTATGATTACAGCTACTCAGAAGGGCAGGCAGGAGGGTTGCAAGTTGGAGGTCAGCCTGGGCAACTTATCCAGGCTCTGTCTTGAAAACAAAATTAAAAGGAGAGGTCTGGGGATTCAGCATAGCACTCTAGATTCAATCTTTAACACTGAAAAATAATTATATAAAGTTACACAACAAAAATATACTACCAAGTCACATCAGAAGTTATTAGAACAAAAAATGCATGCATGGCATGATCATTTTTGTGAGCTGTACAATTTTAAGTGGTTTTTTTCTCAAATTTATGGTCCAATTTCCCCAAATCAGTGAACAATAATTCGGATAACACCTAATATAAGCCACTTCAAGAAAGCTTATACATGCTTCTTAGCCTCCAGAGTCAATGTCCTTTGCTTGTGCTCTCCTGAAGCCATCGGTAAAGAGTACTCATTCGGAGATGAGGGGCACCTCCGAGGTAGAATTCAATCCCTAGCAACATACACAACCAAAAAAGTATTTAGTACCTATTGTAAAGGAGCAAACTGCTTAAATTATTTTCAAACTACCGAATTCATTTTTAATTCTGACCAATAAATTTACTTTCTTTCCCTGAAGCCAATTTTATTGCTTAAGATCTAGTTAAGGAACGAAAGGTTGCGCTATATTCATATGTGGGATATGTTGGAAGATAAACAGAAATATCTAGTTTTCACAGACTTCCCTAGAATGCTTCTTATTGATGGTCTCATCTCTACTGTTTAAACTCATTTGGATTCTCCTCCAATACATGTCCATACATAAAGATGAAAAGTGTAAAACTATTTTATTAGAAGTATTGATTTTAAATTTAAAACTGTTGAGAATAAATTGCTTGTTTAAGAAAAGCCAGAGGGGAAACAGTGAACTAGGGTGTTCTGTGTAAATTAGCACTATTAGGGCATGCCGTTTTCCTTATAATTCTATGAGAAGACACTGTGCAATCGAGTCTAATTCATGTCTCTGAACCTCAGCTGCAAAGAAAACAGAAGTGTGCCACACAGTGTTGTCATGGATGAAGTCTGTCGACAACTTAAATTCATGGCACATACATAATACCTGCACACTCATTATTCTCCTTCTTCATCCATTAAATATACTGGAAAGTAAACATTTTGTCAGCATAAGATAACAAAACTCTTTCAGGAAATAGCTACATTGCACTCTGCAGAAAACAAAAGGTGCTTTCATCAGACCCAGTAAGCAATGATCAAACCTGTCTATATCCTTTTGCAAACACCACTTGGCCTCAAAAGGCCCGTTAGTCACTGGGCAAGAAGGACTCTCTCAGGAAGTGTTCAAAGGAATCCTAATCAGGGAGGCTCTGAGTTCTTCCCAGTACATCTTTCAATAAAGAGATAAGCTCTTATTTCTGAAAGACTTCCTTGGATTCCACATGGTGGGGATAGGAGGATTCTGAATGGCATGGCCTCCTTCAAAGGAAAGACAAGTCATGGTATGAAGAAGTTTAAGTGTAAAATGGTAATACTTAATGCTAGTGAATGCTGTTAATCTTGATATTTTCAGCAACTATTAAGCAAATACATTAATCTCCCTGTTAGATATCCCATATATCTGACTATTACCAAAACAGAAACCATTATCTAGGGCAATTTCTTTTTTATCTTAAATATGTAAAAAATGTTAGGATGTAGCTCAGTGGTAGAGCTCTTGCCTAGCATGCATGAGGCCCTAGGCTCAATCCAAGAACTAGAAAAATCCATTGCTCCATATCTTCATTTTATTAAATACAAGTCCTAAATTTTTATTCTTTTTTAAATTAAGGAATATTATAAAAAATAATTTCACTGTTTAAATACAAAGTCCCATAGAGCAAGAGTTGAAGGGTGGAGGCCTGTTTGTCCCTACATCCTACATTGCCACCAATGGCTATGCTTTTATAGCTTTAGATTATCCATTTGCATTTTCTTTCCTTTGACTGCTATTTGCCATGATTTCACTTGACGAAAAAAAAGTGCTGCTTATTTTCAAACGTGGAGCAAGATGTAATGTAGCTCCAGACTTCTCCAACAGAACCAAATGCTACTTCTCTGGAGCAAAACTTTGTTGCTTAGAAACCTTGGCCAATTTCTTTGAGGTTTAAGACAAGTCTATTACAGTTGAAATCTGACTTCTGAAAAAGTGTATTCATTTACTATGACTCTACTCTTTTAGTGTAACTGTTTCAACATTCTCATCTGCATCTTTTCATAAAAGACACTAGTGACTGCAGATAGTCCCTGACTTAGAAAGGTTTGACCTTGTGACACTGCCAAGCATTACACGTGCAGTGGAATCCTTACTTTGAATATTTATCTTTCCCAGGGTAGCCATATGTGGTAAGATACTCTCTTCATGCCGGACAGCAGTTTGGGCCACAAGACCTCCAGAGGAAACAACAGTTGCCCTACACGTTGCTCAGCTAGGAAATTTGGTACGTTAGGTGTATTTGATCCACTTTTGATTCATGATGTTTTCAATTCACAGTGAGGATGTCAGGATATAATTCCACAGTAAGTTGAGGAATGTCTACATATTTAAGCCCAAATTCTATGTCATAGTTCTCTCAAAGTTATGACTGTTTTCACAAATGATAAACTCAACCAGTATCCCATTTGAATTCCTCAAAAAACAGTGTATCCACAGATAAGAGAATAAGCAATACTATGTGAAGACATGATATATGGGTCCCTACCTTAGCTCCTTTCCTCCCCCCTGAGTGTTCTGGCTCATTTAGAGCTCTCCCCTTACCAGGTGCTTAGAGGGGCCAAAGAAGTATACTCACCTGGGCCCCATATCATCTAGTGTACAGAGCTGAGACCCAGAGGATGCCACGACAGGTGTGCTGAGGAGAGCAGGCTCTGGATGAAAGAGTTGCTGTATCCAAAACATCCATACAAAACTCCTGAGGTGAAAAGAGGAATGGAAAGGGGCCCCCAGTCAGGGAGCCAGAATCTTTCACTGTCATCAGGACACAACACTGCAAGAAATCCAGATTCTAAGTGAAAGCCTGGCCTTCCAGGTCATTTTGCAAATATATCAAAGTAAAGGCATAGGATACATTTTAACAACTTATTAGCTATGATAGTTAATCTTGATTGTTAATTTGACTGGATTAAGAGGCTGCTGGAGGGCTGGGAATTTAGCTCAGTGGTTCTGGTGCCTGCCTCACAAGCACAAGTTCCCGAGTTCGATCCCCGGTACCAAAAAAAAAAAAAAAAAAGAGGCTGCTGGAGATGTGATTGGATTTCAAGTTCAGACCATAGTTGAATGGTCTATTTGGAGGTGGGGCCTAGTTAGAGGAGGTGGGTCATGAGACTGTTCTGATACCTGGTCCCCTACTCTCTGGCTTCCTCCTTCTCTTCCTCCTTCTCCTGATTCTTCTCATCCTTCTCCTTTTTGGGGATACTGCAGATTAAACCCAGGGTCTTTACACTAAGATGCATCGCCAGCTCTTTTTTATTTGAAAACGAGGTCTCATTGAGTCTCTAAATTGCCTACACTCAAAATCCTCCTCCTCAGCTCCCAAGTGCTGAGATTACAGAAGTACACCATCATGCCCTGCTCTCCTGCTTCTGCTTCCCAGTCACCATGTAGAAAACACCTTTCCTCCACCACAGCCTTCCACCATGATGTTTCTGTCTGGAGCTACTGACCATGGACTGACCCCTCTGAAATTGTGAGCTAAAATAAACTTTTCCTCCTTTAAATTGTAGGTGTCAAGTATTTTGTCCAAGAAATACTTTCACTTTTAAATATCTTAGTATATGATATATGGGTGTTCATTTGTACTGGTGTTCCAGCAAAGCAAATGACTAACCAACTGTAAGTTCTACAAATTCTGTGAGAGTAAAGAAATTTATTATCTTTATTGCTTTATTTCCAGTACTGAACACATACCTGATGAAATGTTAACTTTAAAAATTTTGAGAAATGTTCTTTTGCAATGCCATTTGCATGACTGATAATGCATCCATATTTTAAAGTCTTTGAGATTCTTTCAGTTTAATCCAAACCTCTACCATCTCATATCCTACCTTACCCCACTCCCATCTCCCTTTTCTTCCAAAGACCATCTTATATTTACTGTAATGTGGAAGAATTGTAGGAATTGCTCAGAATAACAGTATGTAACAATCAATTCACTTTGGGAGTGTGTCCTACAAAACCTGGAGTGAATATGACCTACCCTCAAAGAAGTGCCATATACAATTCAACAGTTACAAAAAGCTAAGAAATATATGGAATGCTGTAGAATGAAATAAATAGGAGTTTTTCATAAACAAGCAAATAATCCAACGATAGCAAAAAAAATCTTCTCCCGTAATTTTTCTACCTGAAATACATAGTTGAGAAACAATGGAGGGATTACAACTTAGCATATTAAATTTAAGATTAAGAACAAATGACTCATGCAATTTTATTCAACACCTCATGTATTATTTTAAATGTTTTTATTTCTGGTTAATAATTGGTAAATTGGCACTAATCTTGACTCAAGTAACCTATAACCAATTTAGCATTTTCAGTTTAAGCATTGATATTTGTTGTAGTTAATATTGATGCTGCTTATGATTAACATTTATTATCATTCAAGGTAGAGTGGGAAACATACTACATATTTTTATTTAAACTAAAATTATAGAAAAAAACAAGAGTGCAAATTAGAACTCTTTCAAAGACAAGACACACAAATGCTAGTCAAACTAACTTGAACATATGAAAGTGACCTTTTTTCTTTTCTTACAATGGTGGGGATTGAACCTGGGGCCATAAGTGTCCTAGGTATGTCCATTGCCACTGAGCCACACCTGCAGCCTACATAAGAGGATTTATTGGCTCATGGAACTGGAAAGGATATGGGGGCCATTGACCTCAGAAAAAGTTGACTAGAGGAGCTCAACTTCCTCCTCTCTCCTTTGTTCTTCTACTTGTTTTCCCCATTCCCTCTTCTCTTCTGCTTGTTCCCTTTATTCTCTCATTTTCTTTTCCTCCTCCATCTCTTTCACCCAAACCACGTCTCATTTCAACCTCTCATTATTGATCTGCTTCTCCCCAACTACAGAGTTTCTTCCTTAAGCTTGTAATACTGGCAGCAGATAGCACCATGATATCTGATCACGGATTAGGAAACCCAGTGGACAGAAGGTCTCCTCTGGGTATATAAAAACTCAAGGATAAAAACACTGATGGTCTACTTTGGGACATACATCTCCATTATGCCAATCGCTATAACTAGAAGGTCTGCTATTGCTTGATTGCACACTGTTGTTCCCACAATCCATTTATTGAGGTGAAGTAACTCAAAATAAGGCAGATAGTCTTACTGGAAGAGGGGTCAAAGAACACTTGACATTGACATACAGAACTTCAGATGTTCCATACAGAGTATAAATCACTATATTACACTGGGCTGAGTCATCTCTCAACCACATATATCAAAATCCTGCAGGGCTGGGGATTTAGCTCAGTGATGCTGTACCTGCCTCACAAGTGCAAGGTCTCACCGAGGTCCCGAGTCACGCAGAAGACGCCGAATCACCCCGCTGCAGACAGGCAGGTCTGCCCACACCCTGCCGAGGTCCCCAGTCGCGCGGAACACACGCCAAATCAGCCCGCTGCAGACAGTCAGGTCTGTGCACGCCCTACCGAGGTCCTGAGTCACGCGGAAGACACTAAATCACCCCACTGCAGACAGGCAGCCACCTGATTCCACATTACCAAGGCGCAGAGGACACCAGACCACCAGACCAAGGTACTGAGTCCCACTGTTCCCGGCCCAGAGGTAGGGGCTTCTGAGCCGTCGTCCTACTGCTCCTGGTCCAGAGGAAGGGGCTTCCCGGTCACCATCCCTCCCGCTGCTCCCAGCCCAGAGGAAAGGGATTTTTGTCAATTTAGATTAAAAATCTAAATATTAAAACAGAAACACTGAACTGGCTGGAACAGAGGTTAGGTAGAACTCTTGAAGACATTGGTGTAGGAAAAGACTTTATGAACAAAACTTCAGTTTCCCATGAACTACCACAAACAATCCACAAGTGGGATCTCTTCTTACTAAAAAGCTTCTGCACAGCAAGAGAAACCACCAGCAGTGTGAAGAGACAACCCACAATATGGGAAAAAATTTTCACCAGCGGTCCCTCCGACAAAGTTCTACTATCCAGAATCTATAAAGAACTTAAAAAAATTAGACCTCCCAAATTTAAAGACCCAATCCAAAAATGGGCATCTGAAATGAACAGACGTTTCTCACACAAAGAAGTAGAAATGGAGGGCCGGGAATTTAGCTCAGTGGTTCTGGCACTGGCCTTGCAAGTGCAAGGTCCCGAGTTCGATCTCCGGTACCAAAAAAAAAAGTAGAAATAGCAAATAAACATATGAAAAAATGTTCTTCAACATCACTGGTCATTCGAGAGATGCAAATGAAAACAACACTGAGATTCCACCTCACTCCAGAAAGAATGGCTGCTATCAAGAAATCAACCAATAACAAACGCTGGTGGGACTGTGGGGAAAGAGAAACACTGCTCCACTGCTGGTGGGAGTGTAGACTGGTGCAAGCACTGTGGAAATCAGTATGGAGATACCTCAAAGAACTAGGACTGGAAGTCCCATTTGACCCAGCTATTCCCTTGTTTGGTATCTTCCCCAAAGAATTAAAAGAATCATACCACAGTGATATATGTGAACCCATGTTCATAGCAGCACAGTTTGTAATTGCTAAAGCTTGGAAACAGCCCAATTGCCCATCAACTGGAGACTGGACAAAAAAAAAAATGTGGGTTTTTTAATAAAATGGAGTACTACTCAGCCATAAAAAATGAGAGACATTTATAGCTAAATGGATGCACATTGAGGCGATACTCTTAAGTGAAATAAATAGGATACACATGTGTAAATACCGAATAGTTTCTCTAGTGTGAGAAACTGAAAGTGTAAATAAGGACTAAAACATACAATAGATAATGTGAAATAGGAAGAAAAGGGGCAAAGGGGAAGGGGATGTGGGAGGGGAAGAGGAAAGGAATGAAGGGAATGGAATTAATATGAGAAAATGAAAAAAAGGAAACAAAGTCTTTGTAAATAGGGAGGGATGGAGGGGTTGAAGGGAGGGCTAGGAACGGGGAAAATAAAAACCAATAGAGTATGTAAAGGTGCAAATTTCCAATGATGAATGGCATTATATTGTACACTGAAAATGTACCAATAAAAGGATATACCAAAAAAAAAAGTCAGTCATTTATTTCAAAATCTTATTGTTAATTGTGTGGCTCCAGTGGCCTTTCCCTACTCTAGGAAAGAGGACACACTGCAAAGGGAACATTCAGAATGAAGTACAAGCTAGTCAGTTATAAGAGAGGAGTATTTGCTTCCCCATTCTTCTAAAAATATCTGCTCTTCAGAGGCAGAGGCCATGGGGTGTCTGCACAGCAGGTCATCTATTTCCCTAAGGATGGATTCCAATCACACAGAATGGAAAGAAGCCTTTGCAAGACTAAAGCTAGGACTACAGACAATCACCTCAACTCTATTCCACCCTTCAGGCTTTCTGTCTTTGACCCCAAGCCCTGCTGTGTTCAGACCTCATCTATCTCCCTCCCCACCCACAACCACCCTCTTTATTCCCTACCTCAGGCTCACCTTTGCATTGTGATTCACATCACTCTCTCAGATTCCTCCTCAAGAGGATGAACAAGGTCACAAAGAATGATCTTCCAGTCAAGAGGTCAGAGAAGCAGTTTCAGGGACAGAGGTGCACTGCACAGCTGCCTCATCCTCACTTTGCTGCCCAGTCTGAATAGATTATTTCCTTGCCAAGCTCTTACAGAGCTCAGCCTCACAGTCAGCAAAAAAAACAAAAAATGCTTTGAAACTAACAGAGGTGCAGACATAGTGATTAATTTTTTAATATGTATTTATTTATGTGTTGATTTGTTTATTTTATGATATCAAGGTTTGTACCCAGGGCCTCAAACTTTCTGGGCAGCGCTCTACCATGAGCTGTGTCCCTCCTCTTTGTTATTTTATTCTGAGACAGGGTCTTGTTGAGTTGCCCAGGCTAAGCTCCAAGTTGCAACCCTCCTTCCTCAGCCTTCTGAGTAGCTGTGATAGGGTGGTGCACCACCACAAGCAGCAATTTTGTAATAATTTACTTGGCTTTTATGTTACTCTAATTCCCCATTCTACTTAAAACCCTAATCAACCACATTGCTAATTTCCTACATGACCTAGGATAAGTTATATCATCTCCTTACTCCTATAATGTGAGAGCTTTGGGCTAAGTCATCTCTTATCCTTCTTTCAGCCACATTTTATTATTCTATGGAAATCTTTTCACCAAGCCTCAGCTACTGCACTTCAAAATAGAGAGCACAATAAATCCAAGATCTTTTGTTATTGCTTGCTAACTTTCTTTCCCTAAGGTCTTTCTCACAACATGAATTTGAAACTTTTCCATTTACCCATGTGCTTATTATGTGTACTAAGTCTTTAAACTCAGATACAAAATCAAAATGCTAGTACTAAAAACAAAAAGAATCACTATCATTCAATAGTTTCACAGAATATTTTAGCTATTAAAATTTAGCTATAGCATTACAAGTAAAATATTCACTGTACCATAAAGTAGGTTTGAGATAAAGTCTATGTCGAGGAAGAGGAGGAATGGAGTTTTAAGAAGAGATAGAACATGAGGAATAGGAGGCAGGTCCATAACTGTGTAGAAGGAATAAAGCAGGAAGGAGTGAAGGAAAGAATGAATGAGGCTGGTCACCTTTAAACATAAGAACCAAATTTTTAAAGATTTGATCAATTTACTGAAACTCAGTTAAAGCTCTGACATTTGTATTTTAAAAACATAACATGGGAAGTAAAGTTTTATCACTTTCCATAGCACCCTTCCTATGTACTAAATCCTTCAGCTAATAAAGATCAAATTATCTGTACTATATGGAACCTACTCCCTAGCTCTCTGTCCAGCCTCTCTGTAAAAAGCAGAAGTCACCAGCAGCTGATTTACCTGACAGCCATGCCCTTTCCCTCTCCCTGCACCACATTCACTGCATGCTGGTCCACAGCTATTCAAGAGTCTGATACTCAAATGACCAATACTGTGTGTAGATCATGCTTCATATTGCACTGGGCAATGGGCTACTTTTTTACTTTTCTTCAGTGGATAAAACATTGCTTTCCCATTGGACTGACCAACTTTAGATGTCCTCCTTCAGCACTCCTTGTTATGTGATAACAATAAGCATTCTTAGTTAAGAAAAAAATGACTCAGAAACAGTGACCACATTAGTAGATGACCACTCCCAACTGTGATCTATAAGAATTAGAAAACCTAAAGTGAGGTTATGGAGACTGTATCTAAATTAAAGATCTCATAAGGGCACTAGTCCACAGGTATGAACAAACAGAATGTGTTTAGATGCATCCAGATGAGTTACTTACAAAGGTGTAAGCTGAATGTATTTGAATGGCTTTCTGCTTCAATAAGTATCACCTGTGCTTTCCACACTGAAAAGGACAGCTGCCCTGGCTGAAGTAGACCTCCTAGCTGCTGAGGTGCCCCACATCCTTCCATCTCTACATAAATTGTTGCCAGCTCCTTGGCTGCTCAGTATTTCTGCAGAGCCTTGCTGCATATCTATATTATAAACCTTAAAGCTCAGTAAACTGTCTCAGTGCTTATGGTTTACTGTTAATATGTGGCTGAATCTGAACCCTGGAAGTATAACTGAAGATGTGAATCTCCATACATTTCTACAACAGGAAGGGGTGAATTAATGAAAACCTTAACTAATTTTCCTCACTCAACTTCCACACTGCCTTTCCTTGTGGCCTGGCCCTTAGCCCAACCCTATAAAATAAATAAAATGATACCATCTTTGTAAAGTAAGGAAAGTACAATTCTTTCTCTTCCAGTTTTAACATTCTGCTGTCTAAGAGCAAACAAAAAGAAAGGACTAATGGATGTAGTATTTTTTTTTAGCCAAGAATTTTACAACAAATGCACATAAACTGCTTGAGAAAATATATTAAAAAGTACACTTATCAAAATGGTTCATTGAAATAGAAAATATATGCTAAAATAAATGGCAAAATACATTTTCTTGGGCTGCTATCATTGTTTTCTCATGAGAAATAATTATAGTCACACATAAGCCAAAATAGGCTCCCAAGAAAATAATTCTTCATTCTCCCTATGCCAATTCATGGTATGTGTTGCTGGGTTGAAGAGAACTGTGGACTTACCTGTTTGATAAAATATAAA
Organism: Heterocephalus glaber; assembly: GCF_053883595.1. Classification (NCBI taxonomy): domain Eukaryota; kingdom Metazoa; phylum Chordata; class Mammalia; order Rodentia; family Bathyergidae; genus Heterocephalus; species Heterocephalus glaber. Next base: position 5,347,199 of record NW_028258365.1, on the reverse strand, counting down.
CTGTCATGCAACTTTCCCCACTGCCATGATCTGGACACAAGTCCACAATTATCCATTGTTCAGTCACCAGTTTCTTCAGGTGTCCTCTCAGAAGGAATGTCAAACTTTCAAGAGTAGGACATGTCTTTTATTCCTAACATCTTTCAAAATACCTAAAATTCAATAAAAGGTTGATAGATTAGTAATCAAAATATTTAATTTGCTAATATAGTAATTCGAAGAATCTTGGTGTGAAAAAAATCATCATAAAATGAACAAGGAAAACAAGGTATCATATCACACCCAAGCCATGAATATAGTTGCAATTACTTCACAAATATACCTTTAAACTCAATTTCTTAAATAAAGTCCAAAAAGCCTAAAAGAAACTAGAGAAAAATATTGTATTCATTTCATTCCTGTGTTGCTGCTGATGGTGTCATATTTTGAACTATGTACTTCCATTCTCTGTCCACTGAACCTCTGTCTTCTTGCAACATCAAGAACTGATTTCTAGGTCCAAGCATGTTGGCACATACCTATAATCTCAGCACTCCTGGAGGCTGAGGCAGGAAGATGGCAAGCTTGAGAGCAGCCTAGTCAATTAGCAACTTAGCAAGACCCTGTCTCAAAAAAATAAAAACAAAAGAGGTTTGAGGGTATAGCTCAGTGCAAAGGCCTTGCATCTAATACCCAGTACTATAAAAAAGGAAGGAGGGAAGGAAGGAAGGGAGGGAGGGAGGGAGGGAGGGAGAGAGGGAGAGAGAGAAAGAAAGAAAGAAAGAAAGAAAGAAAGAAAGAAAGAAAGAAAGAAAGAAAGAAAGAAAGAAAGAGGAAAAAAAGCCCTGGTTTTTCCATCTTGGACTATTTATGTCCTACATCTCAAGTCTTTGGCTTGTTTCTGAACCTAATCAGTTCTGTTCGACCACTGTTTAAGTCTCAGCGCTATATTCCTACAGTCACTATTTATATCTCAGCATTTTGCCCCTAAAGCTAAAGCAGTAACCTATTTCACATTTTTCTATATACGTTGTAACCACTTAGGAGAACATGGAATATGAATTAGTTTATGTTTAATTTCTTAAATCATATATGATGAATTTATATCATAAAATAACTCATTATTATTATGCATAAGCCTGATCATCAAAACCAGAAGTGATGGTCTCAGCATATCAAGCTATCTCTTTTTAGAGATAAACATATGGCCCTTTTAAATTGTCCTTAACTTAATACGTAACATCGCAGAAAACATATATATATATCTGTATTCTTAACAAACATTTTCTGAAGAAATATATAACTATTTTCTAAATGTTATAAGTAGAGTAACAGAGAGAAACAAGACTACTTTTCCCATGTTCTCAAAAAAGAAAGAAAATGCAAGATTTACACACCAAACACTTCTGTTGTCATAGATCTTACCTCTTTCCAAAGAGGGAAGTTTCATACCATATATGGAAAGAAAAAGAACTAATCTCCCCTGAATACCTAAAGTGTATGAAGCACTGTTTTGTCAGACAGTAATTAAAATGATATGGAAAGTAGTATTGGTCTCATTTTCCAAGAACATACAGCTGGGAAGTGTTAAACCCAAATTTACTCAGCATTTCGATCAACTCTCTCCAACTCCACCCAGATGCATGCCATTTCCTCTGTAGTATGTTGGCATTGGTGTAATAAAACCAGACAGCACATAATAATAAATTTTAAAAAGACACCTAAATGAAAGTTCCTGAAGAATAAGGAGATAAATATTCCAAAAGATCTATGTTAAACAAACCAATTGCATTTTAACCCAAATCTTAGGCCTGCCTTACCTGTTAGCCAAGGCAAAGAGAGAAATTAATTCACAGAACTTACAGTCCTCCTATATCTAATAAAAGGAAGACTCACTTGATCAAGAAAGAGAAACAGCTCACACTTGCTACAAAGAATTTCTTTTTTTTTGGTACCGGGGATCGAACTCTGGTCCTTGCGCTTGTGCAGCAGGCGGCAAAGCCACTGAGCTAAATCCCCAGCTACAAAAAATTTCTTGTGGGGGTCACAAACTGAGAATCTTGGTGAAGAAAAAAATCTCAGACATTAAATCTCAGATTGCAAAATCTATTGCTTCCATCACATTCTTAGAAGCCCATTTCTATAGTGAGGTACAGGAGAACCAAAAAAAAAAAAAATTGCTGTTAGCATAAGAAAAGAAAAATAATAAGACAGTGTCGCCACATAATGTCTTAATTTCCGCAGATCATTAAGTTGAAGTCTTTCCTTTTCATTCTGAGTTCATTAACAGAAGAGCTTTCAGGCATCAAGAAAGAAAGGGCCTGCTATGTCTGCTGGACCAACTGCTGGTCATTCTTTAAGCCATTCGGCCTGCTGGGAAGTCAAAGAGTATTTATGGAGTGGCCACCACATGTCCAGTATTGTGCTAGGAACAGGTGAATTCAACAGATTGGGTCTGTCTGGATGAATTTTATGCTTTGGTGGAAGAAACAGATCACCTAATGACATAATATTAATATTCAAGCTGGGCATGGGGTCCACACCTATAATGCTAACCCTCAGGGAGGACTCTAACTCTAGTGTTAGTAGGAAAGCAAAGCACTGTGAGAAGCAGCAAAGGGGGAGATAAGCAAGCATAGAGGTGAGGCAAGGGAAAATTAAGAAATGCATCCCAGAAAAAGTCACCTATGAACTGAACTTGGACTTGCCTTTATGAAACACACAACTAACCATCTACATTTGCTTGATTCTGTATCACATGCACAGAGCCACAGAAGAGATCACGAAGTAAGCATGAAGCCCATAATACACATCTGTGAAGCTTAAGTTCCATTTGAAAGAAACACATACGACAAGTTAACATAGGAAAGCATTAGAAGAACATTCAATAAGCAGCCCATGGGAGTCATAGTGGAACAAAAGGCTTGATAAACCATCAAGGCTTGGTGTGACCTAGGGAGACTTTTCAGAGAAAGTAAGACATGAAGTAGGACTAACACATAGGTTTTCAAGTGTTTTTGATAAAGATAAGGTTTCATCAACCACCAGCAGTGTGAAGAGACAACCCACAATGTGGGAAAAAATGTTCACCAGCAGTCCCTCAGACAAAGGTCTACTATCTAGAATCTATAAAAAACTTTAAAAAAATCAGACCTCCCAAATTTAAAGACCCAATCCAAAAATGGGCATCTGAAATGAACAGACATTTCTCACACAAAGAAGTAGAAATGGCAAATAAACATATGAAAAACTGTTCAACATCACTGGTCATTCGAGAGATGCAAATGAAAACAACACTGAGATTCCACCTCACTCCAGAAAGAATGGCTGCTATCAAGAAATCAACCAATAACAAAGACTGGTGGGGCTGTGGGGAAAGAGGAACCCTGCTCCACTGCTGGTGGGAGTGCAGACTGGTGCAACCACTGTGGAAATCAGAATGGAGATACCTCAAAGAACTAGGACTGGAAGTCCCATTTGACCCAGCTATTCCCCTGCTGGGTATCTTCCCCAAAGAATTAAAAGAATACCACAGTGATATATGTGAACCCATGTTCATAGCAGCACAGTTTGTAATAGCTAAAACTTGGGAAAGCCCAAATGGCTATCAACTGGAGACTGGACAAAAAAAATGTGATTTTTTTCAAATGGAGTACTACTATGCCATAAAAAATGAGATATTAGAGACATTTATAGATAAGTGGATGCACATTGAGGTGATACTCTTAAATTAAATAAATAGGACACACATGTAAATACTGAATAGTTTCTCTGATGTGAGAAACTGAAAGTGTAAATAAGGACTAAGAAGTATAATAGATAATGTGAAATAGGAAGAAAAGTGGCAAAGGGGAAGGGGTTAGGGGAAAGGAAAGAAGAGAATGGAATTAATATGAGAAAATGGAAAAATAGGAAACAAAATCTTTGTAAACAGGGAGGGATGGAGGGGTTGAAGGGAGGGCAGGCGAAGGGGGAAAAAATAAGAACCAAGAGAGTATGTAAAGGTGCATATCTCCAATGATGAATGTCATTATATTGTGTACCTAAAATGTACCACTAAAAGGATATACAGTTTTAATAAAAAGATAAGGTTTCATCAAAGTTTGCTCTTATAATATCTGATCTTCAAGGAATGTTTCTTTCCTATTCCACTTTTTAAATGTGTTCTTCTTACTGATCACAGACCAATAAATTATATTCATTACCCACTAACATTTCACAACCTAAAGTTTGAGACTTCCATAACAGAAAGGATTTCTGTACATAGGAAAGGTCCTCCACAAAGGGAAAGGGACACAAAGGCAAGTAATTCTCACTTCCTGCAAAGGAAGTCCAAGCAGACATGACCTCTAACTCGTTCTCACTCCTCCTCAGATCTCTCCTCACTCCTACTTGCACAGCTATCTTGCTAATGAGGAAACCATACTTACCACCTGGCTATTCCACCTATTTGCAGTCTGATCTCCTTCAAGGCATCACCCCACTGCTCCCTTCTACTATACCACCACAGGCAATGACCTGATTCTTAGGTGCCATCCCTTAAGCTTCTTCATAAAAGTATAGGTGAAGGTTGCTATCACAGATAAAACAAGATCCAAATTCCAGATCAGACCTGAGGCACACAAGATTTTTAATGTATCATTTTTTCTCCTAAAACAAATGTAAAATGTCATAAACAGAGGGAATTCATCTAGACTGCATCTTCATAAGCATTAGCTGTAGGCCCATTCCTTTGTTTTCCAAGGTCAGTCCAAGTAAGAAAAAGCTCTCATTCTTTGGTCACACCAATCAAGAAGAACGTTGAACAAAGGACATTGAAAAATCTGACCTGTGGACTTAATCTGAGAGCCCTGAGAGCAATAGTGCTCATCATCACCTGATGATTTCTTCAGTGTGCTTGTTTTTTTAAGGAGGAGATGTTTAAAAATAAAAATGTGAGCTCAAAACAAGATAATAATCATTCTGAATAAATTGTTAACTCAAAACAAAATAATAATAAGTCTGAATTAGATGAGGAACAGGATGAGGAGTGCATATATTGCATTTTATTGCATTTATTGATGCAAATGATGATGAAAATGTATGTATTGATTAGGTGTGAAAGCTAAAGCCAAAATTGATGTGTGTGTGTGTGTGTGTGTGTGTGTGTGCGCGCGCGCGCGCCCGTGCATGTCTCGGGATATGTTCTTATTTTGCCTTCATCACTCGCCAGCCTCCTAAACATCTGGGGAAATTGTTATCTTTCTCCACTGTTGGGCATAACTGATATTAATCTGGATGTAATAGGGGAATTCCTCAACTGTTGATAAGCAGATTTGAAGCTAGATTAGCTTCAAATTGAACAGATTAGGGCTGTTTCTTCATTCTGGGTTTGGTGGGTTGCTTGAGGGTTGGAGAGGGATCCTCTGCATGTGTGTTAATTGGAAGAGTGCTGAAGGCATTTGATGCTGTAAAGCTAAAATAGAAAAGCAGTGAATGGTCATTTCTGTTTAAACTACATCCACTCCAAAGGACAAGAATGTCCCTAGAATTAGTATTCTCTTTAAAATGAGCCCCAAACTCTGAATAGGCCTCAGTTTTAGGACTGCAAGAATAAGCGCGTCTCTTTGCTACGGGGGTCTTTTGGGTCTTAGAAACTAAAAGACCTGTTCAGTATGTGGTTTGCATAAGATCTGATTGTTCTTTCTCTAACGCCAAAGATAACGGTTAAGTACCATGACCATTTTATAACTTCCATATAACAAACTGGGGCTAGGCCATTCAAGCTATTTAAATTATAGGAGGGAGAATGAAGCTTATTCATTTAGAAATTGCTGCATTTATTTGCGGCCCCATGTGCCTAGTGATTGATAGAGCAGGTTTGAAAAGGCAAATTGCTAGGTTACATCTTTTGGTCAAAAGACACGGAGATTGTTTTGCGCCAGTCTCCAGTCCCATCGGGTAACTTGTGGGGACGGCTGGGTTCCGCGACGGAGGCCTGGGAGGGAAACCAAAGGAAGCCCGGGGTGGAGTTGTCCTGGGGAAAGGGCGTTCGGGGCGCACGGGCTTGGGCCGCTCGCCTAGCTTCGGGCTGTGGCCGATCCGCAGGCGGAGGCACCGAAGGCGGCCCTAGGTCTCCTCGGCCAAAGTGGGTGACGATGGCATCTCGCGGGCATCTTCGTTCTGCTTTGGCGAGAACAGCAGGAAGGCAGAAGGGCGGGTGGGAGCGCGGAGCGGCGACACGCTCATCCCCGCGCCCCCGGGGCCCGCAGGCCGCAGCCAGGCGCAGGCGGAAGCCGTGGGGCTGGAGCTGCAGGACCCGAGAGTCGGGGAGGCCTGGGAGGAGCCCTGCGCCCGGGTCGGTCGCTGCGGATCAGGCCGGGAGCTGTGGTTCCCGAGGCTCCGGACCCCCGCTGCGCTGCTGCCGGAGACAGCGGTGTCGCTGCATCTCCAGAATGCAATTGTGACCGGTGTGGCCCGGGTCTGCAGCCTAAGGCCACGCGGAGGACTGAGGCGAGGCCGGGAGAGGAAGAGGGCGGGGCGGGGGAGCGGTGTCCTTTCCACCAACTGGGCTCTTTCCTGACCCAGCCGCTCATCTGTCACTGCTGTCTCATTCCTGTTATTTACATCTGTCTTTAGCATTCTAATTACTGGCTTTATTACTTTAGCCTGGAGGAATCCTGTAAAAAACAACGGAGATGAGGATCCTACCACACAATAAAACTGCCCAAAATCCCCACTGCACATTATACAGAGCACTTGAGAATATTTGTGCTGTTATATGACCTCAATATGTCCTTAAATTGATCTTATTATATCTTTCTTTCTCCCTTCTCTTTCTCTGCGTGTATATAATGAACTCTTTTCAGGTGTGGAAGTGCTAAGAGAGGCCGTTCAACAAATGATGAAAATGAGGTTATTCTTTGGGGGGAGGGAAAAGAGATGAGGTTAGAGAAGACTTTGAGGTACTGTATCTGGACCAAACCCGCACACATGCAGTTCCTAAACTCTTGGCTTCCTTTTTATGTCTGATAAAGTAGAGTGATCTTCACAGCCAAGCTTCTAAGCCTGAGAGAAAGTTGAAAATTTAGAGGAGAGAATAAAATGTCTAATGTCTTTCATTATCTTGCATTAATCTCTGTGATACAGAAGGTCTCAGGAGGGGGAATGAATTTAGAATAGGAATAGAAATAGGGTTCAAAAACCATCATGGCTTGAATGTTTTCTAAGGTAAGATTTAGAAGGAGTAGGTGCAAGCAAGATCATCAAGATACACTGCTACACCCAGGACTGGAGTCAGAAAGAGGCGGGTATAACCCACCAGAAAGTCAGGTTATTTATTCCTGCTAGTGGAATTATTGTTGCACTCAGTTGCAATTTTCTGGCTGTGCTAATGGTTTTCTTTATTGTGTTACACTAACATAATCTCTTCCAGAAAGAAAATGACAAAATATATGGATTTTTAGATAAATAACTGAGGTAATTTATTGGCCCTTATGCTCTTCTGATGGGGTGGTTGATAGATAATGTAATAATATGTACATAATTAAGCGGTTTACTGTACCTCAGTCAAAACAGATTCAAGGGCAGTGTCTCCATGAGTAGGACTCTGGTTTTCTCAATGGGTATTTACTTCCTCCACCCACTGGAAAATAGGTACAGGCCTCAGGAAGTAAACAACTAGGCACCAAATAGAGGGTGGAGGAGTGAAGATAAAAGAAAATATTATCCAATTCCCTCAAGGGTATTAGATTAGGGTCCACCTCCTATCTCCTCTCTTGTTCATAGTGTTCAGTAAATATGAATGGAGAAGAAATGAAGGACATATTTGAGACTCCTGGAGTTGTGAATGACTCACACCCAGGTAGGGAGTGTGCCTCCGGAAGCACCCTTGCAGTACACAGATCTGCTGTCAAGGAACCCTGGAGGCTTCTGGGAAACCACTGATTGTGAACTTAGTAACCAAATGCCCCCTTGTCCAGGCTTCTGGAGGTTGCCCATTCAAGGCATGGTGTACTTGCTCTTCCAAACTCATCTAAATTACATCAATAACAGAGCGCACTCTTTAATGAGCTCTCAACTTTAAAGACTTGAAGGATATTAACAAGCCGCTTGACAAATGGTGCTTAGAAGCACATTAAAGACGCTGCTAATGGAGCGCATAATGACGGCTAATTTTCGATCAGATATAAATTAGAGCCCCAACAGTTATTTGCCTTAAGGACTTTATGTAAATGATTCTGTTCTGTATAAACTGAAAAGCGAAGAGAGCCCTGCCATTTTGGCAATCCTTGTGGATATGATTAATAGAACTGCAACAGAATTGGGCAGAGACAACTGATGGCATTTCCATCTAAAAGTCAGTGTGTTTAGGTGGTAAATAGGCTATCTTCTACAGTGGATGTGTGCTTCTTCTTCCAGCAAAAGCATAAAAATGCCCATGGCCCCTCCAGTTGACTAAACAGTTCACAAAACTAGAGTATCCAGACTTATCTTCCCTTAGCACACACCTTTACAGCCACCAAGACCCAAGACAAGCCACTTTGGGGTCTTTCCTTGGGACCCAAATCTACGTCACGTGTTCCTCAACCACATGTTCCTACATTACCCTCCAAACACTGACAACTCCACTGGAATCCAAGACTTACTGATCATTTTAGAAGCTCCTCAGGGTGAAACCACTTGAAATCTTATTCCTAGCTTGGCTCACAATTTATATTCTTCACGAATGTTCTAGGAAGGAGAAGAGGGTGGGGCAAAGAGGAAGAGAAGGAGGATGGAGATGAAAATGTGCCAGTGAGATGGGAAAGAGGGTGAAAAAGGAAGTGAAAGGAGTTCAGATAAGAAAAGTCGGAAGGAACAACATTCAATTCAAAGTGGAAGGGATGGAGGAGGGAGGGTGACTGTGGGAAGGAAAGTAAGAAGAATTAAGATGTGTTCCATACACGTACCTACTCCCCACCTTGAATGTAATCATTATGGACTACAAACATGTACTGATAAAAAACTGTTAAACATGGAAGAGATATTGTGGCTTTTTAATTTTTAAACTTGTGTTCATTTATTTATTTTTTGCTGTTCTCTCTTACACTCTCACATTTGTCAGAGTGTGCAAAAGAGTTTGGGGTTTGATTCTTAACATGTAATTTTTTCCAATCTTTTCCAGTTCTGGTGGCTCATGGGAAGCTGGGAGATTATTTGACCAATATCCAGGTTCCACTTTATTGTCTACTTGCCATGCTGTAGGGAAAGTATTTTATGAAAAACAGATTTCTTGAAGCTGCATCCTAAACAAGATGAAAGAGTTTGAATGTGTGAGTTTGCAAAACCTGAAAAACAAGCCAATCCTGGCTGGAAGTGGCTTGTTTATTATGAATTACAAACAAAAATCCAGCCTTTCTGCTGTAAGAAAGCCAAACATTATTCCATCTCAGTCTTCTTTTTCTGTCTTTTACATGCAAGATAAATAGGAATTTGGATAGGATCACTTTTACAAGCAACTCATAAGCAGTACTACAGTTGATAGAGAAATCCTGCCTCCATAAATGAGCTGTTTCCTACCAGTGACATCAGCTTCTAAGATTTCCTCATCCATTTGAGAGATGAGTAGAGAGAAGAAAAGGGGGAGGGAGGAAATGGAAGGGTGAGGAATTGAGCATTAAAGAGACTTTGCCTAAGCTGATTAAATCATTTTATCTTGCAGTAACTGATACCTAATAGCCATGAGTTAAGTGGTGTGGAGTGAGGATGCGTCTTGCCATCATTACTAACTTACGAAGTAGCTTCAAATTGGGATACAATATATATGGTTGTGCTTAGTTTTTATTAAATATGTCTCCTCTCCCTTTCTACCTTTTTCCTTAATCGCGCAGTCCTAACATTAAAAGGGCATATGAGAAGTATCTGGTCATTTTTTCTATCCACCAGTTTAGGATTCTGTAGCAATGGGAACAAATAAAAACAGCAGGTTCATACTTTCTTTGTCTGGCAGCAAAATCCTGCTCATTTATGTTTCCATGATCTTACACTCTGTGGATCCCAGAATTGGACAGGAAAAAACTATTTTTGGAAAACTACAACTTAGAGTTATATTAATAAAGTAATGAATAACTAACCATAGGATTCTAGTCTCACCTGATTTTGAGAGGAAATGTGGCTGAGCTTTTCAGAATGTGAACCAGAGTTTCCAAATCAAGAGAACCTGATTGGCTTCTTCTTCCTCTTCCTCCTCCCATAGAGAATGTATAGATCATCATCTTTGAGAAACACTGGAATTGTCTTGACAGCAAATGGATGCACATCACCAAGAGGAATTACCAGTGATCCAGATGTTTCTGCTCCTCTCCTCAGAACAAAATGAGAACACCTGGTGAACTGAGACTGGTAGGGCTACTACACAGAAGCCCTGTTTATTAGAGCTCCCTTTCCCATCTGCACACCTACAGTAAAGATCTACGTTAGGGAGATGGCGGATGTGGTCATTCTTTGCATCCCCCCCTCCCACCCAGGGAAAGATACAGCTCCTCTTCCTATTAACCGTCCATCCCTCCCATACATACTCCCTCTTTTTCTTATTCACCTCTGAAACTCAGACCAAATCCTGAAGAAAAAAAAGATGTATTGCTGAAAAAGAAAGCAGCATAAGAAAAAAAATCAGTGAAATAATTTTGGAAATGGAATAATGGACCTCTCTGATAATACTTTAATTAAAAACTCTCCGGGCTGCAAAGTGAAGCAGTGATGAGAGAAAGGCAAGTAGCCAACCAATTCTTACCTAACCCATTACCACCATTCCTTGGAAGCTGGAGACTTAATGTAAGGGTGTGGACCCCAGGTCCCTTGGCCCTCAAACACTGCTCTTCTCCCTGATGGAATCAGAGATGCTAGCTCAACAGAAAGGGCCATACTCCCTTCGCCCAGACCTCAGATTCTGGAGGTAGAGGAGGAAAACAGTTGCCTTCATTCTGGCTTCAGGTGAAGAAAAACCTCCCTCCAGAACTGAAATGGAAAGTTATCCAGTTTGGGTATCATTCATTGGAATCTCAAAGTTGGCATCAAAATGGAACTTACAACTTACGAGGTTGGTTAGCCAAACCACCCTCTGTGGGGGCCACCAGGAAGTCTGGGACAGAAAGAGCTTGAAGCTCTGAACCAAGACTCCCAAGAGAGCACTTGATCACATTCTGGCCCCTCATCCCTGAGTGCAAGCCAGGCCCTCCTGCCCTCTCTGGAAGGCACAGAAGCACTGCCACCGAAAGACTCCCATTTGCTCTCTGAATAAAGCCAAGTGAACCAGGAGGATGCCTGTAGCACTCAAAAGGTGAAAGCCTGCTAGCTGCACTTGTTAAAAAATATGTAAATGGAGGTGAATCTCAAGCTCATTCCCTGGAGAAGCAAGGCTCTTGATTAGACTAAGAAGGTGAGGTTTTGACTGAGTTTGAAAAGTGCGTGTGTGATCCAGATAAACAGTTTAGAGGAAAACACCAGAATTAAAGTAGAAGTCCTTGGGATCTTGAGATCTACATTGTTGTGGGTGTGTGGCCTCAGGCCAAGCTCTCAAAGGACCCAGAGTACTCAGGCCCCTCTTCCTCACTATAAAATGCTGGTTTCAAGAGCACCTTTACAATCCAGGCCTTCCTTTGTTATGCCAGGGGCCAGTCTCCACCAAAGAAGCCACAAACTAAGTCCACCTGCGAGGCAACCAGAAGGAGCTCCCTGGTTTATATTTAGGAAAGCCAGAGGTGAGGATTGGAGTAGGAAAAAATGTCTGTTTTAGGCAAGAATCAGATCTTAGAGGGAAATTTTACCCTTACATTTTAGCCCTGGGTCGCTGTTGAAATTTGAGCACAAGGTGAGGATTTTTGCAAAAGGATTTCTCCACTTCCTTCACCTCCACATTAGGCCAAGAATTCCTCAAACCAAGAGTCAGTGAGTTTCCACCCAGTTTAACCAAAATGCAGATGGCCATTTAGGAGAGTTAAGGCTGCTTCTGGGAGATATGATTGTCAGGTGAGCCTACCAACCTCAGAATAATCCAGACCCTCCAAGAATACAAACACGGGCCTGAAAGAACCATGCAGAGGGTGTTGAGTTCGGCCTTCTAATCCCTTTCAAACACAGCAGTAACTTGTCATTGTTTTTAATCAAGCCTCGTTAGTTTAACAGGATGACTTTGACATCTTCCAACAATTTCACGAGCCAGTTCGATTTTTACAAAGAATATTAGATACATAGTTCTTGTTTTCTTTCCTCCCCATATTAACGCTGGGAGACCTGGAAGCTACAAGACCATCCTATCCCCATTACCAGTGGGGGAGGGGGAGGCAAAAAAGCAAAATCAAAAGATAAAACCACTCACCAGTATACTCAAATAAGGTTTCCTATAGGCTCCTAGGGTCCAGAAACTGCAAAAGTTAGGAGATAGCGGAAAGAGGAAGTACGTTGTTCACTTAAAAATAAGACGAAGGGCTGGGGATTTAGCTCAGTGGTTCTGCCGCCTGGCGCTCAAGCGGAAGGATCCGAGTTCGATCCCCGGTACAAAATAAGTAAATAAAAAATAAAAATAAGAATTTTTTAAAAACAGTGATACAGGCCCTACGGGAGATGAGGGGAGCACTGGCTGATGTGAGCTACAGCCAAGTCAGTGGTGGGGGAGGGCGCTCGCTCTCCGCTGGTGACAGCTGGAGTAATGGTTGCAGACCCAGCCAGGGGGTGAGCCTGGGACGCTGGGCGTGGGTGGGGGAGCAGTAATTACTAGCCAGGCTCACCGTCTCCCTACTTCAGAGCGTACCCGTGACTTCGGCGGTCCAGCTGCGCGCAGGGCTAGCTGCTGGGCCTCGGGGCATCCTGGAGCCTGAACGGGGGGGGGGGGGGGGTGCATGCTAGAGGACCTTAAACCCAGGTTTCTAAAAGGCTTCGGAGCTAAGACCTGCCTAGCCCCCAGGGATGCAGGTATGTAGAGCAAAACAAGGCTGAGTAGAGCCCACAGATCCTACCACCAGGCCAGCCTCGGGGACTGGGCAAAAGGAAAAGATGGGGCCGTGTACGTGTACGTGGGGTAGCAGCGCGGGAAAATGTGTTTCTCTGGCTCTGACACCCTGCCACGCAGGGGTAGGGGAAAGAGAGACCAGGTCTCCACCGATTCCTGCCACTTTCTCTCCCCGTCCGCAAAAGAGCCAACCCCGAGACGGCGCACAAGCTCCCTGGGGCCTCGCAACCCCGAAGTTAAGTGTCCACCGAGGGATCCGCCCTGGAGGGGGGACAGGCGGGGAGAAGGGTAGGGCTGTTCTGCGCCTCCTCCCGCCTCCCGCCCCCGCCTCCCGCCTCCGCCTCCCGCAGGCTGGAAGCCTCACGTACTCTGGGATTTTTTCAGAATAATTGATGGGTCCAGTTCTCCAGAGCTTTCCCGGTGAGAGCGCAGCCGACCGCGCTAGAATTTAAATAGACGTGATTAGTAGAATGCAAGGGGCCGAGGAGCCCCGGCCTCTCTTTCTGGCGGGTTCCTGGCTGCACGCCTGGCGGGGGACCTGCGCCCCCAGGCCCTGGGGGCCGCGGGCGGCTCTGCGCCCCACTCCCGGCCCTCGGACTCCACTCCTCACCCCGCCCCGCCCCGCCCATCTCTCACCAGCCCGCACCCCGAACCCCGGGGAGGAGAGAGGAATGCGGCTGGCGGGGAACCCACGGCCAGGGGGTGCGAGGTGGGGCAAGGACCCGGGTTCCCTGCCCCGTAGGAGTGAAGCCTTGGGCTCCGCGAGCGAGGAAACCCCTCGGGTGCGGGTTGCGCCCGCGCCCTGTTCTCCGGCACAGTTCCCTTCTCTACTACCCCCGTCCGGTCCTCGCGGGCCCACTTCCCCCCAGGCTGCCGGCCTGAGGATCCCGGACCTCGGGTCTAAGGGCGTTTCTTCACTTACCCCGCGCTCCGAGACGGTCCCCTTCGGGAAGAAGTGACCTAAGCTGGGAAAAGCCTTCGCCTTCTTACATCCTTATCTCATCGACTTGTTCCTGAAAAGGGGGCTGTGCATTCTTATAACATCTAAGCCAATTAATATTGCATTAACTCTATTTAAAACACACACACAAAAGCACCAGAATACTGCACCCTATCAAAGCCATCTATTATTCACGGGAATGTAATTGGAGACCTTAAGATCTGTGTTACCGGGCAATGGAAGAAAACAGAGTCGTGACAATATTTCAGAAAGGAATGGGATCCGAGGGTATCTAATATTTAATTTCAAGTCTGTGGTTTTCTAATTCGAGATTAAAAGCAGTCACGTCTTTGAAGCCAGACAGTTGGTATAAATGTACAGTTAAAATATTCTATTCCGCGGTCCCTAGACAGAGCTCTCTACTCGTCCCAGGCTTCATTAAATTTTTATTATCATCCCAGACTAGTGCAGGGAATGAGCGGAAAGACTGTCCATCTAATTGCAATTGATAAAAAAAAAAAGAAAGAAAGAAAGAAAGAGAGCTCTTAGATTTCCCCCTCATTTTGATACATTAACAGCAGTCTTGGTATGGCCAGCCTTTCCCAATCCTGTGATACACACAATCACATTATCACACACACATACATTTTCTACTTTCCAGTAGGACCCCGGCTTCGCCCTATTCTCTGCCCTTTGGAAGGCCTGGGGCTTTGGTGAGTGTAGACAGAGGGTAGGAGAGACTGGCTTCAGAAAGTCATGTATTCACTCAGTTCTTGAAGCATCTGGCAAAAGATCAACAAGAGACAACATTTGCAGTAAGCTAGATCTTCCTGTGGCAAGATGAAAGTATATTGTTACCCAAACAAAATAAACAGATTATTAGACCAGGCTGCACTTTTTCACAGCCTTTTCACCGTTCAGGATGAAATCAAAGAGCAAGATTTTCATTTTATTTCTCTCTTTCTGACTGCTCCCCTGCCCCATCTCAGTGAGAAAGAGAGAGGGCTCAAAACGTTTGTTCTTCTTCACCCTACTTCACTTGCTGCTAATCTGACTGTCACACACGCGACCTAGTAGATTCGTGTGCATGTGTTCAGGGACCCGATCTCAACAAGGGTGCTTTAAATTTTTTTTGAAACTGGTGTAAATAAAGCTTTTCATCTCCAGGCATTGAAAGTACTGAATAAAACCTACAGTTTGCTTTCTGAGCAGCTTCCTATTATCACTTCGCCACTTAATTTTATTTCTCTTCTCTCCAAGTTAAATAGAAAGACTGGCTCACAGGGGAGCTGCCATGTGCCTGCAGACTGGGGATGTCAAGCAGAGAGGCGCACTGTGCAAAGTTAATTTCAATTCCCGCGGAGGATTTCACATTCGGGCTGGCTCTGACCCACAGTAATTAGCTGAGATAACTAATGATTACTTACTTATTCCTTGTAATTATCTGGATTTAATAATTCGCTGTGTAATTTATTAATTCTCTCATAATAGACTTTCAGTACTGGGAATGGCTTCTTTAAAGGGGCAAGGAGGGAAAATTCAGCAGTATTTTTCTGATTGCCATAAATCTGTCTCCTGACTAGTGTGGACTTCAGGAACATCCAGAAAGCTTTGTCGTCTTTTTTTTTCCTCGCAGAATACCAATCCAACTCCCCCCCCCCCCCCGCTTCAAGTTCAACTGCAAATGTAAACTTCAGTTCTGAGTTCTAATGTGAATCATTTGCCTAGAAACAGACAAATTTCTAATTTTATTGTCATGGCTTACCCAGAAAATTTGGAGTTCAACTTTTTAACAATATGCTTTATAAAATCAAGTGAATTTTTCAATATCTTTTCCACTATCACCTCTGTAGCTTACTCAATCAAAATTAATTGATTTATTGGAAGTTTGAAATAAAGCATTTTATCCTCAAAATTCTAATTCTCTTGGCAAGTAGAGATGTCAGGACTTGATTATATATATATATATTCTTATTTAGTTTTGAAACACATTTTATAGAAAAAGGAAACATCAAAAAGTATGTACATATCAATTATTCCTTTGCTTTTTAATACTGCCCTTATTTTCCCCAAGCAAGATGTCAATGAAATTTAATGACAAAGAATTGACAACTGAGTTTATGTCAGGTATCCAAAAGAAATTCCATTCTTTCTGAATAATATTTTTGTCTAAAGAATACTTAGACACCAACCAAGGATTACCTGATCTTTTCTATTAGTGGCTTATTCCATTTCCATTTGGACTCAAATGATTTATCCAGTTGAGTATTTTGAAAGTCAGCAGCAAGTGTATATTCTTAAAAGACTGTGCATAGTTCCATTCTATTCTTACCTTTAATTTTTTTTCTTTAAGACCAACTCTCTTTTCTCCAAATCACTTTGGCTTTGTTTTTCAACTCTCATTTCTAAAAACTTCCAAAATATATTTCTTTTGAAAATTCTGCTTTATCCACAAATGACACATTTAAGCAGGCTCTGAGAAGAGAAACATTTCAGTCTTGTAGGCAAGAAGTTTTTGTTTTGTTTTGCTTTGTTTTTTGCCCTTGTAACAACAGAAAAGATGAATTTAAAATGTGGTACAGTTTTTTTATATCCAAGAACCTGAGACAAAACACACACACACACACACACACACACACTTGGTAAATTAGGGTAAAATATAGGTTTTAAGCTCAGCTGTTGAGGCAAATAGAGTTGTTACTACATAACTTCTTCACAAAAATCATAGCCATGCAGGCATGCATTCAAGTTATCATGTGCATTGAAATTTACCAAAAAGAATGAACACCTATTTTATTTTTGTTCAGCATATTTCTCGACTTGTACTAGTTTTACAAGATTTCTGTCTTCCCTCAAAGATGCCATATTTGAAGAAATAAAACAATAGCACAACTTGTCTGTCTTCTCTCCAACTTACTCATCTTTCTCCTAATGTACATAACCTTCTATAAAATAAATACACATGCTCCTTCAATAAAAACCCACATATGGGAAAGGGTAGATATTATTTATTGAAGATCATTTTTATCTTAAATCAGCAAATCTCATGTGCTACACATTCAAGTTATTTCATTATTTTTCTCCACTGTAAAAAAAAGCAAGCAAGCAGAAAGTTCTTGGGCTGGTTAGAACTATTGGAGTAGGGCGCTCCTGTGGTAGCTGGCCATGGTGCTGAAACCAAGACCGGAAAACTGAATCTAAGAATGAGGAAGGAAATGGCCAGGGAAACAATTGGCCTCTAAAACGCAGAAATAAAATTCAATTATCAATATATGACTGTATCTTAACTCACAACTCCTTCTTTTAGAATCATGTGTTTCTATGTTTTCTTATGCATCTATGCAACGTATTTCACTATTTCTAAATGAACTCTTGGATATTGTTCTTCAGGTATCTGCATTATTTCAGTCATAGGGTAAAAAATCCCCCTGCCCATTCACCATCCAACTTTCACCACTACTTTTGTTACAATTGGAAGTTATAATCAGTTTCTAACAATATTTAACCCCAAGTTGAACCACTATAATGATTTTCATTGAGTTCTGGGCTATTTTCTAACCTCTCTCCAAAATAAGAAACAATTTCATATCAGAAGGGTCACGTTTCAAGTTTGCAGAATTACCTCTGGAAGATGACCTGGTTCCTTCCTCTTATTTGATGTAGAGATTAGTATAGTGTTTGCATACTATTACTATGACTAATTGAAAATATAAATATCTAAATCAGAGCCTGACTGGAAAGATCAACTTTCAAAATGTAATGTGTTATTCAGCTATAGTTATTAACATTATTAAAATAGGTTGGGGTGTCTTTAAAGTAGGATCAGAAAAATCAATGTCTGTATCAAATGCACACCATTTCCTTGTGCCAGTACCAAATCAGTGATACAAAGACTTTAACCAGCTCTGGTGTCAGACTGAATCACAGAAAGAAGAAAAATTTTCTGCTTCTCAATCCTCCCCCAACTTCTTCCTGAGCCACACTTTGCCTATTGCACATATTAGTTTTATTAAAGGTCATGGAGGGAAATAGACAAGACAAGATAGACTGTACTTTGTAAGCCAGCAACCAGGTGCTTCCTACAGTGACTTGGGTCATTATAGGAGTGTGAGTGAACTGAGAACTATGATGGGCAAGTCCCTGGTCCTCAACCTCAGGGCTCTCCAACCAGGGCTTGGGACTTGCCACACCCAGTCTTCAGATGCTTCTGAAAAGTAAGCTAAATTCCCTTTTCCTTTTACCCAAGAGATGGCAGGGAGTGGGTTAAATTGTTTCCATTCACTATCTGTTCATAAGGACTCTCTTTGCAGAATCAGTGCAGGCAGGTCTGCAGAAAGGACTCCAAGGGAGACATTTGGAGCCAAATATCACAATTTCATCTGAATATAAGAGCAAAGGACTCTGTGATATGAGGTCTGGATAGTAAGAGGCTATTATAATCCTGCTTTTTTAATGCACTTCCAGAGAAACACCCCCTACTAAGTCCAAACCATAGTTTGATAAAACCACACCCATAAATTATCAAAATGTCCTTCTGCCCTTAAAACTCCCCCTTCAAAGTAATTCCCACATAAATGATTAGAACAGCATCACATTTTAAAAGCCATTTAATATTAATAGCATATTTTAATGAAAAAACAGCATACTTTGCCAATAAAACATTAAAATCATCTCTTCAGTGAAAGACAATCAAACAACACCAAAAATAACTTAATACATTACCATAGTAAATAAACCATCTATTAACAAAACAAGGTCATATACAGAACTCAGGACTTTAGAGAGCCTCGAATGGAACAGCAATACAGCAAAATTTGTAAGAATATATCTATATGTGCGTCATTTTGAATGAAATATTTACAATAGATAAGGTACCAGTCATCATGTACCTATTTTTTGTTCCAAAAAATTCTACCAAACAATGTGAATTTACAAGCAGTGCACTGTCTTTCTTATAGTTCAATTTCATTCTTCTACAAACAAACCTCCAAAAGGAAAAACTGAAGGATTTCTATAACTGTTAAAATGTAGCCAATACAGCAATTGAAAACTGGAAGATTGGAATACCTTGGTGAAATCTCAGAATCTGGGAGGAAAAGCACCAAGTGGAAAATGCACCAAAAGGTAGAAAATGATGCATTAGTCATGTTTCCATTTGCTTCTGCTCTTGGAGATGTGTCTGTGTTTGTGTGCATGTGTGCGTGTGGGGGCGTGTAAGGGTGAATGTGAGATCGCGTGTGTAGTGAGGACGATGTGGGAATCCCCATTAAATATGTAACAAAGTAAACAATACTTTGGACAGTGAATCAGGTCTACACGATTAAGACATCCATTACTGAGGGTCAACTCACAAATCAGAACACTACCAGTAAAAAGCAAAACAGAACAAAAAAGCCAATCTTCATTCAAAGTGAGAATATACAAATGGGCCAAAAGGAACACAGTTTAAGAAGAAAGCTGTAAGTATTCAGTAAACTCATCAAAGAAAAAATTTTGAACATCACTGACTATACGTTTTTCCCCAGTTTTTATTTCTAAATTTAGACTAAAGAAGTTCAATTAATTAGAATGTGCACAAAATTAAGTTGCTAGAAAGATAAATTAATAATTTACAGAGGGTTGTTCGGCAATAATCTAATGATAGCTCTCAAGATCAGTGGACACAGCAGGCGCAATGCCTTTCTTTAGCATTAACACTTCAGAGAAGGAAGAAGGGGGTAAGAACCACAATAAAAATATATGTATATAATATACAGTGTAAATGCAGAAAATCTGCCATCTTTTTTAAAATTGAAAATACTTTAGAGATGTCTCTATCCCATTAAGCATCAACTCTAGTTTAAAGTTTCAGTCTTGAATCAATTTCTATTTCTGAAAAATAGCTGCAAAGTGTACTTTTAAACTTGAACAAGGGTGATGTCTGTAAGAATAAAAACAAATCTTACTTGCTCGATCTTGCGGACTTTTAGAGGCTGTCTTGCTTTCCTGCCAACAGCCAACTCCACACTTCCTGGGAAGAAGCCGAGATGGGGTTAAAAGGGGTAACTTTGCTACAACTTGACAGATCCCACCTCTTTTTTCTCTTTACTTTGAGAAACCTTTTCATGGTTTCACTGCCTCGGGCTCAGTTGCTCACTTGTTCACGCTCTTCAGTCCTCGCGGTCTCGGGGTTCACATTTACCGGAATTGTTTCTGGTCGCCAAAAGTGGAAAGAAAACAGGCAAAAGAGGTGGGGACGTGGAGGGGAAGGGGGCCAGGAGAGGGCTGTCCCTGGAGAGGCCAAGGGCCTCCTAAATGCCGGCGGAATATTTCATTCTTTTCTGTTTCTGCCTCTGGTTGCAGAACCAGACGCGCACCACGTTTTTCTTAAGATCCAGCTTCTCCGCGATGGCGGCGATCTTCTCCGAGGAGGGCCGTGGCTGGATGGCGAAGTAGGCTTCCAGCGAGCGCTTCTCGGGCGCGGCGATGGACGTGCGCTTGCGCTTCTTCTCCGCGCCATTGAAGAGCTCGGGCTTGGTGAGCTTCTCGCGGTGGGACTTTTCGGCCTCCTCGAGCCACGCCTGCAAGATGGGCTTGAGGGCGATCATGTTGTTGTGCGACAGCGTGAGGGACTCGAACCTACAGATGGTGCTCTGGCTCAGAGAGCCCACGCCGGGAATCTTGAGGTTGGCCAGCGCGGAACCCACGTCGGCCTGGGTCACCCCCAGCTTGATGCGTCGCTGCTTGAAGCGCTCGGCGAACGCTTCCAGGTCCCGCGGGTCGGCGTCCACGTCGCTCATGCATCCCATGTGTGAGGGCAGCCCGTGAGCATGGGCCATGCTGAGCGCTGCCTGGTGCATGGGGTTCATCGTGCCCATGTGCGGCGCGTGGGCGGGCGTGGACACCACCGAGCCGTCCGGGCCCGCCATGGCGCCCAGGGCCAGCCCGGGGCTCAGGTGCTCCAGCAGCTCGCCCTCCAGCGCCTGGTGCGGCTGGTGGTGGTGGTGATGGTGGTGATGGTGGTGGTGGTGCGTGCCGGCCAGCGCGGACGGATGCGAGATGGGTACGGACGAGGAGGAGGCGGCCGACGTGCACGGGATGGTGTTCATGGTGTGGTAAGTGGCGTCCGGCTTGAAGGGGCTGTGGTGGGGCGGGTGGTGGTGGTGGCTCTTGCTCTGGGAGACGATGTCCACGGCGGCCAGAGCCTCGGCGCGGGCCAGCAGACTCTCATCCAGCCCGCCGAATATATTGCTCTGCAATTGCAAGTAGAAGGCACACATTACGCTCAGCAGGGAATTGTGCACGCTCTCTCCGGAAGCCCCGGCCCAGCGCTCCACACCGTCACCGCGCCTACCACATTCCCAGAAGGTTATAATAATAACGACAATACTCCTGGAAACAGGAGGTGAAGAGGAGAGAGAGGGATGCCACGGAGAGAAGTCGAGAGTGCGGAAGGAGGAGGAAAGTGAGTCCACAGACAACACAACACAACACAACACGCGCGCAGGCAACATCCCAGGTCATAAAAATTAATATGAAAGGCAAGACCCGCTGAATACCTAACAGAGAGGGGGGGAAATTGGTTGGAGGGGTGGGGGGATTTGCTGTGCAGACATGAAAAAAACATCAAGCAGATAAAGGGGGCTGTCAAAATGTGCCTGTAAGCGGTGATTATGCAGAAATACGCACCGGTGGGGTTGGAAGACAAGCTCTCCGCATCGCCTCCGAGCCTCCGCCGCCTCCGCCGCTGCTGCCACTGCTACTGGAGCTGCTGCTCCGGCCTCCGCCGCCGCCGCCTCCAGCGTTGCTGGAGCTGCTGGGGGAGCTGGCCGAGGGCGCCGCGGGCGCCGAGGAGCCCGGCGAAGCGCTGTGCAGGGCCGAGTACTTGGGCTCCACGTGCAGGCTGCCGCCGTGCGGCATGCTGAACGCCTGCTTGCTGTTCAGCGACATCATCATCATCTTCCCGCCCGCCGGGGCGCTCGGGGGCAGCGAACTCTCCGGCCCCAGCTGCTGCGGGGAGCCTCGCGCTAAGTGCTCAGCCGCCGCGGGCGCGGGAAAGGGCAGCGCAAAGTTGTGCAAAGCCACCGCCGCCTCCAGGCTCCGCACGCTGAGCGGGTGACGCGCTCAGCTCCGCCGCCGCTTCTGCAGTCTGAGCGGGCGCCGTGCTCGGGGTGGCGCGGGCTGCAGACCTCGGCGCCCAAAACTGCCCCGGCTCCTCTCCTCGAGGCCGCGGAGTTATACGCCCCTCGCCCGCCCGCCCCCGCGCCCCTCCTTCCCGCCCCGCTCCTCCGCCCTCCCCTGCCGGGAAGCTCCCGCCCGGCTCTCGTTCACGCCCCTTCTCCCTCTCTGCTCCCCCACCGCCCGCCGGGCTCCGCTCCTTTCCGTTCTCCGGGCCCCCGCCTCCCGCTCCCCTGCCGCTCCCACTGCCCTCCTCGGCCCCGTAGGCGCTCCGATGTGGCCGCCCCTTCGCGGCGCTCCCGGCTCCTCCGTACCTTGGCACCCCTGCCCAGCCGCACCCACCTGGCCGGGTCCCTGCTTCGGTCACCAGGCAGTGCCTACCTAAGGGCCGGCCCCCAGCCCCTCCCACTTCTTCTGACGGGCCTGCACCTCGCCGGAAGAGAAACTCCGAAATAAAGTTGCGCCCCAGCCAAGTCGAGGTCCAGTGGGCTTTGCCCCGGCCGCTCCGAGTTGCTCTTACTGGCCGCCTCCGCCCTCGCCTGCTGCCTGCCGCTAAGTTCCAGGCCTCCGCCCCCACTCGGCCACCCCCTCCCGAGAGCGCAAGTGACCCCAAGCCCGGGATCCTGGCCTCTGCTGAGATCACAGACCCCGCGGCCAACCCGGGTGCTCAGCGCGGCCCGGAGCTCCCGCCTCGGTGCGCGCGGGGGTCGGCGCTCGGCTTCGCGCCCCCTCGGCCCGGCGGCGCCTGGCGCAGAAAAGACGTGGGTCGGCGGGGCTGCGGGGCTTTCTCTCCCTCGATTTCTCGCAGCTCTCAGCGGATTGGACAGCGGCAGAGCAGGCTCGGGTCGCCAGTGCGCATGCGACTCCCCCCTCACCTCTAGTACCCCCCCCCCGGTCTCACACACACACACACACACACACACGCACACGCACGCACACACACTCCTCTCTCACGCCTCCTTCTCTTCCCTCTTCACGTATCCAGAAAGAGTGAGTACAGTCTTGGGAGGATCCACTGGCAAACCCTGCCTCTGCATTTATTATTCTTCATTAGCTACAATCAAAGGAAAAAGGGGCAACCGACAGAGGAAGAGGTGGGCCAGGAATTACAGAGCGCATGTGCTGCCGAATACCACGACACGCGCGAGCGCACCCTCGGGGGCTGGCGCGGGCCCCACTCATCTCCATTTCCGCCGCCGCTCCGCGCCCAGAGACTGTTTTCAGCCAACGCTTCTCTCACACTTTTGTCCCAGTGCAGAACACTTTTCTCTAGAAGTGGACACACACTCAGTTCCAGTTGCAAAGCGTGAAGACAAGCCCCCCCCCACACACACACACACGCACACACTTGTACGAACACAGCGTCTTCTTTCATACCCCTATCTTCTCTCTACTTTCTGTGCTCTGGGGGGCTGCTGTCGCCTTCCTAGAGCGCGGAAGGTGCGGGGCTCAGGCGAGGGTGGGAGGGCCCCGCGATTGGCACGCGGGAGCCCGCGGGTGGCCGGCCCCGGCCGGGGTGACTGGGCGCAGGTGCAGGCGCTGGGAGCTTGGGGAAGGCGAGCAGGTGCGGGAGCGGGCGGCAGGCCTGCCTGAAAGGCGCTGGCGCGCGCTAGGACAAAAAGTGGAGACGAGCGTGGAAAGGAGGGACCCTCGGGTGGGGTGGTCAGCATCCGGAAGCCCCGCGGCGGCGGCTAACAGGGGCCCCGGGTCCACCCCTGACCTCAGCTAGGCGGGACAGCGGGCTCCAGCAGGGAGTGTCGGACTCAGGAGCAGCCTGAGTACCAGGAAGGCTCCGGCTAGGATAGCGCCGTGGGCTCTGTCCGTGGTCCTTAAATCTCTTCAGCTTTCCTTCGTCATTCCCCGGCTTGCCCTTCTCTTCCTCTCCGCGGAGGAAAATAATGGATAGTAGCCACAGGGCATTCCTACAAGCAGTGTTCCCGAGTCGGAGCTTGGAGAAGTCTGGGCACGGGACTGGAGAGGGGTGATGACATGAATGAACGTGGCTGGAGCCGAGCAGTTCGAGTGCGTACGAAGGTGCTTAATTTCTACCTCAACGAGAGCCGGGGTAATTTTCAGGAAACAACAACAACAACAAAATAACATTGTACAGCTCTCGACGTCTCAAGCTTCGCGAAATGAAATAAATCAAAGTTAAAAGCTTGAGTATCATTTAATTATAGTGCGAATAGCGCTTTGAAAGAAGTAGAACAACATCTCTAAACAAATTATGACTGGGCCAGGAAGGAATTATTAGATTGAAATTTCATTTAGGCTGGGGAGACACTCGCTTCACTGTGTAATCTGCTATGCCTCATCTGATTTGTATGCTTAATTCAGCTTGACGAATTTATTAGTTTTCATAATAGTGAAAAAATTCAGCAGCACTATGGGCTAATGCATTGTGTGTACTATAAATTGTATGTCATCGTGGAAAGGCTGAAGTCTATAGAAATCTTTTATTAATGTCGGTGTAAGGGGGGATTTTCGTGCAAGCCTTGGAGAGGTTCATACCAAACTCCACTGCTGCTGTGTCTCACTGGTCCATTAGCATATCGTCATACTAATTAGACCACTTCATCAGTGTTACAATTTCAAACTTCAAATTATGTTCTAATTAACAAGGGTTGTCCAATTTGCTTAATCTTCAAAAAGCTTTGGATGATCTAATTAGTATAAACTGTTGAGCATCTCAAAAGCCTAATAAAAAATCCATCAAACTGTTTTGGGTGTGTTTTCTATCAGTACTATGTGAGGGCCAAAGTGAGAGTAAAGGCAAAAAATAGCAGAAATAACTTCACCTACCTACTTTTCCCAGATTATTATAGTGAGTGAATCTTTTGGATATCACAGCCTCTAAATAGTGTGTTCATGTTTTTAAACAAAGGCACAAGAATGTCAAGAAGAAAAACCACAGGAGGAAAAAAATTCTTCTCTTTCATTAGGTGCCTAATTAGATGTAAAGTAAAAGTAACCCTAAGGAGTTTCCCAAGCATTATTGTGGCAACAGTCTGCTGAACTTAAATTGCAAAATGAAATACTTGGGGTGTTTTGAACCTCTCCCTGTCCCCTCCTTCATGGAGCTTAATTACTTGCAATAGTTGTTTTAATGTATGTTGTCACCTGGGAGTATTGAGAAATGCATATTGTTAATATGAATTAATCTTGATTTTAATAGCAGCTGACAACTGGTCTCCAAAATGCTAAACACTTGTCACCACTTCATAGGGCAAATAAGGTAATATAATAAATTCGTGTAATAGAGAGGGCACAGTTGAAATGATTGGATAAACTTTAGTATGGAATGTACTGACTAAAACTATTTTAAGTAAGAAAGTTCTCGTAGAAATATTTTCTTGACAATTAAAATCCATATGTCATAAATTCACCTTAACATAACTTTCTTTTACCTCTCACGTATTTCTCAGTGATATCTAATTCCAGGCAAGAAAAAAGAAAAACCTTGTGTTCTCATTATCAAGTTGTGATAAATTAATATGTGGTTGTAGGGCAATTCAGGAGTTTATTTACCTGTGTTTCCTTGGGGGAAGAAACCCCCAAGAAAACACATACATTTTTAAAAGTCAAGTCAGAGTTTGAATTCTTTTTCCATTCAAAGTGAGAAATGAACCATGATTATGTTGCATTAGAGGGAAAATACAATTCTTCCTTCATCAGCACCACTTGCAGCCTTGCAATGTTTCCCTTCAGGAGTGTCCAGAATACCGACATCCTTGCAGTGATATCAATAAAACCCATTTCAGTTTTGCCCACAGGCATTGCTACAAAGTGCTCCAGTGAGTGTGAACGCTGCTCTTAGAGGAAGAAAGAGTCCAGCCCCCCCCACCCCCCCAGTTAGCAAAGGCTATCTAAATAACCAGAAAGTTGGCAATAAACCGAGGGGGGAGCAGATGGCCCTGCATCAGATATCTGCTTCCCATAATCCAGTGTACCCTTGCATGCCCAAGCCCCTCTCCACACCTACAGACCTCCCTAAAGGGAAAACGGGGAAGACTTTTTTCTTTTAAAGCAGAGTTAGGGAAAATAGATCAACTGTGTGATTACAGGAGTCTTTCCTCTCACCAAGTCCCTTTGTTTGACAATAGCTTCTGTTCCATCCACTGGCAGAGGCAGGCAGATGTGAACCACTTCCCCCAGGCGAACAGAAGTCCACCGAGGCTTCCTGGCAGTGGGGTCCCTGAAGTAGGCACTCCCCACCCAGAAACTGACCCATGCCCGAAGCCATCCCAAGGGGAGAAATCACTGTCTCCCCTTGTTTCTGGGTCCTAATTTACTATTAAAATTTTAAGCATTGCATTCATATTTTACTGTACCTAATGTGTTTTATTAAAATTTAATCTATTAAGGGCAGTGTGATTTCTTTGTATTTCAAACAGAATTGAATTAGACTACAAGAAAGATTTCTCCAAAGACAGATCTGGCCCTATTGTGCCCCATTTCACTCTGGAGCAGCCAAGAGGTGGTGGAGGAAAGAGGGAAAGGATAGTTTCACTCCATCCCATCGCTGGTGATGTGGGGATTTCAAGGAGGTCACCAATCTGCTTTGGGTTCTAAATAGATGATGAACTCCCAGGGTGCTTACCCTGGACTCTGTGGCAGAATGGGAGTTGGGGGAGGGACGTAGGGGTGAGGACTTAAACTCCTACCCTGGCTGTCCTGGGAAGAAAAAAGAAGAGGAAAAGAGAACTCTTCCCTGTAACTGGGAATTTTGGAGATTCTCAGGTATCCAGTCACAGAGTGAAGTATAGGGGAAACAGCATGCTCTTGGGTTTAAGAGTTGAGATCAGGAACTGGGTTTCAGGAGAGGTTGGTATATTTTCCTCGGACATCTTTCCTCTTCCCAGTATGTCCACCACTGTTCCTACTATTGTCCAACTTTTCCTCTCCACTGGCTCCCGTGAGCCCCTTGCTAGAAGGAGCTCCCTTTCCAAGCCACCTCCACCTTCCTCCTCTCTGTGTCTTCCTGGCTGACTCTCACTCCCATCTCCCAAAGCAAGAATTTAGCGAGCATCTCCAGAAGTCTCCATACCCAGCAGTTTCCAGGCTCTTCTAGAACAAAATTCCAGCTCCCAACATCCCTCCCGACACAGCCCGGCGGGGGGAAGAGGTGGGGTTGGCTCCTGGCGCTCCTGAGAGCTTGCTCTAGAGCTTGGGAGAGACTTGCACAGGGCCAGGGCCCTGTCATTCGGAACAAGCCCGGAAAGGCTCTGTCTAGGTAATTCTGGACTGAGGGAAGCTGCCAGGAACAGGACAAGGATGGAGGGGCAGCTCCATAGAAAAGAAAGCTACGGTTGGTTCCCATTTTCTCCGAGGGAGGAGAGGAGGGGAGAGTTCAGTTTCAAGGAAAGCAGGAAGGAGGAGGAGAAGGAGGGAGCCGGCAGCCCCAGGCCAGCTGGATGCCTTGAGGCTCCCAGTCTTGGTCCGTTTGCTGAGGCCGAGCCTGACCTGGAGCTCACGCGGTGACAGCTGAATGAACCCACCAACTTCTACTAACCTCAGGCGGGAACACGACTGGGGCCAAGAAACTAAAATTTCCTCTGGAAAGGATTCAAGCCCTCAATCCCCAATTCTGAGCTCTCCAGAGAGAAAGGGTAGGAATTCCCACATTTATACATGGACACACACACCACACACACACACACACACACACGGAGGCACAGACACGCTCACACACGCATGCATACAGGTGCTGACACTCACTCACAGTCACTCGCATTCAGGCTTCTTCCCTCCTCTTCCCAATCCCCTTGAGGATGGAAGGCTGTCTGCCCACCAGCAGGCTCCCCTGTGTTTCTTTGCCCGGGAGAAAAAGTTATCTTTCGTTACAGTGAATTTCCTTGGTCCGTGTATTTACCTCTTCTCAAAGTTAAGTCCAGTCACGAAATCAAACTTAAAGTATTGGAACAATCAATGAAGACTTTTGCAATCCATGGCGCCTTGTGCTTCCTGGAACTAAAATAAATGCAAGAAATCGAAACTTAATTACTTGAAAGAAATCCAGAAATCCCTCTGCATAATTTATCCAGTCAGTTTTAGTAGCTTTTGTGTGTGGTGCAGTGTGTGTTAACTCTTGTTTTTGGTTACTATCCTGCTCCCCCATTGGTTCCTTGAGGTTTTCTGCCCTGTCTCAGCCCCCGAATTTTACCCTGCAGGAGGCTCCTGCTCCTGCCTCTCAAGTCACATTTCCTTTCAGACAAGCATCCCGGGGGCTGAGTGCTGTGTGTAGTTTGAAAATTTCAAAAGCTCATCCATTCTCTCTTGTCTTTTTTTGTTCACTGGGGCTATTATTTGAATTTCTGTGAGTTGCTCATACTAGATCTGAAACCAGGCCTCTTAGTAACTACAAGCCCGGACTATTTCTCTGAGGGAATAGTGCACCATCAAAAACTGCTATTCTGATGGTGATGGAAAAATTGGTTAAACAGTGCACTTTTTCCCCCTCTCCACAGGGACGCTCTTTCTGTTTTTTCTTTCATGTCATTGCCTTTTTAATGACTGAGTACTAAGTATATGTTCTGACTAAAGTACTCTACAAGGTACTTACTTGGACTGCAGATTTGAACACTAATTTCTTCCTGTGACATCTCTTCCTTTCAAATTCACTCATTTCTCTCTCCTTTAGTTTTCTAATTAACTGAAAATCTCACTATGCATAAAATACTAAAAGTCCTTTCATCTGAGAGCACCAATAAAATAGATGCTCCTGTGTTCAGCTCAAAGATTCTGGCTAAGATCAAATGAGTTTTGCACATTTCTTTACTCTCACATTGGGTACCCCTGGGAATTTAGCAATCTGATGATGACTGATGCTGTGGCCAGTGGATTTGTATCACTAAACAGTACCTGAATCTATTAGCATGGTGAGGCTTGCTCCATGGAGGAGTGCTTTTTCGTAGACACCTTGTAGGAATCTGAAGTAATGTTATGAAAGAATGAAAAATACATTGGGGAACAGTTTGGAAACTGAAGTACATTTTGATTTAACTTACATTAACAGAAATGTAATGTAAAAGTGAAAGGATCTAACAAAACCATTAATAATTAAAAAATAATTACAGATAGTCTATTCTTACTATTCATAACCACTCAACACTTTAGACAAAGAAAACAGAATACTCTTAATGGGAGTGAGATGTGAGCAGACTACTAATGAGAAGTTAACCACAGACTGGGCATTAGTCAGAGCAGATGACTTTTCCTTGGTTTTCTCAGAGTTTGCTCGGACCTTCATCATGTATCAATGTATACACACTGAATGTGAGCATTTATACAACAGAAATCTCTTGAGCAATAACCACACAGACCCTACTGAGTTCTGAGGATCAGGGACACCAGATGGTCTATCTATTAACCATCCCAACTGACAAATATTTATAGGTGCCTAAGAGATACAGGGCTCTGAAACAGATTTTGGTTAGACAATCCCATCCCACAAAGATTTCACAGAGTAGTCAAACTCCAAAGGCAGTAGTTTGTTCCCTATACTGTTTGTGATCCTGTACTCCTCTTCAAAAAGGTAGTGCCCTAGTATTTTCTTAAAGATGTGTGAATACATTTTTCTGTCACCTAAGTTGGATATATTTTATTTCCAGTATGTAATTTGCAACATACAAAGACTTTAGAGCAGTATTCTCCATGCAACAAATCTGCAATCATGCGTTAGACCTTTTAAAAAGTATCGGGAAAAAGATACAGTGACTCTATTTTGATTTTTCACTGCATATTCGCCTTTATTTTGTTTGAGAGACACATAGGACTGCCCCTAGAGTGCTCTGTTGATGTTCCAGGCACTGGGAGGAAATCAAAGCAGCCTGGCGGAAAGCAAACTTCACTGCCTCTTTTCAGAGATAAAGGGAAATCTTACAAAAGGAGAGATTTGCAGACATACAACTGGAATTCAATGAAGTCATGGCTGAGGCATCTGTTGGGAAGCCACCAGGAAGTGAAGACCTACAGCCCATGTCAAAACTTACACATCTGAAGCATCTGAAGCTTCCTTCCTTCCTCCCCCATCCCCAGATGAATTAGAAACAAAACAGCATGCCTTTTGTAGGAAACAGAAAAACCTATGGAGAAATGCTAATAGGTTGACTGCAAAGATTATAAATACTTCTTAGCTATATAAATATGAATTGAGTGCATAAAACATGTTAAATTCCTTGTAGGCATATTCTGTTTCCCCCCTCTCACCCCTCTCTCTCTCTCTCTCTCTCTCTCTCTCTCCCCAGCAGAAGGACACTGTAAATACAATAACAACAATTCAACTGTAAACATTTATCCTTTTTTAAAACTTTTGTATGTGGCCCTTGATTTACCTGTTAATCTCACACACACAAAAATGTGTCAACTAAACATAGAATTACAATATTTGTATGCAAATATATGTTAATGTTTCCCTCTTCCTTTCAGTCCTTGCATGTACAAATCCCTGAGATATAGTTAACAGATATGTGCTCTGATAGATGTTGTATCTTTGCACCTTGGCTAGTTTCTCCTGAAAGAAATGAGACATTAATTTGCCCTATCAGTACTATCATAATAAGTATACTGTATTTGAAAGTATTAAGAACTCTCTTCCTCAAAAAACACAAACACTATATATGTTGGGATGTCATATACTCTTTGCACCCCCTCTTTACTCATCTGAACAGTCCTACCCACATATTTTATGGATTTACTTCATTGTAGCCACCACTGACTGTAAACTTAGTCTAGACCACAAGGTCAGTCATTTCTATAGTGATCTTATGAGACACCTTGATGTTGTTTGTTCCCTTATCTTCCACATCACACTACGTATTGTCTTCACTTTTGTCCACAGACTGCAGATTTTACTAGAGAGGGTAAGGAGAATAGGCTACTTTCTCTTTAACATTTACCAGATATTTATGCTATCTATCTGTAATAAATACATGGTACTTCACACTCAACATCCTCTCCGATCTCCTTCTGGTGTGACTTCCTGTAGTGCAGAGTCTGTGAAGAATTATACCACCTAGACTTTTGTAGCTCAGATACTTCTGTGACCAAGAGATAGAACAAATGTGCACCATTTATTCTCAGTTATTGGGAATCTAAGAGGAGCGACACTTCTTCAGAGGCAACTGTTGTGTGCTGCTAAGATGGTATATTCCAGAAGCTTGTGGTTTCCCTGGTTCCTTCCTTTCTTTTATCCTTCCTGATTGTTGTAGAGCTTGAAGCTTTCCTGGCAAGCTAATTCTGCAGTGTGGTTCTGGTAGTCATTTCCAGAAGTTCAGCCTACACTCTGCTACTGCAGCTATTGGAAAGATTTGTAAGCATCTACCTTTATTGAGTCTCTCTGCTTTAAAAAACCTTGCCCGATTCCCAGCCTTAACACTATTTTCTCCACCGCTCAGTACTATTTCATTCACTTTTAATTGACTCTCCATCTCATTCCCTATAGAATCAATTGCAAACATTTTCCATTGTGCCATGATGACTTTGACCATATAACCTTACCTCCCGATTTACTAAGAAAATAGTTTGCTGCATCGTGTTCCCTTAAGTATTCTACTGCCACCTTACCATGTCTTCTGTGTTTTTGCCCAACATCTTCTCCTTTGATTCTCCCAGAAGTGCTAATCTTTAATTTTTCCATATCCTCAAGAGCTCTTACCCTCTTGCCAATCTCAGGACCCAGGCCTATCAACTTACTCCTTTAATGTATCTCAATGTCTCCTTTCCAATCTATCTCACAAGTAAATTTAGGATGCACAGGCTACAACAGCTAAATAAAACAAAAAGTTTCTTTTCATTAATTTCCTCCAATGTCTCTCTTGTTCATCATCACAATTTAGAAATGACAGTTGTATTTACTGCTTCCACTTATCACTTAATCATGTCTTCTGCCAAGATTATTTCAATCCTTAAATTATTAATGGTGCTCCCTTAGGGTGCCAGTGACCTCTCAGTTTAATATTCTTAAAACAAAGACAGTGGTCTTCAAATTTGGAATTTTGTGTTGGTTTTACCAGTTCATTTTGGGGAGGTTGTTTGGGCTTTGTTTTGGGAATCAAGGTCTGTAGTTCACTCTGAACTTGAACTCACTATGTAACACTGACTGGCCTCAGACTCATGGCAATCCTCCTGCCTAACCCTCCCACATACTGAAATTATAGTCATGTGTCACTACATGTGGCCTTTATACCAGTTCTCAACTGCAATTCTCATTTTGCCTCTCCCTAAGATACGGCTACTAATTGCATGTTCTTCCGTCGGGTTATTGAGTGGTTGAAATACATATTGAATGTCAAGGACTTAGCATTATTTCCTTGTATGTAATAAGCACATACTAAATGTTAGCTTTTTGTATAACAATATCAAAACAATCTGTAGACTGTGAGGGTCAGCAACTCTCTCGTTCTTGAAGTGGGTTGGCATAGATCTCAGCATATAATCTGTAAAAGTAGGACATGCCAGCCTCAGCAAAATCATCCTTTAAAACAGGCTTTATATTTTCCTGATCTTCATTTCCTACCCTCTCTCAACAATTAAACAGAGGCAGCTCCACAATGGCCTATCTACTGAGGCTCTTATATTTAAAATGTAGAGGTATGTATCACTTATTTGTTAATTTAAAGACACATTCAGAGAAACAAGGGGTTAATTGTTATTGGTTAAATGTTTTATTTTGTTCAAAATTCAAATGTTTATTACCCAGTTTCCTCCACCAGTTTAACATCATTTATAGCTTACTCTCTTAAAAATTCCAAAAGAAAACCATATTTGGTATGTAACCCTAAACATATTCAATATAGTTTCTTTTATCAAGTCAAGAGTGTTCTGCACATCCACCTTTGGGTGGAAACATCCACTGTTTCTTTTTTTCCTTTCCTTGCCTACTCTCTCCTTTCCTGAAAGCTAGTGGCTGCTTACAGATCTGTAAACTCTGTTTTTTCTTCTCCCTTGCTAATTCCATCAATTTCGTAGCTTCTGCTCTCTCCAAAATGCTTTCCCAAAGTATTACTCTGACCTCTTCTGAAAGTCAATGTCATATTCCTACAATATATTAGATCTTTCTGTCTCGCCACCAAGTACCCACAGACCCATATTATTTTTCAATATTTCAATTATGGAATTTACAATGCTAGGGATCTAACCCAGGGCTTCATGCATGCTAGGGAAGTGCTCTATCACTGAACTGCATCCCTGGCTATCAATTGTGGAATGTATTACTTTCCATTGTATAAAGTTTTCCCTTTTTTGAGCTTTTATTTGAGGCTGTGAAATCCCTGAAGACACACTCTATATGTGTGAGCTACACCCCATTGTGGTCTCAACGAGCTTGTCATCGATCCTATATATAGCAGACATGTACTGCAGACTAAGTGGATGATCATTATGATGGCAAATGATGTGAATATTGTACACTACAATTTGTTCTCTTGAGAATCTTTTTTGGCACTTGACCCAAATGAACAGGTAAGTGACAGACTGAGGGAAAACATTGGCATTGATCAAAAGCACAAAGAAAAAAAACAGGTAATACAAAATATCCTTAAAAATTAACATAAAAATAAACATATTAGAAAAGTGGACAAAAGATATAAGTAGTTTATAGACTGGCAAAGTTATGGGTTAACTAGAATTGAAAAGATGCTAGATCTAAGTACTGTATGTAGACAAATGTTAATGAAAACAATGAGGTACCATTTTATAGCTGTCATATTCATAAAATTGGAAAGTTAAGTAATATTAATGATTAATAAGGATGTGGGCTACAACCCATAACATAATATTAATAGATGTATAATTATTGGTATGGCCATTGCAAAAGCCAGAGTGGCAATCCTGAATAATATGGTCATGAGAATACCCTGTGGCTTACCACCGTGTTTTGCTGAACGTAATAGCTGACCAGAAAATAAGCATTGGTCATTATCATGGTGATGACCAGTGTCATGCAGAAGATTATGCCTCACTATTCTCTTTCTTGGTGGCTACTCTGTAATGGCAGGTAAGGCAAGGTGATTGGGGCTGGCCTTTTTAATCTCTAGTTCTCCAGGCTAATTATTTTCTGATTAGGTCTTAGTTTCAGGGAACAACAGCAATTCCACTACTGAGTTATACTGCAAAGAAATGAAAAGATGGACATGTTTGATGCTCTTGGCAGTGTTGTGAATAATGGCTGAAAGATACAGGCAGCAGACAGAAGAAGTGGCTCTTTGGACAACATAGAAAGGTCTTCAAATGCTGAGTCAAACTAATAAAGGCCTACAGTATAATGCCATTTATATACATATATACAAAAAGTACTTGTGCATCTTTCATGGATGTATCTTTATAATGCATAACTATACCATATAGTAGATCTTACGTATATGTCATATATATATCATATATGCAATGGACCCTTGACTTATGAACTCAATTTGTTCTCAAGGCCTGATTTTAACTCAAGTTGGTAAATTAAAGGCTGAAGCTCCTCTACACAGCCTTCTTTGTCCTGTATAATTTTTTTTTTTTTTTTTTTGGTACCAGGGATCGAACTCCAGTCCTTGCGCTTGTGCAGCAGGCAGCGAAACCACTGAGCTAAATCCCCGGTCCTGTCCTGTATAATTTTAGGTCACACTTTCTTCCAGGCAGATCGCAGTGTCAAAAGGACACTGGCCCAGGATTTCTCAATTAACCCCACACAGGAAAGGATGTTGTAATGTTCCTTCTAGAACTCATTAAGGGTTAAATCTGTATCTGAGACCATCTGGAAGCACAAGCAGGCAGCATTTGGGTCGTAACTCAAGACTTTTGTTGTAAGTTAAAACTAAAATTTCAGTCAGATCCCAAGTTGCTCATATATCAGGCTGGTTGTAACTCAAGGGTCCACTGTACATGGAAGGACATACTTCACTAGAGTAATGTCTCAGTCTATGCTGCTATTACAAAATGCCTGAGACTGGTTCATTTAAAGGACAGAATTTTATTTCTCACGGTTCTGGAGGCTGGGAACATAGGATCAAGGTGCTGTCTGATAAGACCCTATCTGTCTGCTTCCAAGATGGAACCTTGTTGCTGCATCCTCCAGTGGGGAGGAGTGCTACATCCTCATGTGGCAGAAGACCAGAAGCTAATCCACCGCCTCCAGCCCTTTCATAAGAACCTTGATCTCACCATGAGGGCAGAGCCTTAATCAAAGGACTCACCTCTTAATACTGTTACATTGGTTATTAAGTTTCACCACATTATTTCTGAAACCACCATTCAAACCATAGCAAGTAGGTACGACTGCCTAGTGGTAAGGAACCTGAGAAATCAATTAAGATAATCACAGGCCTCTAGAAGGTTCATTTCCCCTTAAGAATACTACTTCTACTCCTTAAAATATTAAGAAATTTTGTACAATAATAAAAGACAATGTTGTTTATAAGAGCGATCATTTGAAATGGCTTAAATATCCAACAATATAGGAATAGCTTTCTTACTTATAGTACAGCCATAGTATTAGATGGTATTGAGCCACTACAATCATGTTTTCAGAGATAATTCAATGACATGAGGAAATGCTTTAAGGTGACACAATGCAAATATGACACAAAACAATGATTCTTTTGTTCAAAATAAGTACATAGATGCAAACAGTAAAGAATATTTTTCATTTCGGATGTTGCATTTTAATTTTCCAAATTGTCAACAATGAGCTTTTATTCTTTTTAGAACCAGGATTATATACATGCCTAGATTTAGTCATAGATACAACTTTCCTAGGCTGTACTTTTCCTATAAAATTCTTTGCGTCTCTCACTTCAAGTACTGTAACTAAATGATCCATCAGCTGAATATCAGGTCACCTCATTCCTTACCACCAGCTTTGTGAATATTTATATATTGGAAATAATATTTAATTGATGGGAGAAGGTATTCTCCTATCCAAGTTTTTTCACTTTTAAAATTTTAATTTATTAGTACATATATGCAGTACATAATGTTAACATTCCTTGTGGGAAGTTGGTACATGCACATAACACATCCTAATTCCTTTTTTTATCTCCTTTCCCCTCCCTCCTCTTCCATCTAAGTTTTGTAGTTCATCTATGACATGTGGAAAAGCTCATAGGTTTGCATAGAGGAGCCAATCTTCACTATTACACACTTCACTGGGAGCTACACAAGTTGGCTCTCTAACTATGGGTTAAATCATTTCAGCTGCAATCCATATTGCCCATCTTTGTACAGTAATGAACCAAGACTAGTAATATTTACTTGCTGTAGTTTGAATGATGGTATCTATTTCAGAAATAATGTGGTGAAACTTAATCATCAAAGTAATAGTATTGAGTTGAGTTGTTTAAGTGATTAATATGCTTCCTGGATCAGTAAGAGGCAGAATAAGAAGGGGCATATTATCAGACTCACTAATTTTACCCTTTTCAACACATCTGTACTTTATTACAGAAAAGAGTACACATTTGAATCTAGGTATAGTGGCACACCTATAAGCCCAGCACTCTGGGAGCCTGAGGCAGGAGTATCACCAGTTCAAGCCTAGCCTGGGCAATTTAGCAAGACCCTCCCTCAAAATAAAAAAATTAAAAATGAGAGTTGGGGATACAGCTTAGAGGAAATGCTATGGGTTCACTTCCCAGTATGGAGCAGGAGAGAGGGAGAAGAAAAGGAGGAAGAGGAAGAGGAGGAGGAAGAAAAAGGAGGAGAAGAAAGAAAAGGAAGAGGCACATTTGGTTAGTGTAAAAAGTAAAGATATGTTAGTTTTAATTTTGTTTTTTTGTTTTTTCTTTTTTTTGGTACTGGGGATTGAACTCGGGTCAAGGCGAGTGGCAGAACCACTGAGCTAAATCCCTGGCCCAAAATAATTCTTTTTTTTTTGTACCAGGGATCGAACTTGGGACCTTGCACTTGCGAGGCAGGTGGAGGAACCACTGAGCTAAATCCCCAGCAAAAACATTTTTTCTTGAGACAAGGTCTTTCTACGTATTTCAGGCCAGCGTTGAACTCACTGTGTAGCTCAGGCTGGTCTATAACTTGTGGCGATTCTCCTGCCTCAGCCTCCCCAGTGCTGGGATTACAGGTGTGCAGCAGCGCAGCAGGCTAAGATGTTATTAAGAAAGTTAAAATGGCTTCTCTATTCTCAGATAATATTTCCTGGATGATATATACTTGGAGAAATGTTGCAAAATACTTTTTTTAATTTAAAAAATGATACCCAGTGAAAACTGGATTTATACTCCAACGACACAGAATTTCAATCTTGAACCACTCCATTAGCTGCAAACACATGGCAGAGTAAGATAAAATGTAAGAAAAGAAAACTTCAGCATGGCACAATAAAGGAGGATCAGTGGTTTCATCTCAAATATACCAGTGACAAGGAAACAACATAGATAGTACATTCATTTTTAAGAGAAATATTCAAGATTTTAGGCCCATGAGTGCCCAGGTAAGCGCTTTCTGGTTCATGAGTTTTAAATTTAAACACACACATAAGTATCATGTCACACCTCAAGACAAGGTTCAAGTGTAAACTGCTATGATTACGTGGACTTACACTTTTCGGCAACTTCTGAGCCAACATATGTATGGACAGTGAACCACACACATAAATTTGCATCATTAGTTGTAATCTAGGCCAGGAGCAACGTGATCCAAATTTTCTTTCGATTGAAACGTGACATGGAGGAACTTAAAAGACAAGAACATTCTTCTGCTGTCTTACTCTACTTAGCACCAAATGGCAACAGAGACTATAATAAAAAAATGCAGAGTTTCATTATTTTGGGAAAAGTGAACTCTTCAAAGTTAAACCAATATGTTGAGTCCAGTTAAGTCTACAGTTAGATGAATTTATAGTTAAAGCTTCATTTCATTCTGTGCAATTGGCACGCAAGTGAACTTAATTTCTTTGTTCATCTCAATTGTTTTCTTAAGAAGTGTTTATTGAGTGCCTACAATGTACGAGACCCTGTGCTAGACTAGCTAGATAAGTATGTCTGTGACATTGTAGAGACAGACTGCAGTATTTGGGATTGGGGGAAAACCTCCCAAGGAATCAATTATGGGTAATAAGAAGCAAGAAAGGAGAGTGGTCATTACATTCTTGGCTGGATACTTGCTAAACTTCAGAATTTTTCTAGCCTTAGTTCAAAGCCACTGTGAGGCAATTTTTAGAAGGGATTTCTGAAACTCAGTGGGACAGTGGCTGCTTCTAACCTGGTGATTTCAGAAGGTAAGAAAACTTGCTAGGCAAGCCCATAGGAGCAGTGTATGAAATGATATGGTTAACGATTCTGAATCTAATATCTTATAATTATGTAAAATATTCTGTTGATTAGTCCATTGCTCCTACTATAGCAACTCATCAAAAAATAAGAGAAATGAAATTATTGAAAACATTGGAGAACTGTGGAAGCAATGAACTTTAGAAGAACTAAAACTGTAGGCAACAGAGTCCTTCCTAGTTGAACTGGGACCAAAGGCTCTTTTTTCTCCCCCTAAGGGGACACTTTCTGCTTCAGAGCACCAAATGTAAATGACACTTGGTATAGGCAGAGAGGCTGTATTGGGAAAAAGAAATTTTGTGGTCACCTGTGCCAGAATGCATGGCAGACAAAACCATTCAGAAGCACCAATTCCGTGGTGGGTTTTCCACATGACTTATTTTATAAATCCTGGCAAGGTAGGAAACCAGGAAGACAGTGCAACTGGGCAAGAAAAGCAAAAAGAAATCGTCTTTATCTTATAAATATTTGGAGTAAAAGTCCTACCAGATATTTGGACTCATGTTGGTAGAAGGCCAAAAAGCTGTATTCAAACTGAACTCTGAGGACTGAGGAAAGAGAAACCTGCTAGGATCTCAATCAAAACCCTAGTGCAGGGCCACCTGCAAATATTTTATGCAGGGTTTGCTCTACGTAAACAGTTTGATTAAGAAATATATTATAAAATTCAGAGGATTATGTGAAGTAGAGCACTTTATTAATGAAGATTTAGATTGATGGGTGAAGAAGAGATACATAGCTACTTATCTATTGTGTGCACATAGATTTTCTTTTCTTCGTGCTATGTAGGCACTATCTCTTGCAGTTCACATGCAAGGGCCATTTCTTCATGATGTTTATTGTTAAAACTGTTTTTGGTTGATTTTGTATCTCCCACCATAAAAACAGAACATTTTGTTAACACGATATATATTTTATTGCCTCTGTAGTTTATTTAATATAGCATTTATTTAATGCTAGTTGAACCTGCTATCCATGAATATTGGTTTCCATAGAGTCTGTCAAAAGTTGCTATTGTTTTATTGATAATGACCTCCAAATGCAATCCATTGTATGCAGAAAATATGAATTCTATTTGTTTTCTGATATTAAATTTACTTCTTAGAATTGTACATAAAGAAAAAACAACATACTTTATGACTGTATCTTCTCTTGAACCTGTTAGGACATAGTGTCTTCCTGGATTGTGATCTTTTTTATGTTGATCATATCCTTGCCTCCTACACACCATGACTAGCAAGAAGGATAAGTGAGGTCTATGTGAGCAGAAAAAAAGAATGGTCCCATTCACTCAAGTATACGTATTCTTTTTTTTTTTTTTTTGGTACCGGGGGTAGAACTTGGGTCCTTGATTTTGTGAGGCAGGCAGTGGAGCCACTGAGCTAAATCCCCAGCCCAAGTATACATGATCTTCATCCAGTATGGGATAAAGGCAATCCAGGAAAGCATGACATTACCATATCTACCTGGGAACTGAAGCAAGAGGAGACAATGGTCAGAAGAGCCCATTGGTATTGGGGGGCCATATCCCACACACTGTTAGAGGGAAACAGCATGGCTATCCAAGATACCTGACAAGTGGTACAGAGCCCTACAGAGGGTGGGATATCTGTCATCGGTGCCACAGTTGGAAGGCAAATAGCAAAAGATATTGTACTCCTTCCCCACTGTCCTTGAGTTCTACAGACTAGAGGTAACATCGTGATCCTAAGACGGATGAGGAAAAGTCAACACACAAGCCCCAATACTTGGCTCAAGCTCCAAGGTTGACATGGACAACTGATAGTCCTTAACTCTAGACTTGTTCTGTGTCCATCATGATGAGAGTAACTCAAAATCAGAGTGCCAAAAGCATTGTGGTTACTAATCTTGTACTATTATGTGAAAGAAATATTATGCAGTAATGATCACATTACCAGACTGCCCTACTGAAACAAGAATATGGCCACAGTAACTGAGGATGACACCATAGGCTCAAATCCGGGAGCTTTTTTTGGACATCTGGCTGAACCTATTGTGTGGAGTAGATTTTAGAGCAAGCAGTGATCAGGATCCATGAAGATCCCAGTGTAGGCATGGGATGCACAGCCCAGACACCCCTCCAGGCATTAGAAGAGAAATGAGAAAATTAAAGTGGTTCTGGCAACTAGGACATATGAAAGATTAGGGCTGGACTCAGCAAACCTTGTCTGAATCCCACTGCTGATTCTGGACAAGGCATTGGAGGACAAGTCAGACAACCCAAGATACTGGAGGTATTAGAGGACAAGTATTGGAGGACCCAAGGTATTGAAGGAAAAGTCAGACAATTTCAAAGAGGGGTACACCAAAGTACTGAGCTCCTGAAGTGTGTGGCCCTGTGCAGTGCCCAAACTGCTGTGGTTTGAGACCATTACTGCCTGAAAGAACTATGCCAGAAGGTGGAGAGATTTTTTAAAAACAATATATGTATGGTATTTTCAGAAAAATTAATAGCCAGGCCAGGAAATAGGATGAAAAAGAGGGGAAGAATAACAGATGATAAAATGAACTCCTGAGGTGATCCAAATATTTAGATGATTAGAAATGGAGTTGTCAATAACTGATTAATATGCATAAGAAATTAGATAGCATTTGCAATCCATAAAAATACCAGATGAAAATTCTAGAAATGAATGACATAATAAGCAATATTAAGAGCTCAATAAATGTGTCTAATATCAAATTAGACACAGCAGTAAATAGGATTATTGGCCTAGAACA
This sequence comes from Heterocephalus glaber, assembly GCF_053883595.1. Lineage (NCBI taxonomy): Eukaryota > Metazoa > Chordata > Mammalia > Rodentia > Bathyergidae > Heterocephalus > Heterocephalus glaber. The sequence continues at coordinate 5,306,149 of NW_028258365.1, read as the reverse complement.
TGGATCTTGACTAATGATGGAGAAAAAAAGATTAACACACACACACGTACACATGCACACACATGTACACACGCACAAAAATCAGCTTCAAAAGAGGCTTTGTATTTATTCTTCCAGCAGAATAAATTCAAAGAAAACAATACTTAGGTATATCATTGTAACTCTTCTGAAAGCAAAGAGAAAGAGACAGTCTCAACATAGCCAGAGGAAAGATATGAACTTCAAAGGAACAACAAAACCCGTAACAGACTCTTTAAGAAAAATATGAAATGAGAACTTTAAAGAGCTGAAAGATAACAACTACTAGTCTACAACAAAATAACAGAGAACATATGCTTTAAAATTAAGATAAAATAAAGACTTTTCATACCAAAGCTGAAAGAATATTTTTCCAATCAGACCATAGGCAAAGAAATTCTAAAGTGAGTTCTTCAAGAAAAAGGAAAATGACTCAAAAGACAGGCATTGAAATCCATGAAGAAATGAAGAGCATTATGGAGGATCAACATGGGTAAATATAAAGGAGCCAAACACCATCACTGGAGGAAAGATAGCCTCTTCAATAAATGGTGCTGGAAAAACTGGGTTTCAACTTGCTAAAGATTAAAACTAGACCTGTATCTCTCACCATGCACTAAACTAAAATTGAGATGGATTAAAGATCTCAATATTAAAATTAAAAGTCTGAATAGGATGGAACAGAGGTTAGGTAGAACTCTTGAAGACATTGGTGTAGGAAAAGACTTTATGAACAAAACCTCAGTTTCCCTTGAACTAGCACAAACAATCAACAAGTGGGATCTCTTCTTATTAAAAAGCTTCTGCACAGCAAGAGAAATCACCAACAGTATGAAGAGACAACCCACAATGTGGGGAAAAATTCTTCACCTGCTGTTCCTCAGACAAAGGTCTACTATCTCAAATCTATAAAGAACTTAAATAAATCAGACCTCCCAAATTTAAAGACCCAATCTGAAAATGGGCATCTGAAATGAACAGACATTTCTCACACAAAGAAGTAGAAATAGTAAATAAACATATGAAAAAATGTTCAACATCACTGGTCATTCGAGAGATGCAAATGAAAACGATGCTGAGATTCCACCTCACCCCAGAAAGAATGGCTGCTATCATGAAATCAACCAATAACAAATGCTGGCGGGGCTGTGGGGAAAGAGGAACCCTGCTCCACTGCTGGTGGGAGTGTAGACTGGTGCAACCACTGTGGAAATCAGTATGGAGATGCCTCAAAGAACTAGGACTGGGGGTCCCATTTGACCCTGCTATTCCCCTGCTGGGTATCTTCCCCAAAGAATTCAAAGAATCATACCACAGTGATATATGTGCACCCATGTTCACAGCAGCACAGTTTGTAATAGCTAAAACTTGAAAGCAGCCCAAATGCCCATCAACTGGAGACTGGAATAAGACAATTTTTTTTTAATAAAATGTAGTACTACTCAGCCATAAAAAATGAGAAATTAGAGACGTTTATAGCTAAATGGATGCACACTGAGGCAGTACTCCTAAGTGAAGTAAACAGGACACACGTGTAAATACTGAATAGTTTCTCTAGTGTGAGAAACTGAAAGTGTAAATAAGGACTAAAAGATATAATAGATAATGTGAAATAGGAAGAAAAAGGGCAAAGGGGAAGGGGAAGTGGGAGGGGTAGGGGAAAGGAAAGAAGGGCATGGAATTAATATGAGAAAATGAAAAAATGGAAACAAAGTCTTTGTAAATAGGGAGGGATGGAGGGGTTGAAGGGAGGGGAGGGGAAAGGGGAAAAATAAGAACCAAGAGAGACTGTGTAAAGGTGCAAATTTCCAACGATGAATGTCATTATATTGTATTCCTAAAATGTATCAATAAAATAATAAAATATATATATATATAAAAATCTATACAGACTTAGAATACATGACAACTATAATACAGAAGGACAGGAATGGCTCTAAGATCCTTATGTTATCTAAGAATAATTAAATATTATTGTATAGCAAGGTCCATAAAGTTTTTTGGTACCGGGGATCGAACTTGCTTCTTTCTTTGATGTTTATAACCTCTCGAATGTGTGAAAACCATTCTTAGCTTGCAGATTGTCCTAATCAGATAAACCAGATTCAGCTCCAGAGCCACAGTTCGCCAGTCTCTACTCTAGACCATGATGAGGATGATAATCATCATAGTAATATTTATTTAGGATCCATTATATACTGAACTTATGTGTATAAATTCATCTCAACCTCATAGCAGCAATGTGAAATAAGTCCTGCTTTAACATCCATCGTACTGAAGAAAAATCTGAGACCCAGAAGTTAAATAATTTGCTCAAGTCTTTTATTAAGTGGCAAATGCAGGTAGCTGCAGAGCTAGCCTTACTGAATTTATCAGTAATATTTCTGGGTAATGTGTGGTCCACATGAAATAATAGCAATATGTATGTTTAGAAGAATCTTGCATTTGAAGGCTGGAAAATAGATCCAGCTGGGAACCTGAAATATCCTAAATAGGGTCCAGCTTCCAGCAGGAATCATTGGCTCCATTCATACTGCGAAAGACAGGCTTGTTGATTTAAGCTGTGTCTCACTGTACCTTGGAGTTCATTTTCTTTTATCAAGTTTAAATTTCTTCAGTCTTCTTAAAATGCCATTGGGGCCGGGGATTTAGCTCAGTGGTTCCGCCGCCTGCCCCGCAAGTGCAAGGACTAGAGTTCGATCCCTGGTATCAAAAGAAAAGCCATTAAAAAACTATCGTCTCTGCTGATCTGAATTGGTTTTTAAGACAATCCAATCAACTTTCAGTACCTCTTTTGCAGTTGTGGAGATAGACATGGGTCAGCTGCAAGATGGAAAGCCCATACATTTCTCGTAGCAATTGTGGTCCATATCAACCTCAAAACAGTTGCGAGTTGTAAAAATGCAGACTACATTTCTACTAGTAACATTTTCATATTTATGTGAAAAATAATAAGTATAAAATCATCGTGTTTCTTGCTCAAATTATAAGGCTAATGGCCTACTAGATAGTGCATATAGCTTACACGATTGTCAAAGATCAATACACAAATGATCGTTTTCAAAAATGTTCAATGTTTTATACTTCTCAAAAACTACGGAAAAAGTGAATGCAATGGAGATGTATAGTTTACAAGTGAAAAACTAGTTTTGTGTTTTTTCCACCAGCAAAAAGCAAATGAAAGATAATTTTGAAATTACAAAATAATGATAGCATAATGCAGTGAATTTTTATTTGAGGTTCAAATGTTGGATAAACACTTTATGAACCATCATTTGGACAGTTTAATATATTATCTTAGACTTATCACTTAGCCAAGAAACAATGTGTCCTAGTAAAGATTTCACCATATAAATCCTGAAATAAGAACAATTATAGCATTAATTCTACCAATAACATTAAAATATGCCAGGCAATAACTTTATGCTATTTATAATTCCTCCCTCAATATTATTTTAGCTCTTCACCGGGCACTAGTAATGTATTTAAAATTGTATTTCAAACAGAAGTGATTCTGAAAAGAAGTACTGAAGCATCCTCATAACAATATAAAAATACTTTTCTTAATTCATCTTGTACAACAGTTAAACTTGTAAGTTGCTCCCTTAGATGTAAACCCACTAAGTAAATGAAGTTTGATCATTGTGAACACAGAAAAAAGTTTGACTCCAGTTGATGCTAGATGTTTAAGTGCAACTTTGTAGTTTCCTTCCCTTTACAGGCAGAATGTTATAAATCCTAGATGTAGATTCATTTTAATTTTGTGTCTTTGCATTCTTCATTCCTCTGGCAACTTCAAAGACTTACCAAAGAACTGTCCCTATCATTTGGCCCAGTTTTTCTGGCCGCACAGAAAGCTAGGGCATCATTGAAGATTTTTTTTCTGAGGCCAAACGTGGGCTTTTAGCAGTTGACAGCTTTTAATTATTCTCCATTAATATAAGCCCTGCAAGAGGTTTCAGTGTTGGCACATTTTGTTCACCAAAGATTCCCCTATGAAGACATTTTCTGTAAAAAGGCATTCTATATATCTCTTGGGAAAGCCTCTGACACATTACATTGCAATTGACTTATTGACATATCAGGAAGATATCAAGCGTCACCTTTTGCGATGGTTAGTTACACGTCAATTTGACTAAGCTAAGAGATGAGCAGATAGCTGGTGCTACAGTTTGGATCTAGAGTATCCTTCAGAGGTCACAAGCTAAAGGTTTGGCCCCCAATGCACAGTATTATTAGGTATGGTTGAACCTTTAAGAGGTGAGGCCCGGTTGGAGGTCTTATGTGATGAGGGCTGTGTCCTCAAAGATAATAATAGGAATTCTAGCCTCTTCCTCTATGCCCTTAGCTTTACAACTGCCATAAAGTGAACAGCCTGCTCCTCCATGCACTTCCTGCCATGATGTTTTGCCCTGCCATGGAACCAAAGCAATGGAACCAATCAGTAATGGACTGAAACCCCTGAAACTGTGAATCAGAATGAAACTTTCTTCCTAAATTGGTTTATGTCAGATATTTGAGGCAGTGATGTGAAGCTGATTAATATAGCTGTGAAAGCATTATTTCTGGATGTATCTGTGAAAATGTTTCTAGGAGAGATTAGCATTTGAATGAGCAGTCTGAGTAAAGATTGCCCTCACCAGTGAAAATTAAAAAAAAAAACTTAACAAACGATCACTCTCACCAATATAGGCAAGCATCATCCATCCCAAATAGAACAAGAAGGTGGAAGAAACAGCAATTTTTTCATTTTCTCTCATTTAACTATGGCATCTGTCTACTCTTGTCCTCTAACATTGCAGCTCCTTGTTCTCAGGTCTTGGGGCTCCACCATGACCTAATACCGTTGGCTTCCTTGAGCATCAGGTCTTTGGATTTGGACTGAGTTATATCCTTGGTGTTCTTGGTTCTCTAGCTTGAAACAGCAAACCTTGGGACTTCTTGGCACTTTACCGTGTTATATTGTATTTACACATACATAGATTTTGTTTCTCCGGAGAACCCTTACTAATATAGCTTTTCTGGGTAAATTTGCATTTTAACAAACTTTCTCAAAGTTCATCTTTAGTTGGAGATATTCATTATTATCAAGGAAGATAATGATGGAGACATAAGCCTAAAATTATATAATGCAAATACTTTTTACTCCACTTTCTGGTATTTAGGCACACTTGGTAAACAAATGCTGAACTATTTAAATTCACTTAGTAAAATAACTACAGACTTGATCTATTGCTAACTAAACTTTAACCACATAAACAGGCAGTATGTAAAACTGCAGAGAATTGTCTCATACTTCAACATGCATATGAGTATCTACTTGTATGTAAGATTGGTAGGCGATAACAGACTTGCGAGGGAAATACATATTTAATTCAAATTGGTTTCTTAGAATCTGAGTAGAAGCCACAACAGCTAACAATCTAAAATTCTTTAAAATTTTACTCATGTTGGCCTTATTTGTTGGATTAACTCTGTCTTTTCTTACTTTCTTTCATTCTTTCTTTTTTTGGTTTTGTGAGATAGGGTCTCACTATGAAGTTCAGGCTGACCTGAATTCACTATATAGCCAAGGCTGTTCTTGAGCTCTCAGAGATCTTTCTACCTCAGCCTCTGGAGTGCCGGGATTATTACATGTGTACCACCACACCCAATTCTCTTTGTCATTTTTTTTGGCGGGGGCCGGGGGTACTGAGGATCAAATTCAGGACCTTGTGCTTGGGAGGCAGGCAGCGGCACCATTGAGCTAAATCCCTGGCCCTCTTTGTCATTTTTATGGTTAAAGAAAAACATATCTTTCAAATGGTGAAAAATATGAAGGGTATAGCCGAAATTCTTTCTTAAGAAAAGGTTTTTTTTACTGGTGCAATTTGAAATGGCAGCAATTAGTTTCTTAGAGGGAAGTAATCACTTGCACGAAGAGACAACATATCATTTTAGATGTAGAATCAGAATTTGATTTGATCAGCAAATTCCTAATTTGAAGAAAGAAAAATTGCTTCAGGGCCTGGGTGGGCTAGAGTAGTGAACTATGCATGTAAGATGCTAAGCTTTGATTAGAAATACAAATAACTATTAGCTTATGCCACATGCTATCTCTCCTCTTTCTCTTTCATTCTTTACATCTGCAGGGTATTTTATGAAATTTAACAATGGGGACGAGGGCAAGCTAGACAACGGGTCCCTGTCTGCGCTTACCTCTCATTGACACAACACCTGAATACCTTGGTAAAATGCAGATTCCTGTAGTCAGAAGGGTAAGAAAAATCAGAGGCATCAGCTGTGGACAGAATACATAACGCTTTGAAGTTTCAAAGGCAATTTGTGTCTGGTTCCTTTTGCTAAAATGGCAACTAATTGTATATTCAAAAACTAAATATGGGCATATTAAGTTTTAGTAATAATGCTTTTATACCAAAATCACCCTTAGGACTATGCAGCCCCATTTTCCTAGATATATTATCTATGGAATTAATTTTAATCAAGTCGTTCTCATTCATCTCCAGTGGTATAAAGCAGTACTATTATCTCAGTTACTTAGTGACAGAAAAATAGGATTTATCTTGCTAAAAATTTTTCTCAGACTCAAAACACTGAAATTTGATGCAGTGACTCTTTGAACTTTAGAAATTTGAAAAACTTCTGCCTAAATATATTGATACACAGAATGAACCAGTAAACTTGGATAATTATTCAAAATAATCAGCACATAAAGTCAGCCTAGTTCCTTTCATGACAGAATCATCCAAAAACCTCAGGTTGATAATTTATCATATGCATCAATGAAGGAATGAATTACCTAAATAGCAACCAAGGATTAGAGAACCATTTCATAGGGAAATGACTTTCTTTCTATTAGGGACTCAGATGTCAGACTTCCCCATTCATATCTGAAATAATTGTGTTTATTTGGGTCTTTACTGAGACAACACAGGCCAAAGTGATGTAACCTGATGGATAAGCAGTTTGGTTTCATGTAACTCAAATGAGAAACAACCAGTGTTGGTTTATAGCTCACCTCCACGATCAGTCACTGGGGTCTGGTTGTATGTGAACCAGTGCCAGTAGGAGTTGCTTTTTTGGCTCCTTGTCCAGTTCTGTCTCTGGGTCATCCCTTTTTCTTCATTTTACTTTAACTCTACTAATATTTGAGCTCGGAATGTGACTCGGTGGTAGTGTTTGCTTAGCATGGTTTCGCCCTTTACACTGCAAAGACACACATACATACATACATACATACGTACACATTCAGTAATTGCAGAGAACTTGCATTATTTTGTCTATAATTCGAAGTTATTCTCTTAGATTGCAGTCTTTCTGATTCATGGTAAAGTTCATGAATGTTTCTCTGGTTCTAACTTCATTGCTGAAGTGTTGTGTTTGAAAGCACAGAATGCAAGACATGTAGGAGGAAGAGTTTCCTAGATTATAATATTTCTATATGAGCTTTTTTAATCTCATTGTATACTTCCTCAGACTTTGAGAGAAATGTGATAGTTTGTCATGTATACAGAGCGAAAGAAAAAGAAACATTTGACTTAAAGCTGTGGAAGACTTTTCCTATTATTCAAAATTTTAGTTTCTTCCCATTTACTCTCAAAGTCTTTCTGCTGCAAAAATGCTTTCCATAGTGGAGAGATTTGGTGGTTATATGTGTAAAAATAATAATTAGTAACAAGGTCCATGTATTTCAACAACAATAATGATATAAATAATCTTGTTTAGACTCATTCCAGAGGTAGAATGCATAATTAAAGGTTCTACTTTAGATGTCTAATAAGGACATTTTTAAAGTATGATGCCCATATGTATTTTAAGTATAATCTCTTTTTGTTCCCAATTTATAAATTTAACTTTCAGTATGTACATATAGGAAAAAGCATAGTATACATAGGGCTCAGTACTATCCATGGTTTTATGTATCTACTGGAAGTCTTGCAATGCATAAGCAGGAGTTATTATATCTGTTACTTTAGAATTTAATTAGATAATCTAAAAGTAAAATAGAATATCCAAAATATATAGCTCATTAGTTGGCACTTATAATTGTCATGCCAGATGGGTTCATTCTGCTTTGCTTCCTGGGGTTGTGATCCTCAATGTCTGTTCCTAGGATATTGTGTAAAATTTTTTGGAGTGCTGGTTTGGTATTCATGAAGTTCTTAGGGTGCTCTTTGTCATGAAAGTATCTTATTTCTCCATCAATTTTGAAAGATAGTTTTGCAGGGTATATCAATCTGGGTTGGAGGCTGTTTTCTTTTCGGGCTTGGAATATGTCACTCCAAGCTCTTCTTGCCTTGAGGGTTTGTGTTGAGAAGTCTGCTGTGATTCTGATGGGCTTTCCTTTGTATGTGATTTGTTTCTTTTCTCTAACTGCTTGTAGAACTTGGTTCTTCTGTTGAGTTTCTGGAATCTTAACAGTTATATGCCTATGTGTAGATTTTTTTTTGATCAAGGCTATTTGGAGTCCTATATGCCTCACTTATCTGTATGCCAAGTTCTTTTCCCCTGCTTGGGAAGTTTTCTGCCGTTACTTCTGTGAAGAGTTTTTTATGTCATCTGCACTCTCTACTGTTTCTTCATTGACTCCAATCAGTCTTATGTTATTCTTCTTTGCATCGTCTAGAAGCTGCTGGATTGATTTCTCGTGTTCCCTCACAATTTTGAAGCAATTTTTCTTTTCCTGGTCATTAACTGCAATCTTATCTTCTATATCTGAAATTCCGTCCTCACATTGGCTCATTCTGCTGTGTAGAGTTTCAGTGGAGTTTTTCATGTCCTGGAAATCTATTTGCATCTGTTTTATGGATTCCATTTGTTTCTTTTGTTGGGATTCCATCATGTTCCTCAGCTCCTCTCTAGATTTATTAATCATGTCTTGCACTAGGAGCACAATCTCTCCTGTTATTTGAGAAATTATTTCTGATTTCATTTTTTCCAGATCCCCTTTTGTTGCCAGTTCAGTGGGTCCAAGTGGTTGAGTATCAGAGTCTTCCACCTCATTTCCCTTTGGGGTTGCTGTAAGAGATCTGGAAGTCTGGTTTTGAGACTTATTTACATGTTTTCTCATTTCGACTGGGGGGGGGGCGCTGTTGGCGCCTGCACGGATTACCTCCTCTGAGCTGGGAGAGGTGGGACAGGGGCTGGGAGCAGCGATAGGGATGGTGACCCAAAAGCCCTTTCCTGTGGGCTGGGAGCAGCGGGAGGGATGGTGGCCTGGAAACCCCTTCCTCTGGACCAGGAGCAGTGGGACGGCGGCTCAGAAGCCCCTACCTCTGGGCCGAGAATGGTGGGAGGGATGGTGGCCTGGAAGCCCCTTCCTCTGGGCCAGGAGCAGTGGGACAGAAGGTGGCCCAAAAGCCCTTTCCTCTGGGCTGGGAGCAGCAGGAGTGATGGTGGCTGGGAAGCCCCTTCCTCTGGACCAGGAGCAGTGGGACGGTGGCTTAGAAGCCCCTACCTCTGGGCTGGGAGGGGCGGGACCCAGTACCATGGTCTGGTGGTCTGGTGTCCTCTGCATCTTTGTAGTGTGAAACCAGGTGGCTGTACAGAGGAGCGGGGAGGGGGGGATGTCCAGTAGATTGCTGCCGGGGCATGGGCTGATTCGGCATGTTCCGCGCGACTTGTGACCTCAGTAGGGTGTCACAGCACTTATAATTGTTTAGGTTTTGATAACCTATGTTCCCTACAAATGAAGGCTCTTCACTCTTTCCTTATTTGTTCTTTTGAGACTATCTCATATTTAATAACTGTTTCAATAATGTAACATGTATTTAAAGATAATTATTACATTTTCTTTCAAAAGGAATAAATCATCACCTTTTCAAAATAATTTCTTTGCATATTTTCTTTAAAATTACAAAACCCACAAACTGTATTTAACATTCCAACTATCACAATTAGCTTTATTTTTGGAGACAGGGTCTTGCCATGAACTCACTATGTAGCCCAGGCCGGCCTCAAATTTGTGGCAATCCTCCTGGCTCAGTCTCTGAATGAGTGCTGGGATTACAGGTGTGCAACAACACCCTTGGCCACAGTTACCTTAAATGTGTACCTTTTCATTGAAGTACCATACAACATGTCAGCAGAATAGTAGGCTATGCAAAAAATGTTTTTAAAGCCCATCTATCACTATTTCTGGTAATGCCTGAATAAAAGAGGAAACCTATCAATCAGTAGGTACTGGATCACACATAATGCCAGACACACCTTCAGAAGGCATTGGGAAAGCCAATAAATCTCCTAAGACAATCTCAGATGATTAAGATGGAGAAGGTCTCCTGGCATTTCCATTGCATCTTGGTGCACTGATGGCAGATTAGAGGATCCTCTCTAAGCCCAGGAGTGTTCTGCTGCTGTACCCATCTGATGCTGGCACTGCAGCTGTCTCATCCACTCATTTCAACCTGAGCAGCCAGGGATGAAAGGGTCTTGCAAGGAAGAAGTCGAGACTCATTTTCAGGTTCAGATTTCCATACATATGTGTCTAATTAACTTTGTTAATTATGTTCTTTAAATCTTATTTGGGTTTATGAAATCATTAAAAGAACGGAATCATTAAAAGAGAGGTGCTGAAATCTCTCATTTTTACTGTACATGTGTCAATTTCTCCTATAATTTTATACATTTCTCTTTATATATATTTAGGTCTTTTTAATTTTAAAGTCATATTATTTAAGAATGATTATTGTTTTCATTTTGTGTGTGTGTGTCTAGCACATGCACTAGGAATTGAACTCAGGCTTCAACATGTCAAACAAATGCTATACCACATATCCCAAACACTGGGAAGCAATCTTTTATCATTAGACAATCTTACCCCTTATTCTCAATAAAGATTTTAAAAATAGTCTGTTTTATCTGATGTTAATATAGATCTTTGTTTTGTAATTTTTCTGGTTTTTTTAACAGTTGGCCTGAATTTTTTTTCTGTTTCTTTGATTTCTAATTTTGTTATTTATTTTGTTTCTACTCTTTTAAAGGTGATCTTTAGGAGAACACTGGTCAGGGACCCAGCAAGGGACTGAAGCCAGAATTTATGCCCCTGGGAAGAGCAAAGAGAGAGATCTCAATGTAGAAGAAGGAGATTGCAAGAGACACTTTTTCTCTGAGCCCTGACTCACTGCATGGAAGGGGCATCTCAAACCTGCACACTCATGTTGACTACTGGAAACCCCAGAGGCCCCCATGGAGGAATGCATCGGTGGAATGGAGCAGAGGACACAGTAGACTGCAGTGGCTGGCGTGTTATTTGGATTCATATATCCCCCAGGAGAGGGCGATTGACTGGTCACTATTTTGGAGAGGGCCAACTGAGCTCAGAACTCAGAAGAGCTTACAATTGGCTCAATCTAGTGGCTCTCAGTGTCAGGGTGAGGTGGAACTGAGTTCAAGTTGGCAGGAGGTCAAGGAGCCAAGTTCAGGCCAGCAAGGAGCCAAGTTCAAGTCAGAAGTAGGCATACAGAGTGTTGCAGGCTGACCAAATTGGGTTCCAACCTCACAACCAGAAACCAGCCTGAACTTCAGTGGAACTAAAGGTGCAAGTTTGCTGGGATTTTTCACTACTCAGCTATAAATTTATGGCTGGCTTACTGGGTTTAATCAACACAGACCTGGGCTCTGTTTGCCCATGGTGTCTACCAGTGACAGGAGACATCCCCTGAAGTGGACTTTTTTTTCTTCTTTTCTTCTTTTTTTGTTCTTTTTTTCTTTTTTCTTGATTATTTGTTCTTGTTTTTATATAAGTGTGAACATTGTTTCTAGTTTTTTATTGTTCTTCTGTTCTGTTCATTTTTATTTCTTTCTTCTCTCTTTCCTTCCTGTCTTCTTCAGTTTTCCAAAGTACTCATAATCTTTCTTTGTCTTCCACCCTTGCCTCTAACCTCTTCCTCTTCTTCTATTTCTCTGACCCAGCTATTCCCCTTCATGGTGTCTTCTCGAAAGAATTAAAAGCATAATACCACAACAATATATGCACACCCATGTTAATGGCAGCACAGTATGTAACAGCTAAATCTTGGAAACAGCCCAGATGACCAAAACAATGAATAGATGAAGAAGATGTGGGGTTTTTTTAATACAATGGAGTACTTCTCTGCCATAAAGAAGGATAAGCTTGAGACATTTTTAGCTAAATGGATGCACTTTTGAGAACCTACTCTTAGGTAAAATAAATCAGACACATGTGTTTGAACGTGACATTGTTTCTCTAGTGTGAGAAACTGAAAGTATAAATAAGGACCAAAATGTATAACAGATACTGGGAAATGGGAAGAAAATGTTCAAATGGGAAGAGGAACAAGATGTGTGGGGGGAGACAAGAAAAAGAAAGAGAATAGAAGGAAAAAATTTAACAAAGCATTTGTAAATAAGGAGGGGAAGAAGCGTTGAAGAGCGCAGAGGGGAAAGGGAACAAAAGAAGCAAGACATGTATAGGTACAAATTCCCCATGATGAATGTTATCATGTGCATCTAAAATGTACCAACAAAATAAAGCCATCCCCTCCCCCAAAATAAATAAAGTTGATCTTTGAAATTCTACCACAGGAACTTAATAACTTAAAAAGTTTAAAGTTAATCAATATATTAGCCCCTGTCTCAAAAATAGAAGTGCCTTAGAACAATTTTATTACAGTTCTTCCCTCTCAAAATTATATTGATTTATTTTTAACAGGATTACTTTGTTTCTGTATGGTGAATAGAGCATAGGAAGGGCAAAAGTGGATATGAAGAAACCAATCAGGAGGCACTGGCCCAGGTCCAGACAAGTGATGACGATGGCTTAGATTGATAGATTGGATGCAGTAAGACAATTAGGTACAGTTGCTTCTCAGCACAGGATGCAATCAAAGTGCTACCTCATGCAACATAGCTGGTTTCAATGTCTATTACAATAAATAATAGCTAATATTTGTTGAGGGCCTCTATGGGCCAGGCACTGCAATAACACTTAAAATGACTTTCTCCATTATTCTTTACAAAAAACCTATAGGATAATTTTTTTGCTTTGCTTTGCTTAGACAAAGACCCAGAGTTGCGGGTTAAATTTGTGGCCACCTTAATGCATGAGAAAGGTAAGATGCCAGGCCATGACACAGACTGCTGAGTTAAGGTGCAGTGAATGCTCCCATTGAGAACCAGCAATCTAAAATCATCCTTCTTTGTTTGCTTGTTTGTGTTAAATTTCGAATTAAGATTAACTACCGTTATCTTGAAATTACAAATTGAAATTACAAAAGTACATTACAGAATTGGAACAATTGTAAAAATAGAGACTTTCCTTTTCCTTTTTTCTTTCTTTGCTGTTTTAGACAGAGAAATAAATGTTCAATTGCTCTATGAACATATCCCACTATTGCATAATCATACATACTATTTATTTTGCATGTCTTGATTACTTCCATATTAATGGTCATTGAAAACTAGCCTTGGCATTAAATGCTGCATGTGAGAGCTACTTACTGTCTGTCCCACATTAAATGGTTTTTGTCTTTAAATATTATTTAAGAGTGATAAAAAATTTAATGAGTATTCATTATGGATAGGCCCCAATTTATAAACAAATAATATTCTCAAAAGTTGTTTGAAATCCCATTTTCACATCTGTATACTTATCAATAATTATATCAGCATGTATTCAGTGCCTACTATGTATTCAGTGCTTTACAGATATCATTTTTAGTATCCCAGGACACTGTGAAGTAAGTAAATAACTCCCATTCTACAGATGCACCAACTAAAGCCAAAAGAGGTTAAATAACTTGCTAAAAGTCACACAACTCTGAGGATGTCAGATTTGGGACTTTGACCCAGGACAATGCCAAATCTTGGCCTCACTTCCAGAAAACTCAAAAATTCTGTTCTATTCATCATGAATGCAGCATCATTAGCCTTAAGTAATCAGAGTTTACCAAATCCTGTTGATCTTCTCCAAACCCTGAGCACTAACAGAACTTGAAATTTTTCCTCAGTCCAGAACCCAATTTCCTCTAAGTTTGAGGGGCTCTTAAGCCAAGACTTTCTCTAAATCAGAGATGATGTAGAACAGTGTTTGAGGCTGGGTGAAGAATCAGTGCAGCATACCATGTGCAGGAGGAAGCCCCAGTGACAGGTAGAGGGGACAAAGCAGCCAGCAGCTGGCCCAGGAATTTAGAGACCTGGTGTGGGAGGTGGAGGCAGGGACCTGGCTCCAGGGAAAGGCTGACATAAGTAGGTCTTAAATAGGCAGAAAGTGACATAAATGAAATGTTGAAAGGAACCTTCTGTGCTGGGGGGCAGAAGTTTAACTTAGATTCTAGTTCTTGGATATGAAGTTTATCTATTTTATTGTTCCATGTCCTAAGTCTTCCTACAGTGAAATAAATGCATTTAAGTACAAGTGGAACGTAAAAGAATTTTGGTTAAAATACTTAGAACTGACCAATGTCTTAATAGAATTTTATTTATACAATTCTTGTAGCCTTAGGTTGTACAAATTACTATGATTTACATATCACACATGTTTATATGACAAAGGGAACTAGATTCTCATAAAGTCAGCAATACATTTTTCTAATAGATTGCATGGAAAATGTTTGAAGATGAGAGGATTACAAAGGTAGTCAGCATTGTAGCACATCAGTAGGGTACATCTCTTAGGTGTTTACTTTTTTTATATTATTTTTTCCTTTTATTTTCTTCAGTGATACTGAAAAAGGATGCGTTGTCCAGGAAGACTCCTACAAATTTGGCAATATATATCTTAAGGTGTGATCAGAAAGTACAGTGAGTGTTTAAAAAATTTTTTTAAATTATCACAGTAAAAGACATATAACCAAGGGCTGGGGATTTAGCTCAGTGGCATCACACCTGCCTTCCAAGCACAAGGTTCTGAGTTCAATCCCTGGTACTGGAAAAAAAAGACATATTGCCATTAATCCTCCTCAAAAGATTCCTTCTCACTTCAAAACACTTTTCTCATTTTCTTGACACTTTCTGAAGCAGCTCTGGAAGTCTTCGGTAAATGTCTTCTCATGGCTGCCTCAGTGTCTTGAATTGGTTCAAAATGTTTACTTTTCATGGTCATTTTGACTCTAAGTAAGATTCAGAAGTTTCATGGTGCCAGATCCAGTGAATAAGGTAAATGAGGACACATCATAGTGTTTGTATTTGACAGAAACTGTCATAAACATTTTGAATTGATTCAAGACGCTAGAGAAGGTTTTTGTTTGTTTTGTTTTTCTGGTATCAGGAATCAAATTCAGGACCTTGCACTTGCCAGGCAGCTGCTACCCCACTGAGCTACATCCCTGCCCCTCTTAGATATTTACTTTAAACAAAATATTTCCTACTACTTTAAAAAATCATTATATCACCTTTCTGCTGAAACACAGGTCACCATTGCCTAAAGAAGAAAGGGCGAACTGCCCGTCTTGGCCCCCTTGGCTTATCAATGTTGGGGTTTTACTTACCTCTCTCATCTTCTTTCTCATTGCGGTATCTGCCCTGACCCATCACTGGGCCCTGATGCCAGTACTCTTGTCCGTTTCTCTGCTGGGCAATAGCCTTTCATTTGTTTTTCAGAAGAGTTGAGAGCCATTTCCTTCTGGTCGGAGTCTTCATGTCACTCCCGTACCCTCCATCATTTTCAATAGCATATTTCATTTGTTCTTTACAAGTCTGTTACTCTGTCCTAGATGGGGAAATTTCTTTTTCTTTTTTCTTTTTTTTGTACCGGGGATAAAACGTGGGACCTTGCGCTTGTGAGGCAGGCAGCAGAACCACTGAGCTAACTCTCCGGCCCAGAGATGGGGAAATTTCTTAAGGAAAAAAATCATATCTTGTATAGTTTTGTGCCCCCATTGCCCAACATATGCTATGTTTGCAACAAATGTTTATTATTACTATTACTGTAACTATTACAGTTGGTGCTGGGGATTGAACCAGCAACCTCTTCATGCTAAGCACATACTTTACCTTTAGAGCTACACATACATACTTTAGAGCTACACTCTATGCCAAACAAATGCCTATTATTGAATTGCATATCAGCAGCTTGTTAGGTAAAAGGGAATTGTGTTAGCATTAGGAATTAAAAGAATCAGTTGTTGATTCTCATTGCTATCTTAGAGGCAAGCTATATGTGCAAAGATTTAATAATAAAAACTGGAATAATTTGAAGACTCTTTCAACATGGTATGAATTAAAATATTTTATGGCAAGCCAATGGCTGTAACATACTTCATTCAATCATTCACCAAAAGAGACTTTTATAGCACCTGTCCCAGGAGCTAAAACATCATTTTGGTTTTGGTGGGTTTTTTCCTGTATAGTTACCTTTTTGTTTTATTGAAGGTGATTTTCAAAGAGTAGAAGTTTTTACTTTTAATGATGTCCAATTTATCACTTAAAAATAAAATGATAAGAGATTTAGGAACTGAAACTTAGCTCCAGTTTGTAATCTGTCTGTTACTCCCTTTGGATGTTTAAAACTTGCGAAATTGGGCTAAAGTCCAGGAAAATTTTACGTAAGTCTAAGAATATGGCTGCCACTTTTGCTTATATTAACAGCTATCATTTAGATGGTGTATACCATATACTACACATTATGCTAAATATAACACATAGTATTTCATTTAATTCTTATAAAAAGCCTGCTGAAGAGGAAACTGGGATTTAGAATAATAAAGTAACTAGACTAAGGCATCCATATACGGTCAATGGCAGGGACAGAAGTTCTTCTTGGCACCTCATCAAATCCTGCCTCATCAGCATGACCTGGTGCCTGGCAAGCAGCCTCCATCTCCATCTCCAGCTTCTCGTGAGCTTCCTTGGTGTTCTTTGCACTTGATGCTGCTCCTGCTCTCCGTCTCAGTGAGTGCCCTCCAGCACATGGCATGCTCGTATTCAAAGGCTGTGCGAATCTAGGTGCTGGCTCTCACTCTTTCTGAAATTGCTGGATGTCTACAGCCAGCTTCTCTGAAAGTCCCTCTGTAGCATCTACCTGGTCCATGGATTTCACAGTCACAGGCCGAGGAAATGTGGTTAGCAGGAAAGGCCTGTCGCTGCATTTGTTCGGCGCTTTCTGCACAGCTGGTTTCCCTGAGAGCCCAACAATGCCTTTTCCCTTTTCCTGAGAGACTTCCTCAATCATCCACAATGACTACAGCCCTCTCCACCTGGCCAAACACAGAAAAGGCTTCTCCCAGCAGTTCTTTGATACATACTGAGGAAGGCTTTGAACTGTAAGGGATGCACTACGGCAGGCGAAGCGGACATGCAGTTGTTCTCCACAGAGTGGCATACTGTCCAGCTCTACTTTGGCAATCTCAGCAAGGGTTCATGTTTCCAAGTGGCTAAAGCCAAAGCCTTTTTCCTAAAGAATGAAAACTTCTGCTTTCCAGTATTTCTCAAATAGTTTCTCCATTTATTCCTCAGTGATGTCGGGGGAAGATTGCCCTCAAAAAGATGTCTATGTTGGGTAAATGTCTTCGCTCCTGCTTTCCTAAAATTCTGCAGGTCAATAGTCAGACTCCCAGTTTGGCTCCTGGCCTGTTGCCCATTTGCAGGTATTGGTGGTGGTGGTGGCTGCTGCTGTTGCTGCTGCTGGTGATGCTGGTGATGCTTCATTGGAGTATGGTTCTGCTTCTCCAAGTTAACAGTTTTATTGCTCTGCATTTTCTGCAGTTTTACACCCCAACACTGACAGTTTTCTCCTCAGAGTGACAACCCATTACAATATTTACTTAATACTTGCAATAATTTTTTGTAGGTTCTCTTTTAGTTGTTTGCTGGTGGGTTTGCTGTTGGTTTCTTCAGTCTACTGGTTTCATGGACATCAGGAGGCAGGAGCAACAGCAGCAGCAGCTTTCTGCCATCTGGATTGTACCCACAGTGTTTTCTTTCGCTTTTAACTTTCATAGATTAATGACCAATATTTGATTCCCTTATTTCCTCTTGAGGCAGAGGAGGTAATTCTCTGAGAGGTCAGATTCATGGTGTTCTAAAGGTTATTTGCAGATTTCAGCTTATAACCCAATCTTCTGGCTCTTCTAGTGATTCTGTTGTTGAAAAGTTGAGAGAAAATCACCATCTTTCTGTTACATTCCAGGGTTTCTCAAAATGATCTAAGACATCATTTTGCATAAGAAACAAGGTTCCTCCCATGGCCTCAGAACCAGGAATAAGAAATCAACAAAAGCTAAATGATCACACAGATTATCATGCCAAAATTAGGTGATCTATATAAATGAAGTAGAGGGTGCCCTGAGAAGCTGGACAGGGGTACCACCTAGACCGGGGAACAGGCAGTCTTCTCTGAGAGGTGCTTAGAGGAACCCTAAAAACTGTGCAGAAATTAAGCAGGTAGAGCATGTTTGAAAATTCTCAACTCAACTGAGAAGGATCCAATGTGTTTGTGAACAGAGAGGAGGTCAGCATGGCCTCTCAGCCTTACTAATAAGCAAAGAAAAATGGGTTAGAATTTTTAAAAGTGATGAGGTGTTGAAAAAGGCAGAAAACATACAGTGTTGGTGGGAGAGTAATGGTCTTCCTCACTGAGGGCTGCTTAGCAATATGTCAAGATTTGAAATGTATATAACTTGGACTCTGAAATGTCATGATTAATAATTCAACCAGTCAGGAAGCAGTCAACTATGTAAAGACTTTGGTGTAATGTTATTTCTGTTTAGTAAATATTTGTAGACAGTTTAGATATTCATCAATATTGGAGCCAGTGGATTAAACTATGGAATTAGATAGATTTTGGAAATGAACATATAGAGGTATATGTATCAGTAAAAGCAAATTTTAACACTACATTTATAATATAATCCCAATTTCTGAAAAATGTCATGTGGATTTGCAGTAGGGAAGGCATCCAAATTTCAGGCTTATTTACTTTTTGGGGTTTTTTTTTGCAGTAGCAGAGATTGAACTCAGGACCTTGCACTTGCAAAGCAGGCACAGTGCTACTGAGCTAAATTCCCGGCCCTACTTCAGGCTTATTTAAAACAACTTTGAAGGAAATAATTCAGCAAGATCCAAGGAGACATATAGGGATATAATAAAAATAGTGAAATTGGCAACACTGATAATAAAAACAGGGTATATAATTAAAGTGGAATTAAATTCAAAACTGTAACAAAACAGATGTCAGAGAGTTTGCAGATTAAGCAGGACAGAGTCATTGTCTTGTTGAGGAGGAGGACAGAGATAGTCAGTGGCTTGAGATGACTGGAAACACTTAGAGCTGGGTATACATATTAAAATATTAAATGCAAGCTCTATCACATATAACTACATAAGTTAGTCCAGGAAACATGATATGGAGCAAACGACCAACCAAATGGTAGAATAACAGAATTGTATCGATCTAAAGCATGAACATTTATGAAAGCATATCATATTATATAGTTTAGAAATTAAACACATACAGTCAAAATTTAAAAACGTGAATGAAAATAACATACATTAAACTCAAATAGGGATGGAGGTGAAGTGCAGTGGTACAGTGCTTGCCTAGCATATGCAGGGCCCTAGTTCCATATCTAGCAGTGCAAAAAACCAAAAAATAAAAGTAAACTCAGACAATTTAATTTCTGGAAAGAAAGAAGAATGGGGCTCCAGAAAAGTGCAAAAGTCACTACAGAGTGCTTTATTTCCTAAAAGAAAAAAATACATATCTGAAGCAAATAGAGAAAAATGTTAACATTTACTAAATCCTGAGGTAGATACTTAGGCATTGCCAGTGTGAACGGTGGCCTCCATCTTGAGTAGTGAGGCCGCTCTGAGTTGAATTCCATGCTTCACTGCAGCAATGCATATCTCTCCATTGTAATTAGAGTGAAGTGAAATATAAACGCGATTTAGATACCTGGCAGATGAGATGCCATGATTGCAAAATGTGATTTAGAGCCTCTCAGGATGCTTACCTTGGGTATGGCCAGTGTGCTTCAAATCCAGTGCTTCTTCAAGTCCAGAAATGCAATTTTCCTCAGCTTACCCTGAGGAAATAATGAGACTTGGGGTTCTTGAATCACACTAACCAACTGGAGAAGAGCCAGTGTATGCACTGAAGAAATGTGCAACAAAAAAGGAGCCAGAAAGGAAGAGAGAGGAGAGGAGACTACTCTGCCTCTGTAGGGCTATCCACATAGAAAGCCAGACTAAAGATTCATCCATCTGACTAATATATATCTGATTAATCAGATATGGGGGTTATTTAGTGAATGTGGCACCAGGGAAATTCTTCACGGTTAGGGCTATTACCCTGTGATAGGCTGCTATGTCCATTTCAAATAAAATTAATTGAACAATTGTCTGCTGAGCATCCTGCAAAGCCCTACCAGAGGCATCCATTTCTGACCGCCTGCTCTCTCAGCTTCCCGCTGCTATACCCTCATGGTAGCATCACCTGATAGATCAAGGGCAGTATGTTAGTGTTACCCTTCCAGAGGACATTACATTCCAGCCATGCTGTGGAGACCCTACATCTACCTCCTTGTGTTCCCAAATCTTCTTAGCCGCACTTTATAGACAGTAGCTTATATTACAGTCCAGTTAGTAATATTATTCATTGTGTTGGTGCTTACCACATTTCCTCTTCTAAAATGGAATCATTTTGTTTTTCAGCTGTGATTATTTGGAGAGGGATGCTGGAGATTGAACCCAGGGCTTTGCAGTACTAGGCAAGCACTCTGCCACTGACCTACACATCTAGCCCCTAGCTTATTACTTTTTGCATGATAATATAATAATATTACTTTTTGTATAAAAATATGCATGGTATGATATTCAACAACACATAAGAATGTGTGGTAAAAATCTCAGCTTCTCTTCCACCTCTGTGTTGTTGTTATGTCTGCTGTTGAAATGAAATCTACAAGCACTGGGGAGAGTGCTAGGGAAACACATTCTAATATAGGTTCTTCTCATATTTGTTGCCCCAGGATCCTTACCCAGTTTCCTTGTCCTCAGTACATAATCTTTTCCTTACTTGCTTATGTCTACCATACACTGTCAGCTTCTTGAACTCTGCCTGACACTGTTTTATTCCCAGCACCTACCACATTGAATGTACCATAGTACATAGTGATAGAAGATATTTGTTGAATAAATAAATATTATTAGTAACTTCCACTTACTATTTACTATGAAATGGAATGAGATATGTTGCAATAAGGTCACTATTTATTATAGCAAACACTGTCAGGGCTTCACCCATTCCAGTACACACAAGATCAACTTCCAAATGCATTTTTTTGCCTGAGAGTTTTCTCTTACCAAACATCCAAATACAAGAGAATTAATAACCCCAAACACAAGAGAATTAATAACTCTACCACAATCACCACCAGTAACTCTCCACAGGTAAATGATAGCAGCCAGGGTAGCAGCTCCCTTTCCCTTGGGTGGCATAACTCTGAGGCATGTGTCCTACATTTGCTCCCAAGATTTCAAAACAAGATTAAGCCCCAGGTACCTATAATGGTGTTATGGTTTATACCTAGATGTACCCCAAGAGCCTCATGCACTCAAAGGTGGGGGCTTTTGGAGGGTTATTGGATTATGAGGGTTGATGTTGACCTGCTGTTAGGAGGTGCAGTCTGATTGGAAGAGGTGAGTTACTGGGAGTGTGGCCCGGAAGGGTCTATCTTCCTTCTATGCTCCTCCTTTGATTCTCAATTCTCTCTGTTTCTTGGATACCATGACATGAGCAGCTTCCTCCCTGCCCAGACCCTTCCACCTGCCATGCAAGTTCTGAAACTTATAAACTATGAGCCAAAATAAACCCTCTTCCTTTAAGTTGTGGGTGCTGAGCACTGTGTCCCAGCTACAAGAAAGTGACTAAAACAGATGGTAACATCAGAAGATGTACTAGCTGACACCAATTTTCTGAAGTTCATCTTCCTGTCTCTAATCAGTCTCACTTAGGTCCTGTGCCCTTTAGTGAACCAATCACTATTCTTAGCAGGGCATTCTGTTTTTATTTGCCTGGTTTAGGCTATATGTCTATCCTTGGAGTCAAGGGCAGAATAAATTCCACCAGAAGCACACAGTCTGAGAATGAAAAAGAAAATTAGAGGCCATGGTCTTGTGTGGGTGGTACCTCAGTAGTAAAGTACTTGCGTACACAAAGCCCTGGTTTAATCCACAGTATCACAAAATGAAAAAAAGAAAAGAAAATCACAGGTCACTTCCAGAAAGCACCATGATTAGGTGTGAAATAGCTAAAGATCAACTATATTCCTTTACAGACAGACGATTGCAACTTGTTAAAAAGGAAAAAAATGAGAGAGTAAAAAAATCACTTTCTTTCACTGACCCCTTTTTCCTAACAAGAGCTCAGAGTAGTATATAAAAGCTGTTGATGAGAAAATGTTGATTAGGAAATCAGAGAATTGTTTAAATGGGACTTTATGGCACTTTTCCTCTGTCTTTGGAAAGGAGGAACAGAGGAAATAGGAGTAACTTCAGGCCTAAATTTCTCTTTTGGGACTATAGGATAAGAGAACGATTAGAATAATCACAGAAAAAACCTCCAAACCTCTTGTGATCTGAGAAATAAAACTGCAAAAACTCCAAAATCAAGGAAGTGAAATATTTCAGAGTATAGAAGATCAGGGTAAGGAAAAAGAAAATTTCTGCAAAGTCAGTAGCAACATTTTGTACGAAATGTTTCATTTTCCTTGATCTGTATGTACAGAAATCCTGCCCTTCCTCTCCACTGCTGGCTGTGACATTTGCGTTCCTTTGGTAACTGACTGGAGTCTCTCTGAGGCCTGCTGAACTTCAGTCCTATCAGTGTGAAGGGAAGTAGGCAAGGCAACAGAAAGAACAGAAAGAGAAGACTTTGTGGGGATGGTAATTGTTGCAATGAAATTGCAGCTTCACATGTGTTCCGGATTCACCCGCAGCTGTTGCTTACCTACTCCAAGGGAGCTGGAGACATGGCAAATCACAGAATGTCTGAGAGAAGGCCCAAGAGAGCTGAATCTTTCTGTGCCACCTCCAGATCATAAATGCGAAGTTCAAAGAAGTTAATATTGACCCAAAGCATACCAGTATGTCCCAAAGTGAATACTTGAACTGATTTGGAATGTGTTCCCTTTTCACTGCATTTGTTATGGACACAGCAAATTTGTTAATAATTCTCAGATGCCATTAGTAAGTGGTTTCTTTCTAAAAAGTTTTTAAAATAACAGCTTTACTGAGATATAATTCACACATTATGAAATGTACATTTGTATATAGAGTAGAATTCACTATATAATTCAGTGGTGTTTTAGTATATTCACAGAGCTGTGCAACTGTCACACCAAACTAATTTGGGGACATTTTCATCTCTCTAAACAGACACCTTGTACCCATCAGCAGTCATTCCTCATTAGCCCCCGGAAAAATGTGTTGTACCTCTACAACAGAATATTATTTAACCTTAAGAGGAAGGAAATTCTGAAATATGCTACAACATGAATGGACCTTGAAAATAGCATGGTAATTGAAAGAATCCGGTCAAAAAAGACCACACGTGCAT
This sequence comes from Heterocephalus glaber, assembly GCF_053883595.1. Classification (NCBI taxonomy): domain Eukaryota; kingdom Metazoa; phylum Chordata; class Mammalia; order Rodentia; family Bathyergidae; genus Heterocephalus; species Heterocephalus glaber. The sequence continues at coordinate 5,282,616 of NW_028258365.1, read as the reverse complement.
TGTTTTGTTTATGTGAAGTGCCTAAATTAGGATAATCTTCAGAGCCTGCCGTGGTTTTGATAAGGGTCACCCAAGGCACAGCTGTTAGAGGTTTAGTCCCCAGCCCACGGTACTATAGGAAGATGATGCCCTTAGGAAGTGGGGCCCAGCAGAAGTCTTCAGGTCACTGGGGGCAAGGCTTTCAAGAAGAGATCCATAGTGGGATGCCAGTGTCTTCCTCTCCTCCCTTTTTGCTTGCCCACAGCCATTTGGTGAGTGGCTTCCTCTGCTACACACTCCCATCATGATGATCTGCTTTGCCACAGGCCCAGAAGCAATGGACCAACTGACCATGGACTGAAACGTCCAAAACTGCAAGCCAAGATAGACTTTTTCTCATTTTTAGTATCTTAGATATTTTGTTACAGTGACAGTGAACTACTGTCTTTTTTAAAAATTGTAGTAAAATAGACATAACAAAATTTACTATCTTAACTATTTTAAGTGTCCAACTCAGTGTTATTAAGCACATTCACATTATTGTTCAACTGTTTTCTCTAACCATGCATGAAAGTTTTTCATCATCTCAAACTGAAATGTTACGCCTGTTAAACAGCAGCTCCCTACTTCCCTCCTCTGTCTCTGGTAACCATCATTCTACTTTCTGCCTCTTAATTTCACTACTCTAAATACTTCACATAAATGGAATCATATTTGTCCTAGCACAATGTCACTAAGGTTCATCCCTGTTGTAGCATGGGTCAAAATTTCATTGCTTTTAATGCTGACCAATATTGACCACGTTTTGCTTGTCCACCCATTTGTTGATGGACACTGGGTTGATTTCACCTTTTGGCTATTGTGAATAATATTTCTATGAATACCAGTATACAAATCTCTGAGACGCTGCTTTTATCTAAAGCATAATTGCTTGATCACTTGGTAAATCTATTTTTAACTTTTTAAGGAGCTACCATATCATTAGTTTTTTAAGCAGCTATAGGAGCTTAGAATAAATAAATGCCTCAATTCTATCTGTTCATTTGCATCTGGGCAGGCAAATCCTGACCAAGAATAGTTTATTTCCAGGTTCCTGAACAATGAGGTCAGAAACACAATTGCTCCACCTCAAGCACTGCTTTTCACAAACTATCAAGTTAATGAAATGTCTCATTTTTAAAAATTCAGTGACTAAAACTGATTTCAATCTCAATGTATGGTCTATTAATACAAGGAAATTTTTTAAGTATTACTTCGTTTTTAATAATCCTGTAAGTCAGACTTTCCCTTCTGCTTAAGCAGAGCCTGCCCACAAATCTTCAGAAGGAAAGCCTGTTTATGAATGGATAGTTTTTGCACATGACCCTAACAGTATTTTATACACTGAATTTTAGTCAGAGAGGATTCAATTTGCATCCCCTAATGGTTTAGTTGCAGTCATGCCTTAAGGCATCAGAGTAGACTGGGTTTTGTACCACTTTATTTTTCTGACTCATGGGGAAAAAGAAAGATTGAAGCAGTTTCTGATTTGGAAAAAGGGAAAGAAGTATTATCCCTTCTCCTTTACCCTCAAGTGCTTGCTTTTATTTTTCCTCCTAGATGTCACTCTTCCTGAAAAAAAGTATTCGGTGCCTTAAATTCCTCAATTTATCACTAACATTTTCTTTGCAGAAGCAATAGAAGGAAAACCACCAGATGATTTTATTGACATCAGTACTTTATGGGGAGGTCACTCAGCAACACAAATCATCTTCATGCACCAAGGGCACATGCTTCCAGGCCAGCCTGAAGGTGAACTCTGTTTTAATAAGCCATGTGGACCTTCTTTTTTTTTTTTCCATTAAGTTTATTGGTACATTTTAGGTATAAAACACAGTTACATTCATCATTGGGATCTTGTACCATTACATGAGTATCTTGGTTCTCATTTTTTTTCCCCTTCCCCTGCCCTCCCTTCACCCCCTCCACCCTTCTCTATTTGCAAAGACTTTGTTTCCATTTTTTTGCTTTTCTCATATTTTTTCTTTTCCCTTCTTTCCTTTCCCCTACTCCTCTCACTTCCCCTGCTCCTTTAGACATTTTCTTCCTATTACACAATATCAACTATACATTTTTAAAATTACAATATCAAGATCTAGAAGACATTACCACAGATTTTACAGAATTTAAAAGCATGTTACAAAAATCTTTTTTGAAATAAATTTGACAACTTCTAAGAAGTACCTTGGAAGACAAATTAATGAAACTAACTCTGGAGGAAATATAAAATTTGAATAGCACCTATTAAAGAAAGTATATTCCTAGCTTGAATACCTACCTATATGACAACAGCAGGCTCACATACATTTTAACTGATAAATTATATCAAACACTTAAAGCAGAAGAAAGAAGGAACACTTCTCCCCTCATTTTAGGAAATCAACATTGTGCTAATCCTAAAACTGGATAAACATAATAGAAGAAAAAAGTATGAACATAGATAAAAATATGTTTAACAAAACAAACTATTAGAAGTCAGATCTGGCAGTATGTAGAAAGTGGTTTTGTTATAGGGATGGCAGTGTTGGTTCAGCATTGGAAGATCCATCCCTAAAAGTCATCATTTTAACAGAGGAAATGAAAAAGCCATATGATCCTGTCATTAGTTGGAGAAAAAGTATTGGACTAAATTCTACAGCTGTTCATGGTATAAGCTATCAGGAGACTAGAAGTAGAACAGAACCTTCTCAACAGATAAGCCATGTACTCCATACTTCCAGCAAAAACACCTCATCTGAATGGAAAAGATGCAGTGCTTTCTCCCTAAGGTGGGGAACAAGGGTAGATATGCCTACTCTTCATCTATCCATTAAACTTTGAAACCTAGGCTCAACCAAAATAGTCTGGCAATAAAAATACACAATTAGCATACAATTGTCAAGGTAGAAATAAAATCTTTATATGTAGATGAAATGATCATCTACAGAGAAAATACTAAGAAATCTCTAGGAGCCCCTAGAACTTGTATTTGAATTTAGCAGGATTAGAAAACACAAGGTATATATAAAAATTCAGGTCTATGTATACTTGCTACAAATGAAGAATTAGATATTGAAATTTAAAAGTTATGTAGGAGTACAAAGGACCTAGAAAAGGAAAAAGGAAAAAAAACAGTGTTGGAAGACATTTATTACCTAATTTTAAGACTTCCTTTAAAGCTATAGTAATCAAGGCAGTGTTGGCATAAGGAAAGACATACAGATCAATGGAATAAAACAGAGAATCTAGAAATAGAACCACACATATATGGTCCACTGAGTTTTGAAAGATTATTTAACATTAACATTTCACAGAACATAAACTCAACTCAAGAGCAGAGGAAAAGATGTTTTCAGCAAATGGTACTAGAACACCTGGTATCCGTATGTAAAAAAACTAACCTCAACCCTTTATTTCCATACATGAAAATAACTTGAAAGGATCTATGAACCTAAATATGAAAGACTAAAACTATAAAACTTTTAAGAAGAAATTATAAGGGAAAATGTTCATGAATTTAGGGTAGGCAAGAATTTCCTAGGATACACAAAACATGAGTATAAAAGAAAGAAATTGATAAATGAGATTCCATCAAAATTTAGAACATTAAATGACATCGTTAAGAAAATGACAAGTAGTCCTTAAACAGACCATATTTATAATACATATAACCTAAGACCAAAATATATAAAGAACTCTTACAACTCATTAATAGACAACCCAATTAAAAAGTAGATATAAGAAGATGATAAATAGCCAGTACAGATAGGTATTGACTTGTCATTGTCATGACTTTTTGTTCTTGCTGGATTCTCCCCCTTTGCATTTAATTTCTTTTTGCACCCAATGGGTTCATTCTGCTGGGCTTCCTGGGGTTGTGATCCTCATTGTCTTTTCCTAGGATGTTGTCTAAAACTTTTTGGAGTGCTGGTTTGGTGTTCATGAAGTTCCTAAGGTGCTCTTTGTCATGAAAGTATCTTATTTCTCCATCAATTTTGAAAGATAGTTTTGCAGGGTACATCAATCTGGGTTGGAGGCTGTTTTCCTTTAGGGCTTGAAATACCTCACTCCAAGCTCTTCTAGCCTTGAGGGTTTGCATTGAGAAGTCTGCTGTGATTCTGATGGGCTTTCCTTTGTATGTGATTTGTTTCTTTTCTCTAACTGCTTGTAGAATTTTGTTCTGTTGGGTTTCTGGAATCTTAACAATTATATGCCTATGTGTAGATTTTTTTTGATCAAGGCTAGTTGGAGTCCTATATGCCTCACTTATCTGAATATCAAGTTCTTTTCCTCTGCTTGGGAAGTTTTCTGCCATCACTTCTGTGAATAGTTCTTTTTATGTCATCTGCACTCTCTCCTGTTTCTTCATTGACTCTGATCAGTCTTATCTTATTCTTCTTTGCATCATCTAGTAGCTGCTGGATTGATTTCTCATAGTCCCTTACTATTTTAAAGCAATTTTTCTTTTCCTGGTCACTAATTGCAATCTTGTCTTCTGTTTGTTTGTTTGTTTGTTTTTGGTACAGGGGATCGAACTCAGGTCCTTGCGCTTGCATAGCAGGCGGCAAAACCACTGAGCTAAATCCCCGGCCCCAATCTTATCTTCTATGTCTAAAATTTTGTCCTCACATTAGCTTATTCTCCTGTGTAAGCTTTCATGGAGTTTTTAATCTCCTGGAAATCTGTTTGTATCTGTTTTATGGATTCCATTTGTTTCCTATGCTGGGATTCCATCATGTTCCTCAGCTCCTCTATTTTTTTAATCTGTGTCCACTCTAGATTTATTAATCATGTCTTGCACTATGGACACAATCTCTGCTGTTATCTGAGAAATTATTTCTGATTTCATTTTTTCCAGATCCTCTTTTGTTGCCAGTTCAGGGAGTCCAGGTGGTTGAATATCGGAGTGTTCCATCTTGTTTCCCTTTGGGGTTGCCTTAGGTGATCTGGAAGTCTGGTTTTGAGAATTGTTTGCATGTCTTCTCATTTTTGACTGGGGGTGGTTGTTGCTGGCACTTGCACAGCTCACCTCCTGTGCTCTGGGGGAGGGGGTGGTATGGCAGCCTGGAAGCCTTCTCTTGGGCACCGGGAGTGGCTCACCTCCTGTGCACTCCATGTGGACCTTCTTGCAGGAAAATGATCACCCTTTTAGTGAAATGTTACAAAGACACTATGAGAGTTAGATGTGATGGTCAATTTGACTGGCTTGAGAGCCACTTGGGGGATTCTGGATTTATCTGAGAAAGTCATGGAGATGAGAGATGAGATCTTTGGGACTATATCTGGTCCCTGGCCCCTTTCTTTATGGCACTTTTTCCCAGTACTCTGTTTCACAGCTAACATGAAGTGATCATTTTTGCTCCTCCATGCCCTTCCACCATGATGCTTCTACCTTAGAGCCAGCTTACCATGGACTGACTCTCTCAAAACCATGAGCTAAATTGAACCTCTCCTCCTTTAAATTGCAAGTGTCAGGTATTTTGCCTCAGCAGCAGGAAATCTCACTAATACAGACACCTCCGAATTATTTCCTTCTCAAATTCAGAGCTAAAAGCTGGGTGTGGTGGCACACACCTGTAATCCCAGCACTGGGGAGGCTGAAGCAGGAGGATTGTTGAAAGTTCAAGGCCAGCCTGAGCTATATAGTGAGTTCAAGGCCAGCCTCAACTATATTGTGAGTGCCTGTCTCAAAAACAAAACAAAAAAATCCAAGCCAATGAAAACAAGGATCTTAAGTGTGAGTTTCTTTTCATTTTAAGTTTGCCTCAGTAGGGTACTTTGTGGGGCACTCCTTTTCTTAGTAAAAAGAAATTAATCTAGTCCTCCCAGTTTATTCAAAATGACATATGTGTACTCAAGAGTGATGAATTAGGGAACATCATGGAGAACATTTGTTACTTTATACTTTTAAATGGAGAAAATTAGTTTATCCCTACTAATAGAAGACCATATAGAGAGCACTTCTGTTTAACTGTGACTAACTCATGCCCCATTGGATAAATTGACCCCATTAAAGGCCCTGAGTCTAGGGCCCTGGTGCCACCATATTTGTATTAGCCACATGACCACCATCAGAGTGACTGACCCAGGAGTCACAGTGCTCTGACTGCCTTGGAAACTAGCTCTGACCCCACCCCCAGTACCCACTGTCTTCCCAAGAATCTACCAGGAATAGTCCCTGCATACCTCATCCATCTCAAGAAGGCCAAGGGTCCGAGTAGTTCATAACTCTCCATCTCAACACTCATCTCCAAATGGCTCTGTTAATCTCATAATAATCTGACCCAATCCTTCTCCCCCTGCATCCAAGGCCCCTTCCTCTGTTCCATCTGGAACCCCTATTTGTCATCTGCAAAATCTCCTATATCTTCCATGTCATCTTGCTGGAACTCCAACCCAACTTCCCACTTGAGGAGACTACTTCCTCTACAGTAGGTGGTTGCTGTTTCTGTCTCTCCTTAATGGATGGAGAAGTGACAACTGTTCCCTGTGCTCTTCCTTTCAGTTGCTAACTATGCTTTCTCTTCTTCCCTAAACTCCCCAACTGCTTTTAAATTCATGCCTCTGTCAGGTCCCACAAACCACTCCTCCCTAATTTCATCACCATCAGCCCTCCAGATCAGTCTCTATCAGTCCTTGAAGATTTCCACTCTGAGCTCCCTGTCAACCTCTCCAGTTATCTCAGTACCTTTGAGACAATCCTTCCATCAGTGTGAATCCTCAGGCCTTGACTACCTCTCTCCCAGAATCTTGTCTTTGGTGCCACTTCTACCTACATCTATCTGGACCTTGTCATTTTCTTTCCCAGAATTTATTTCAAATATATTTCTCTCCAACCTTACTTTATTCCCTCTAGTATCCTGACACCAACAATTCAGCACCATTAGAAACTCCAGATCCACTGTCTTGGCCATCTTTTCACTCTACTTAACCTTACTCCCTTCATGTTCTTACTTTTCTCTGAACACACTTTAGACTCAGTTATCTTCCAGTAAAATTATTCCTTACATATATCCTCACTACCTTACTTTTCTTTCTTCAAGTAGTAATTACATGGAAACATTTACACTTGGTTAAATCCAGCCACCCCTTTTCCCGCCGGTCTTGCTGTAAATTCATTATGACTAATCTCGGTGTTCACTTAGCTACTGTTCTGTAACACACCTCACTTCCCAGGTCCAATCACTCCTGTTTCCCCTCCTAGATCATAGTTTCTTACCTCATTCCTCTTTTCTTCCCTCCCCCTTCCTCTACTCTCAGTGGATGACCTTGATTCTTATTTCACTGAGAAAATAGAAACAATTAGAACATATTTTCCGTTTTCTCTCACAAATCTACAAAAGTACCTGCATTAGAGCCTATGCTTTCTGTCCTGTTGTGGAAAAAAATAGTTCATTTGTATTTATCATATTTAGGGTTATGATAGTTAAGGTGACTTTGAGCTCTGCCTGGGGATTTGTGGAGCACACTTCTGGATGTGCCTTGGTGGGTCATAGAAGTGTGACTTTGGAGTCTATATTTGGTTCCTCATCCTTTCCTCCCTGACAATATTTCCCTGCTTTACATCATTTCCAAGTTTTATATTTCCATAATTAATCTCTATGCTCAAGTTTTTAAAACTATTTCAGTGCTTTCTGAGAATTAGTGCTTGTTTGTCTGTCCTGACTAACTTTAATTTTGTATAAGAATGATTCATTCAGAAAGTAAGATCACTGAAATCTACCAGAATCCCTTATCCTTTACCAAGCAGAAGACACCTTGCCCCTCCTTCCTTATATGCCTCTTCAGCAAACTGCAACCAAACTATCTTTGGCCAACAGCTCCACCTATTGGTTATATTGGCAACTTACTAAAACTGCTTTAGCATTTGTACAATCCAAGTTCTGTCATTTACTTTAGACTCAAAACTCAATAAATTGTCTTCGAAATTTCTCTTTAATTGAAAATACACCTATGCTACCTCAGTTACCAGAAGAAGCACCAATCATCACTCATCATAGTAAAATACATCTCTATACAGCTCTGACCAGCCCTTTCCATGATTCAGACTCACACTTCCCTCATCATGAAGTCTTCCATTTTGTCTTTTGGAACTCAGTGTCATCAGAAAAATTTCCTATATCTTTGAGATCTCCTCTACATTATCTTTACATCTCTATTTTAAATGAAACCTGGTCTTCCCACAGCCAGGCCCAAGACATCCTCTTCTTCTCCCTAGACATCTTTGCTTCCTTTGAGGCTCAGCCTTGGGTCACTCCACTTCCCCTCCATGGTATAGTCATTCCTATCATTCCTTGGATATTGTCATGCTTGACCTACTGTCACTCTGTCCAACATGATTTTTCTCTTAATTCTTGGTGATTTCAGTATAATTGAGAAGAGCTTTGCAATAATCTAACCTCTCAGACTCTTGACATCTGCTCCTCTTATGCTCTCTTTCTCCACATCAGCCACTTAACTCTTATAGTGAATCTTTAGACTGTGCCATTAACAATAACTGCACTCTCTTCATGTCTGTTTCAGACACCACACACTCCCAGCACTTCCCATATCTTCATCCCACTCTAATCAATCTCCATCCCCAGGACAAACACCTTAAACTTACCTTAGCATTTATCCTTCACCTCTTCATGTTCTGATTTACCTCTTTCTTCAATTGAGACTCAACAGCCCAGCATAATAATCATTACTTTGTGTACATCCCAACTTCCTTGTCCTTCTCTCCCATTAAATTTACTTGTTTCTAGCTGTGACTATTAATCTCAATATGTCAACTTGACTGGATTAGTGTTGGGCGGGTCATAGAGGAGTGATTTTGGGTACTATTTCCGGTTCCTTGCCCCTTCCCTTTCTCCTTGCTCTGCATTCCAGTACCATGAACTAAGCAGCTTTGGCCTGCCATGATATTTCTGACTTGGAGCTAGCCAACCATGGACTGAATTTCCTACAATTCTAAGCCAAATTAAACCTCTTTTCGCTTAAATTGTGAGTATCAAGAATTACATCCCAGCAATGGGAAAGCTGACTAATATACTAGTTAAATCTAAACTTTCACCCACTTCTTCCTATTCCTGAACTGTGGAAGTGGCTGGAGAGAAATACATATTTTTGCTAGCAGAGCTAACTTTTATTTCTGATTATTGGCCTCAAGGGGGCCCTTTACTGTCTTTGTCTTACCACTTTCTTATTCTCTCGACTATTTAGCACCTTTTTATTTTCCCTTCAAACCTGCAACATTTCATCTTTTATTCTACTTTAATTCTCTTTATTTTCACTTTAATGGTCTTGCTTGTTATTTTACTACAAAAATAGAAGCAATTAGAAGGTACTTCCTCATGCTTCCATCACCAAATACACTAACTGTCCTTCTCCAGCCCTTACTCTGCCTTGCCTTCTGTTATATTGTCTCTACCCCTATCTGAGGAAAATTCCATGTATAAAATAGATCTCCCATCTACTCAAGGGTGTTCTTTCTAAAGTTGCTTATGTTTTCTACACCACTGATATTTTCTTTTCACAATGTAGTCTAGGCTAGCTCTGAACTCTTTATAAGCAATTCATTCTAAAATGGACCCAACTAGATTTTAGATATTAAGTCCTAAACGAGGTGATTGGTATGTTGGGGAAAATGTTGGCAACAAAACTTCACTGCTACTGGCTCTGGCTTCTGAGCTCCACTGTCCAACTTCTGAGCAGAGGTCTAATGTGCAAACAGAAAAATCAAACTATAAGGCTAACAGGAAATTTATTTCCTCAGAGGTCAAATTCGCTGAAACTTTTGAATAAGGTATAAAAGGGTAAAAGGACCAAAGACCCTGGTGAAATCAGGACCCTGTCCCCTGAAGCCAATGACAGAATGGGAAAATAATTTCATATCCTCATGCCTAGATTTTAAGTGCAAACGCAATATAGTGTGGCAAAAATATGGGACATAAATTTAATAAAATGAGTTTTATGAGATGGGGCATGACAGAGCTTCTCTAATTACACTTTATCCTCACGTTAGGGCAATTTTCTTCTTTTTGAACTCAGACTATCCTTTATTTCCTAACTTCCTGTCATTCTTTTTATTGGGAAAGCAATTACTTTTGCTAAAATCGTGGGCAGAGCTCATAAAGGCACATTATTTTGGCCACATTCTGCATTGTTGCACGATATAAAAGAATAAATACATACTTCTGGAAGGAAAATGAAGCACCTGTTATTCATCACAGTAGATTGTGCCTATCATTATTGGTACGGTTTTAAACTAGGTTTTCTGGGAAAATATACTTTTAATGTAAGAAAATAATTTGCTTTTGGAGGCATTTTATCAAATGTTTCATATTAAAATATTAACCCATAAGACTTAGGAAAGGTGTCCCTCAGAAGTCTTTGAATATGCTATTTATATCAGAAAGCTGTGTCTCAACCAATCACAACAGCTAAAATGAGAGAGGTGGGTATCTCAGTGGTAGAATGCTTAGGCCCTGGATTCAATCCCTACTACCACATAAAAAGAAAGAAAAATCTACTAAAGCTATTTCATGAAAGCATCTTAAAGTGATTTTCTAGCACCCAAGCTAAAATTCTTACTCACAGGGAAATATGTCTGCGGGGAAAATAAACTTGTTATACAACTTACTACAAACTTCTACTATAACAAAATCAAGTTTCATCATTAAATCACCTTCTCAGCTATCAAAAAGTCACCCAGTTATATACTGAGCAGTATGCAATAGGTAAATACAGTATCATGGGCAAACAGTTCTTCCATAATTTAAGGCAAAATCCACATAAAAACATTTTAGTGACAAATGTTTACTTAAAATTTATTTGTTTTAAATTGGTTTGACTTTTGACTAGATAGATAGAGAGATAGAGATATAGGAAGAGGAAGTCAAAAACAATAAGCTCCAATCCGTTCAAAAATAGTGTTCTGGCATAGGGGCATATGCTTGTAGTCCCAGCACTGTAGGAGCGTGAGGCAGGAGGATCACAAGTTCAAACTCAGCCAGGGCAACTTAGCAAGACTCTCTCAAAATAAAAAATAAAAAGGACCGGAGATGAAGTTCAGAGCAAATATCCTGGGTTCAATCCTTAACTTGGAGTGGGGGTGAGGAGGTTGTCATCTGTAGGAGAGGATAAAATAGGTAGAACCATGAGATACAGTTTTGCTGTTTCTTTAGGGTAAAGTCCTTACCTATGAGTGTGGTGATACAGCATATCACATTTTGAGGTCAATTTTTGTCTGGATAACATTGTACTCTACCTGCTGATATCCTGTAAAGAAATGCCCAATGATGGAGATAACAGCTTCAATCTATTTTCTTTGAAAGAATAAGAATGATTCTCCTCTATAACCTGTTACTGAACCAGGCTGGTTTCGACCACCTGTGTGGTATGCTAATCACTGAAGCAATGAGTTTTGCAAAAGAGAGTTTATTCACAAGATACAGTCAGGTGGAGACTGCAGACAAGCCCTAAATTGGCCTCCCCACAGTTGGGTTTAGGGGTATTTATGGGACACAGAAACAGGATTGCCTGAGGGTAGAGAAAGTTCATTGGAGGCCTGGAAAAGTAATCCGCTCTGTGATCTGTGAATGCTCAGTCCAACTTCATACTCTTCCTGGGACACACATTCAGAAAACAGCAGCATTAGTGTGACCAGAGGGTAGAATTTTAAGTCCTCTGACAAGCTTACCCATCAGATCCCTATTCAGCACCAGGAGAAAGGTAGGGGGTCTCAAACAGTTCGACATAGACAAAAGCAGCATTCAACTTCCTGAAAAATAATGTAGGCAACCATTACTATCACAACCCATATGGCACAGGTGTTAATTACATGGCTGCTAAAACTGGTGATACAAAGCAAGTAACTGAAAGCTAGTGAAGCTGGAGGGTTATTCAGGTTGTGCCTCCACTTTGGGCCTATCAGATGCCATATTACTATAATTGTCACAGGGAGATCATAAAAATTCCAAAGCTGTTAGTTAAACATTGATTCATGAAATAGTTTGTGCAATACTAATTTGCTTTCATTTATTATTTTTCATGAAAATAAAATACTTTCTGGTATTCAGTGGGAACCCTTTAAGAAGATAGTGGAGATAAAAGTGGGAGGTAGAGAGAAGGAAAGACCCTGAAGAAAAGGACTCTATCCATTACCATCAGGAATAAAAAATTTGGAACACAAATATAAGTAGATTATTTCCTTTGGGCTATGTTTAATAGGACCTAAACAAAATGATCCCAATCGTTGATTCAATGAGTGTCTTTTAGCATCACGATACAGGCTTCCTTAATTTCCAAAAGCAGAATAGGACAGTTTTTAAAGCAATTCAACATTCAGGAATATTTTACTTACTATTTTAATAAACCTTTGTTTATGCCTAGAGGTGCCATTAAATTACCAGCCAGACATTAATATACAGCTCACTGGGGACTGACTGGTATATATGCAGTGATTATTGTTGGATGTTTCACTTCGGGCTCACTCACTATTGTTCATACACAGCTACTGGACAGAAAATTTTAAAAAGAAAGTTTGTGCTTCCTTTATATCCCAAGATTATTCTTTTATCAGACATGGAAATAAATAGCTATACATAATGTGTATCAAATAACCACAATAGCAGGCTTTTAAAAAGATTTAACACATCTAAGAAACTCTTCCTGTGGGTACAATAGATAATAATTTGATTTTTCTTATTTTAATTTGAAGCAGTGACTGAAAATAGGGCGGGTGATACTGCATAGTATGTTTTATGCTATTCCAGTCTACAGCTCAGAGCTCGGCATAGGGTAAGAGACCAGGTGTACCCAAGAAGATGACCAAGAAGACACAAACATTCACCTGTGCAAATACATGCCAATTACAATGCACTTTAGATAACAGTCCAAACATTGTTGCGAAAGCTTACCTGACTGGGTTTGATACATCAACTTTAATTATGAAAATCAGATTTTAGATAATTTACCATGGATCAGTACAATAGCTTAATAGTATTACATGTATTTGACGCATGATCTTGATTTTTTTCACCATTTAAAAAATTTTAATACTGTGAAGAAGCTGATACTCATAGCTCTAAATCCCTTTCTTCAAGTTCATAACACAAGTCAGAGCATAGACATTCTACGCAAAGATTTAAAATGCATTTTTATACAGCTCTCAGGTGCTAGAAGTAAATATCACAGTAGCATGATAAAAATCAGAAAGCAATACAGGCAAAATGGAACCATTTTTCTCTACTAAATGGAATGCAGAGTTTTCTTAATGCAGAACTGGTGGAACTAAGTGTGTAACTTCTCACTGTGGTGCTCAGAAGCTGTTGCAACAGTTTTCCTTAGCTGCCTGCCATAGCTTGGGAGATGTGGTTATTGAAGTCTTATTTCACTCACTTTTAAAATACAACTGACAAGATCAATGAACTAGGTAAAATTTGAGTAACAACTGGATTTTTATAGCATCACTAATAAGGCAATAAGTGTATTGTAATTATCCTAATTATTTGTGTATGTATGTTTGTGTTTATGTGTATGTAAACATGAAAAATAAATACTGGATAAAATACAAGGGGAAATCTGAACAATTAATATATTTTGATAATGAAAATCTGCCCATATCTAATAAGATTACAAGTACACACATCTTTTCCCCTAGTAATTCCATAAAAATAAAACTACCAGCACAGAAGGTACTTATGCAAGGATGTTTAATATAGCTTTGTAGCACAGTAGCAAAATGGAGACACACAGGCAAAGTTTTCTCTAGGGTTACAGATATGCAAGCTGTGTTTCATCTAGTAATGCATCCACCTCAGAGTGTGTATTAGCTCTATACGAGATTCAGAGGGATTTTTTACACTTCTAACATTTCTTATGGTTGTGGTGAAGAGGGATGGAGAACAAAGGAAAAGAAGGGGCTGAACAATTTATGTGGTTTTAAAACAGTCTCAATAAAATACATATAAAATATGATTGTATTTATTCAAAATTTTATATGTAAGTGCATATATTAAGTCTGAAGAAATGTACAGACTGATAGGTATAAGTCTGAAGGGTTAGGAACAAAGTGTGGGTAATTTTCAGTTTCTTATTTTCTTTGTTTTGGTTGAATACATCATAAGAGCATATTTTATTTACATAATGAAATTAAGAAGAGATTAAAAGAATTATCGGTAGGGCCAGGTATTTAGCTCAGTGGTTCCACTGCCTGCCTCGAAAGCACAAGGTCCTGAGTTCGATCCCTGGTACAAAAAAAAAAAAAGAATTATTGGTGAAACAGCAGTTTCAGTATTGTAAAATAATGTTTTTTAAAAAACCTAAAAATCTGTAGCATGTAAAATATAGAAACAGATTTTTGGAAGGCCAAAAATAATATCATATTTTTAAATGTGAGGCTTAGCATGTACTCTACACAATCCATAGAACTTTCCAAAATTTGGCAAATGTAAAAATAAATTCATAAAAGGACTGAGATTAACTCCATGGTAGAGTGTGTGCTTTGCATGCATGAGGCCCTGGGTCCAACCCCCAGCACACACACACGCACACACACACACACACACACACACACCAAGGAGGGGTGGGGGAAGAAAGAGAAATCATTAGATAGATAGATAGATAGATAGATAGATAGATAGAGAAAGTGTGTGTGTGTGTGTGTGTATATATATATACACACACACACACACTTTATGATTTCTCTTTCTTATATGCCCAAGTACAAGTAGAAAGTTTGCAATCCCAAATCTTGTTCAAGAGACCATGGAACCAAACACAACATGTATGAAAATGCTGGTATGTGGGATTTTTTTTTTTTTGGTACCGGAGAGCACACTCGGGTCCTCGCGCTTGCGCAGCAGGCAGCAAAACCACTGAGATAAATCCCCAGCCCATGGGAGTTTGATATAGGAAATCAAAATGACCAGCAGAACCTGCTCTGGAGGAACAGGAACTATCATCTCCTGCTCCTTCTGGGGCCTCAATTTCCTCATCTGATTTCCTTATTCTTTCATTTACTTATTTGACAAATTTTATTAAGTATGCACTATATTCCAGGTCTGTCTTAGGCCTTCAGAAGGTGCCCATGAAGAAAGAGACAAAGTTCCTGGGTCCTTGGAGTTTATTTTTTAGTTATTAAAATATTTTTCAGATAACTTTTATTGGTTGTCAGGAAAGCAGTAACAAATACAAGTAACTGCCTTAATTTCCTTCTATGATATTTATTTAACATGTAGATATGTTCTGATCAGAATTACAGAAACCAGGCAAATCATTTACATTTTATATTTGTGAACATTTAATTATTTACTTGAGTATTCTTGCATAGCTATAGAGGGTAAAATAGTCATTATAAACTAGTGACAGAAATGAGTATGTAATGAAACCATTTTCCTTCTGTATGGTCATGATAAAAAAAAAACTAAGGCAGAATTAACTTTGAACCTATTCAGAATTGAATTTCTGAAACCATATTTTCTATTCTTTGGTTGTATCAATAAATTTTAACACTTGGAACATGATTTTATCCATTTAAAAATTTTTATATACTATACAGTCCTTTCTTAAAAGAAAAAGAATAGTCTCCCCTTCCTGTGCACAAACCCTTCTTAGGAATCAGAAAACTTGATTTATTTGGTTTTCTCCTAGTCACTGCTAACCCTGGACAAATGTGGACAGGATCCTCAAATCATTTTGGTTTTCTGTCACTAAAATGGTGATAATAATATCTGCTCCATGCATATTACCAGACAGGGTAATAAATTCATATGGGTTTTCATAACTTGAAAGTATTATTTATAGAAAATACGATTTTTATAAAGTATCTTAGCAATATTTAATATCCATAAATACTGGAATTTTAAAATTAGAAAAGTTAAATTTACTGGTAATTTTCAAATATGCTGAGAGAGAGGAAGGAGGAGGAGGAGAAAGAGGAGAAGGAGAGGTGGGGGATAACAAGAGGGAGAGGGAGAAGAGAGAAAGAGGAGAGAAAATGAAGAGAAGAGGAGAATAAGAGAAAAGAGAAGGGAAGGGAATGGGGAAATCAAAACTACAACTACACAGGTCTTAAAGGTGGTATAAGAACCATTCAAGAATTCATTTCACTGCTGGATCAAATTCCAAGTTCTTGAAAAAGCCAAAAGATACACCCAAGTTTGGAAAACTGTGGTTCTTTTGGTAATTTTCTGTGATGATTTAACTAGGAAGATTAAACATTTTAAAAGTAAGGTATTAGTCAATGTAAGAGATTGAAACCAATGATTGGCAGCCTCAAGGCTGGCCCACAGATAGGCTTGCTCCAATTTCACATTCCAAGGGCTCTCCTTGAAACATACAACTGTCTTCTAGATAGGCCAGCACACCTGTTCCCCTAGGGCACAGTGGCCTTTGATCTCTATCAATTGAAGTGTTGGCAAATTCTCCTTGGCTTCTTTGCAGAGGGCTTGCCACATATTGCGCAGTAGGTGGGTGCTAGGGCTGGAGACACCAGAGGAAGTTCACCTCACCTACTGTCCTGGGAGTCAGTGGACTTCTTGGAAGAGAAGATGGCAGTACCAATCCTGAAGAATGAATAGAAACGGTCTAGAAAAGCAAAGTTACTGGAGAAAGTTAAGCCACACCTATGAAAATAGAAGATCCAGATTCCAGAGGGCCTCATATTTCATGCCAAGGAGGTTGAAATCAATCTGAAAAGCCAAGAGCACCTTGACTGGTTTTAAATAGAGAAGTTATAAACTGAAATTTGGATTCTCGATAAATACCTAGGTGGAGCTTTGATATGGGATGGCCTGGTGATAGTAGAGGATGACGACACCTCCTGAGAGGTTATGCCATACATTATTCTGCTTTACAATTGGTCTCGGTAGCTGCAGGCAGAGTGGCAAGTGAATTTCAGCAATACGTATTCAGGAAGCCTTTTAACTTTGAGAATGCCTAGTTGTATAGCAAGTATGACAAAAAGCGAGAGAGATTACCAGTCCTCTTTCTGACTCTCTAGGATCCTACAAAATAGAACACTGCGGTGCAGAGTTACAGGAATGCAGACAAATGGGGGTTTGGCTTTAATACGTGTTCTTGGAAAAGATTTGCCCTTGAAATCATTCCTCTGCCAACAGAGACAAAGCAGCAAACACGAGAACAGGTGTGAGATGGAATCCAAGGGATTTGGTCATTGGTAGTGGGGGGTGAAGGAGAGGAAGAGCCTTGGAAGACCCTGGCTTGTGACTTTGGGCAAGTGAAAACGTAGTGGTGTTGAGCACGTTCAGTGGATAAAGTTGGCATTTTTAAAATAAAGCTTTCATTAGGAGATGAAAACAAGCAAAAAAGCACAGAAGTACAGAACTAGATGTTTACACTGTATGAGCTTCTCATTTAACATTAATATAATGTTCAATTATGTTAATATTTACCATATGTATTCTATATTTCACATATGTCCATATAAATATAAACACAAATATACATGTCTTTTCATTCTTTTCAATTTTTTTGTCATAAGGCAAAGCCTTTGGCTTTAATTTTCACATCGTCTTTCTTGAATAACCACAATCATTTCATGCCTCAGCTGCAATCTCCAGTTTCTATTTCTTTAAGGTACAATAAGAAGTGTGAAGCAATCTCAATGTAGAATGCTAGATTTTTATGAATTTATCTCCATATTTTGCAGATGCATCACTCACATATATAGGAAATACATACTTTTTAAAGAAGTATTTCCAAAACTTTCTAGTTAGTCTGCATAGAAACAATACATTTCTTCTATATTCATATTTTATTATGAATATGTTCATCTGGGTAACATTTAATTAAATAATATACAAATAACAAGTGCCAAAGACGTAAACTGATTTGGGAACAAATCCAATTGACTCTTGGTAAGACAATTTCCATTGTTCTCTTGCAGAGCTTCACATTATCCATGAGAACAACCCATTGTTAGCTGGAGTTTAGGAATTAGAAAGGTCTGGGTTGAATGGAGACACTGTAGTTTACTTTACATGCTATATGATCTTCAGTAAGTTGTTTGTTTTTTCTGAGCCTCAGTTTCTTAAAAGGAAACATGAGACTCATGATTCCTAAAGTTTGGTGTTAAATGAGTTGCATAATGAAGGTCAACCAGAAGTGCTCTCTGTATGCTATTAGATATTCAGTATTCATTTCCTTCCTTCTTGGTGTGAGAGAAAGATAAATTTTTACCATCAGTATTCCCTCAAAACTCTTTCAATAGTATGTGTAGTTATCAAAGTTTCTACTGAATAAATAGTTGAAGCACACTGATTTAATTCTAAGGCATAAAGTTTCTTAGGATATGCTTAATGTATTATCCGAATCATTTGAACATGCTATAGATTAAAAATCACAGATCAGTATTTCAAAAGCGGGGATCAACATTTCTTGGGCTTATGTACCTTCCATGCCTCCTCTCCTCTTCTCTCCTTTTCTTAGACATAGCAATAGCTGAAGACTGGGGAACTGGAGAAAGAGAAAGGCAGACAGGAAGGCTCTTCCACCCAAGAGGTTCACTTTGGAGCCTGCTATTCCCCTATCTCTTTCTTCTGCCCTTGAGAAAGTGTTCTTTTGGAAGGACAGTCCTTCTTCCAACCATTGGAGCCCAGACCCTTCAGATGCCAACCTACTATAGCCCCATTCTTGGGCTCTTGTAAGTTGCCCCAGCCTGCTGGAACCCCTTTGTGTTGCGTTTGTGTGCAATTTGGCTTGGCATGAAGGTGGTGATGGAGGGGAAGAGCAATATGGCTACTTCCCCTCACAGAGATGTTATAAAGATAAATGAAATGATATTCATACAGCACTTTAGGATGTTCTTAGGAAATGTACCTTTGTAAATATGAAGAATTCTAAAAGGCCAGTCACTGCGACTTGCATTTAAAATAAAAATCGCTGACAAGAATTTCAACCCCAGGAAGTAAACACATCAGCTTGAAATTGAAGTGCACTTTGCCAGGTAGTGGCAGGGTGATGGTATAACTGGTCTTTACTGCAAATAAGGCTAAATGTTAGCGTGGGTCACTACAGTTCCATCTTCCTCCCATTCTACTCTGCTGTTTAAAAGCATCTACAGGCAATGGCCTGGTCTTGCATTCTTTGTGAGCCAAGAAAATCCTTAAAGTGTAAGTCTGTTTCAGAACTTTCCAGGGCATTGTGATCTACCTAAAGAAAGCTAAGAGTGGAGGCATCCTGAGCATGCTGAACTGCACCAAGACCTAAGTCTGCTCCTGTGATTGATGATAGTCTGTTAGTGCACATTAAGGGCTGAACATTGGAATTTAAAACCAGACCAAAGTGACACTCTGGGAAACCTTTAACCTGTAGAAAGAAGCAGAACTCTCATTCCTCAGGTGGCCATGGTCTGGGAATGAGCCCATTCTTCTGGAACACATTTGGAGGTCCATGTATGCAAACGTCATATGATGTCCACTTACAGTACTCTGGGAGATGGTTTAACATTAGGAGGCACTGATGTGTTTGTAGGCTAAGAAGCAAATGTGGCCTAGGACTAGAGGTCATGCACTAATTTAGCATCCTGAGTACAGAGAGGGATGACCTGGAAACAGGGAAGCTGGTGTGAGTTGACAGGGAGTCAGGACAGCAGATGCAATATGGGCAACTAGGAAGAAAACGAGTCTGGGGAGTACGGCTCTGGTAGGTGTCCTGGGGACCTATGCAAGCAGAGGACCTGGGACCTGGCTCTGGCATAAAACAGAAGAAATCTTCAAGGACTCAGCAATGCAAAAGTAGGAATTTCACTAACAATGGGCACAGGGCACAGGGCAATGATATCAACCTTTGAAACAAAGCAGTTTCTCAAACACTCCATGGAACCTGGCCACTTTTAATTCCATTCTTTGCTCACCACTGTCAAGTCCCCCTTAGGTTCTCTGCTGGTCTTCCTGATATAAAAATTTTAAAATTCAGAGGAAAAATACAACCTAAAAATAATTATTTCACTACTGGTTGCTGATTCATGTACAATTATACCACATAATATCTCAAAAACAATGTACTTGTTTCAAAAATTTTGAATTTCAAATTTGGAGATATTAATATTTTTAGATGTGTCCTTAAGTAACTTCAGAGAAGGTGTTGACATTTTTGGATCTTCTCTGTCTGCATTTTTAAATGTAGAAAAACATTGTATGCTATTGGTCATATGCAACGATTCAAGAAAAGCATTAGATATGTTGATATCTAATGTTTATTATTAAAAAATCTGAGGCTTTCATTTTATTCTGTTGCTAAATCTATTCTACAAGTATTAATGTTTAGGCTCATTGTTAACTTTTCTCTTCTTTAAAAACAGAAAGATTCAGGGTGATATGCACATTTCAAGTGATATTGAAAGCTGCATCGATGGGTATGTATTAAATACATATCTGTTATTAATAAACATCTGTTATTAATATGTGAAATACATACACACATATATAAAGCCAGGGGTGGTGGCACATGCCTGTAATCTCAGCCCTTTTGGAGCCTGAGGCAGGAAGATCACAAAACATCCAGCCTGGACACCTTAACAAGATCCTGTCTCAAAATTAAGAAATAAAAATGGCTAGGGGAGTATCAGTGCAAAGGCTCTGAGTTCAACTCCCAGTACCACAAAAAAGGAAAGGAAGGAAGGAAGAAAAGAGGGAGGAAGGAAGCGGGGGTGGGGGCGGGGGAAGGAAGAGGGGGAAGGAAGGGAGGGAGAGAGAGGGAGAGAATAATGGGAAAGAGTAAACATTTATTTACTGCTAGGCACTTTATCTTTATTTAACCTTCACAAGCCACATTATGAAGTAGATATTATTAACAAGGACATGTTTCAACAGGAAGTAAATGGGCCCCATGCCTCTGGACAAGATAGCATAAAAGTTTCATATGATTCTTAAAAGTAACAAAAAGATCGTATCTTTCCTATGATTTTTGAGAAGTCAAATTTGCCTGTCTTTCATTATTTAATTTTATCAATGGAGAAACAGACTGTGCCTGTGGTTAGGTAATTTACTCAAATTGCAGATGTAGAGATGGAAACCTCCAGGTTGCATTCTGTCTTGCATTCTTAAGTGTTTTAAAGTAAGGCATTTTAAATTGGTTTTTGAAATGTGTTCATCTGTAATCACCACTTAGCCTTCAAAATAAATCTTTAGGTAGATGACTAAAATGATCATGAGAAAGTCATAAAGCATAAAAATGGAACCACTGAAAACGTGTTTACTCTTTTCTTCTTTATTGCTTCTAGAGTTTGGTTTTAGTTAAATTCAACAAGTGGAAATAATACAATGACACAAGACAAACTCCAGCTGTTTGTAATGTGGTGTCAAATGAGAAGGCAATTATTTTAAGAAAAAAGGAGGGCTGGGGAGACTATTTAGAAAGTACTGCACTTTCTTATTTCTTTTCCCTATGTTCTTTTAGAGATCAATTTTTAAAAGTAGATCTGTCTTGTTTTAGGAAAAGTTTTTTTGTTCAGGTCTCAAATGGTTTACATGTTGTTTTCTTGGGTTGGATAGCTGATGGGTTTTGGGATGCTCCCTATAATATAGACTTCACATATAGGGATCTAAATTGTGAAAAGATGAAAGTATTTGTCATATATTCCTAGGATTTCCTCAAGTTAACTCAATGACACCTGACCCATATCCAGAGGAAAGGAAGATCCTGTTCTCTGACAAAACCCAGTCTTTTTACAAGCTCATCAAAGCAGAGAACCAGAAACAGCTTTTCCAAAAAAGATCTTTCTATAAAACATAGCTGATGACAAATTCAGCCCTAAAGCTCTCTAGGGATTTGCCTACCAGAAACCAATATATTGCAGAAATATTTATTTTGTAAGTAACGTTAGTGATATTCTTATTGTTTGACTCTGCTATCATTTATTGATGACTAATGACCAATAAACAGAGCCCCTTACCTTTACTCTGGCTTCTAGTCAGTATTTATGGATTAGGTCCATTAGTCTCCTTTTGAAAGCCACTGAGACAATGCAGCTGGTACTCAGCTGGAGACGAGATGCAAAAATGTTATCTGCCCACTCAGGTAAAGACAAAGTGAACTTGTAGGGAAGATGTACTATTGCAACCACAAGGCAGCACCAAACTATAAATACTATAGTGACCTAATTAATATCCCTGAGTTTCTGGGAGTATACCTTATCTTTTTATCCTACCTTCAAAGATACTGATCTCTAGCAGATTCCTATTCTCTAATGTGGTTACATAAGAGACTCTAGCACCACAGTGACTGACAATGCATAAGGAAAATAAATGCTCAGGCATTTAAGAATGTAAAGAAATAGAGTATCGCATATAAAGGGATGACAAGAAAATTTAATTACTGGATGGAGGTGGTAAAAGGAAGATGGCGTAAAATTCAGAGAGAAATATATCACAAGGACACAAAAATTTGAACACTCAACTAATTTCATTAATGTATTTACCACATAAGGAATGAGAACAATATTAGTGTTTTCCTATTCTCCAATCAATCTAAATTTATATATGAGTTATCAAAGTATGGCTACACTACATTTAGTTTGCAACTAACAGACGTACACTTAAGAAATCACTTTAGCTTTCTTATTTTTTAATTTAAAATTTTCATTTTATTAGTACATGTTTAGTATTTTATTAGTTCATGTTTTATTAGTACATGTCAGTCATGGAGAGACTTTATCTTTCAAAGAACTCCTTATAGGTTGATCTTCTAAATGATGACTCTAAATCCCTAACGATTTTACATTTGCTCTCCTAAAAATGAGTCCTGTATCAAATAATCTTCATCATCAAAACAGTTTTTCTTAACCCAACCTAGTGAACACAAGAGAAAGAACACTGATCAGGACATTTTGTCCCAGTTACATTGCCATGCAGTTTGTAAGTTTTAGGAAGGGCTTTATTGGTTCTTGTCTGATGTGCATAATGGATATGGTGGACTAGAATTATTTTAAAGTTCACCTCCAGTTTTAAATTTCTAAAATTCTAGGAAAATGATGACAAACTTACGTAGCAATCTGTAACAGTCTTTTTTTGTTAAGCACTCATAGCAAAAACGTGAATAACTTTCAACCAGAAATGAATGACTAGAATAGAAAGTCTAATTCTTCATGTTATCCAGTTTACTTCTGCCTACCTTGCTATAACTTCTTGCACTGCTTTTCATCTGTTATTTTAACTTGTCCTTATCGTCTTTATTTCCTTCATACATACCTCTGTCTGCTGAATACCTCTTCTATATTATGTCCTTGATTTTGTATTGGTTTTATCTCTGCATTTTTTCTATGTTCCAGAAAGAAACAAAAATTAAGTTATGACAACCTCTGGCTACCTAAAACAAAACTCTAGAAGCAGGTGCTGAGCTCTGTTTTGGCTTCAGATCTTTATATTGCATTTTCGGAAAGTCATACTTGTTAGTGGCTGATGTAGGAAAAGTCACTTGAGGGATTTAATAAGTTCTGTATAACTTAAAGAGGCATGCAAGCTGCACCCTGCAGTAGACAAATCTGGGGAATTGTCCTGGAATAAGAAGGACTTAAAAGTTTAAAATGGAGCTTAAGAACCTTAACATTTTCTTACTGTTACGGTTTATGTCTAGATGCCCCCTCAAAGCCTCGTGCAGTCATAGGTGGGGCTTTTTCAGATATGGCTGACTCTAAAGTGTGAGACTGATTCATGCTACAACGCTAGAATTAAGGTTGCTAGGATTAAGGGTGGGTGATTACTAAATCATCCCACTGATTGGTTTGATACCATCTTAATCGAGGTATACTGGATCTAAGGGACAGAAAGGGGCTTGTCTTGTCTCTTGCTTACTTTGCTACTTTCTGCCCACCATGAACTGTTTCTCCTCTGTGATGCCTCTCTGCCACCCTGCCTTGGAGCCAGCCAACTATGGATTGAAACCCCTAAAAACTGTAAGCTAAATAAACCTTTCCCCCTTTAATTTTGAGTGTCAGGTATTTTGTCTCACCAATGAGAGAAAAGTAACTAAGACACTTATATAAGGTAGTATAGTGTAGGAAGAGCAATATAGTATATAAAAGGAAGAACAAACTTCTTTTACAAAGGCTAGCCTCTGTAATGGGCCAAATAATAAATATTTTGGCTTTGTTACAAGATCTTAACTTTACTATAGACAATAGCCATAGACATTGCTAAACAAATAGGCATGGATGTGGCTACATTTCAGAAAAATTTCATTTGAAAAAACTAGATTTGGCCAAAGGACTTTAATTGAGCCCCTCCCACCTTGGCATAAGAAAAAAAAAAGAAAAGAGAAAAGAAAAGTAGGTTAATAATTAGAAGATGATTTTTTTTTCTTTTGTACTAGGGAGTGAAGCCAGAGCCTTTGCACTGACCTCCATCCCTAACCCTTTTTTATTTTCTACTTTGAGGCAAAGTCTCTCTAAGTCACTAAGTGGCCCAGGCTCAGCCTCCCAGAGGGCTGGGATAATAGGCAAGGAAATTGTGAATTAAAGACCTCTGCTTTGATAAATTGAATAGATTTATATTGGGAAATACCATTGATCTGGTTATTTAATCCTTTGTTTATAGAAAGACACAAATGTAATAGCATTTGAAGTGGGGAAGTAGAAAAGAATAAGATGATACTTTCCTTGGAGAATGGTAATGACGCTTGTACAAAAGCTTTAATCTCACTACCCAGAGTCACTTTGAGGTCAAAAGCCAGCCTCACAATTTATGCTAGGAGACCTATATTTACAGATGCCTGGCTGGTAGGTTCTAAGATGTCCTCTTTCTTTCTTCAAATATGCATAAATTTGTTTTAGCAAGGCCTTTCACAACAGCAAATTCTGCCCTTCACTTTCTATTTAGCAATCCTTCTTGGTGATTCCATTTCTACTGCATGTAAATTCAAAACACTGTATGAGTTGAAAGCAATCAATTTGGCATGAGTCAGAGTTAGCAATTCACTTTTGTAAGCACCCTTGAGATCAAGAAATAACTAAGCAGCTATCTCTTTTCTACTTTTCAGAAATAAATAGCACTTTTATTTATGAGTTGACTTGTCTGTAGGTAATAGAAGGCTCAAAAGAAAGGTTTGTTTCTCTCAGGTCTACAGTGAAGAGGTTGGCCATCTGGATTCTCATGGCAGCTCCAGAATGGTGCCATCTTGCTGATCTGCTAGTCTTGGAGGAAGATGGCTGCAGGAATGTTGGCCTTTATATCTGTGTTCCAGCCATCAGAAAAAAAGGAATAAAGAGGTGAATGCCCATCTGATTTAAGGAACTTCTGAGAAAGGGATAAAAGTGTGGTTGAAGTGAGAGGGAGCTTGAAGGGCACTAATAGCAATGTGTCTTTTATTTTAATAATGTTTTTCAATTTAAACATTCACTATGTAGTTTGATCACCCCTTGTATGCAGGTCTCCAAATCACAGACATAGGTTTTCCAAGTTTTTTTTAGGTCTTCGTTTGTTGTTAGGCCTTATTACTCCTGTTAATGCTCCAACTTAGAGAACACTTAGCAGCTGCTTAGAGATATAGCAAGCTGTATATAATTTTCTAAGAGAAGATAAAAATTCCCTCTGGAGAATTTTAATATATTTGCCATTTCTTTCAGGAATATGAAGTGGGCAATCACTCTATAAATAAACTTGATCTAGAGGAAAGCAGGCAACTATCTTTTCCCTGAAAACCAACATTAAAAAATCATACATATAATTATTATACGTTATTTTTTTCTAATATAAAATTATATATTTAATTTAAACAATGAAACCTCTATTATTTTTGCTATTTTGTGACATACACACTTTTGAATTTTCTATTTTTCCCCCAAAATCCTTCATTAATGATGGCATGTTATGCCTTTGTTTTTAGCTTAGTTTTTCCAAATGCTTCTGTGATATTGTTATGCAGAGTGTTGGCCTTCTTTTACTCTATCCTTCATCATTTATTAATGACACAGATTGTATGATGAAGAGTTGTCAACATTATCATTTTTCTATATTTACAGGTATAATAACCACACTGAAGTGGATTTGTCATCTAATAGCCCTAAATGATCTTTCTCTTTCTAGCTGCATTTCCCTCCATTATTTACTGTGCCTCCCAATAGCTTATCATCCACTACTGTCTACTCTCTTCTCTCACCTTAATTTCCTGAGACAGATTTCCACTTAAAAGACTAGCAAACTATTAGATGGAGAGGTTCCACAAACCACCAGTGCATAAGGTCTTCTGCAAAAAGATACATTTACCTGCTGTGGGTTAACACAGTGACAAATCCAGTGAGTCCCTATCCACAGGAATAGGGCATAATTGCACTTGAATTGAAAGAATCTACATGTATAACTCTCATTAACAAAGCTACAATAGAAACTCAGTGTCTTAATTTCCTGTGCAGAGGAAAGAGAAGTGATTATACTCCCTAGTCTAATGTAAAACATGGATCCCTATATCTGAGTTGGAATTTTCATAACTGTTTAATATTACTCTGAGTTGTTCTAGAGAGAGGCAATGTCAAAGAAAAAATAGTACTCTATCTCCATAAAGCATTTTAGCAACGCTCAGAGAAGTAGACTATCAGACATTTATTTTGGCAATTATCTAGCTATCTACAATACATTTTCAAATTATGTATATATTGGTAATGTCTATAAAGCCACTATATCTTTATCTTTGCTGTATTTGGATTACAGAAAAAGGAGCCATCATTTCCTTTCATAGTAATGTTTTGGAACTAATCATATTCACTACTATAAAAAAGAATTTCCTGGTCGAATAGCTGTTTTTAAATATGTTTGTTTGAAGATTACATGTCTTTATGAATCTTTTCATTTAATTTGTAATTACCTCAAAAGACTATAAAGAATACAAATGACTTACACTTTTTGTATGATACTGAGGATTGAACCCAAGGCCTTTTCACTGAGCTAGTCCTTTTTCAATTTTTATTTTGAAACAGGGTCTCACTAATTCACTAAGTTCCAAGGCTGGCCTCAAACTTACCATCCTCCTGCTTCAACTTCCTAGATTGCTGGGGAGTACAGGTATGAGCCAGACTCACATAATTTCTCAAAAGGAAACTATAAAATAATATTATCATGTCATTTATATGCTTTATAAATTACCCATCAGTGATAAATGTTATGCAGATTGATTACTGAACCAAACCCTACTATCTAAATTATGTTTCTAGGCATTGCAAGGTAGAACTTTAACTTGTCTGAAATGAGTTCTGTTCTTTCAATGTCCAATTTTTTCAATGTCCAATGTTCCAATTTTTGATTGAGGGTATGGGAGTTGGTTGAGCTAAAAGCATCATGAGAATATGAAACTATTGTTACAGTTTGGGCAAATTACTATAACATAGGCAGTCAGATTGAGCATAGAGAGCAACTAATTGTTTGTCAATTTAAGAATAGAGACTTGGCTTTAAACTTTTTATTTATTTTTCACTTGTCACCATTGTGGTAGATTAACTCATGGTCAACCTGAAATACCCAGTGGAACTAAATCAGCATGGTCTGGGTGTAGAAGACCCAGCTGAGGATTGTTACCAACAGCATAAAAAGAGGGAAAGATTGTTGGCTGTTGATTTTCTTGGAGAAGCTTGCCAAGGCTGGTTTTCCTGATGTGTACTTGGCTCTTCTCATGGTCGGAGGAGCTTGGGTCCTTGCTGTCACTAGGAATGGCTGCTGTTCTCATTGAGGGGAGCTCAGAACTGCAACTTGAGCGTCACTTCTTGCTCCAGTGCAGATCCATCAGCCTGGTGGCACAAATCCTTCAGCATTGGTTTTCTAGCTTCCACCACTGGACTTTGGGCCTTCTCAGTGCAGATCCTTGATACAGACTTGCATGAGACATTGCCATGGGCTTTAGGCCTCTGGCTGGACTCATAGAGGATACTGCCTTGGGCTCTAGGCCTTTAGCTGGACTTGTGCACGACATTGCTGTGGGATCCAGGCCATCCGATGAATTCTTTGGGTCTCTAGTGTATGGACAGATCTCTTGAACTTCTCTGCATTTGACTTTTTAGGTGAATAGTATAAAATGATCTTATAAATTGTGTCCTGTATTAAATCTATTCCCTTGCAAACCTTGACTACAACAACCCACTTCATGCTATTAGATATTTGTTAGGCTCAGAGATTTATTTGTTGGCTATGTCCTTTGATACTTCGGCCCATACTTATTTCATTCCTATGGCCTGAGTGTTTGTAAACTACCCAAATTCTTACATTGAAGTTGAATACTAAATTTGATAATATTAAGAGTTAGGGTCTTGGGCCAAGGATTTAGCTCAGTGGTTCTGGCGCCTGCCTCTCAAGAGCAAGGACCCGAGTTTGATCCCTGGTACCAAAAAAAAAAAAAAAAAAGAGTTAGGGTCTTTGGGAAGTAGCTAGATCCTGAGGGCAGAGTCCTCATGAATGGCATCAATGGCCTTATAAAAGAGTCTAAGAGAGCTCATTTGTCTCTTCTACTATGTGAAGATGCCGAAGGTTTTGGTCAACTGTTAAACAGAGTGAGCTCTAACTGGGTACTGATCGACTGGTGCCTTGGTTGTAGATTTCCCAGCCTCTAGAACTGAAAATTGTTTGTAAGCTACCAAGTCTACAGCAATTTGTCATAGCAGACCTAACAGATGGGAGATACTGTGAACCGAGCTTCTCTGAAGAAGCAGAGATTATCCTGGGCTGTCTTAAATCTCTTTTAGTAGCACTTTACTTTCAACCTCTCTAAGGATGACCTAACATCCTTATCACTGTTAGATAAAACTTTTGGAATGTATTGTTAAGCTTAGCAAACCTCCACTCTCCACCAACTCAAACACTAAGAATGTTCTAACATACCATCTGAAACCTACAGAAGAGATTTTTCCCATTCTGCTGTAGCCCCTCACCTAGTGACTCCATCAATGTTCATTAAATATATTATTACTCTCTTTTGTGTGTATAAAAATTCATGTAACCTCTTCTATGGTAGAACATGTCATTCAGAGTAACTTGAATCTATGTTCTTGGGCTATAGTCATTCATATTTGGTTCAAAATAAACTATTATTTTCTTTAAAGCAGGGTCATTAGGTATTTTATATTGAAAATCTCATCATAGGAGACGCTCTGCCTACATTAAAGACTCATGCATATATGATTTGAACCATGTAGTCTGGCTGTGTCTAATAGAGCTGAAACAAATAAACTGATTCAAGAAAATTTTGCCTTCTGACACATGGCATAATAACAAAAAGAACAACTAAATAAATACAGTCCAGATTAATTCTAACACCACCAATTTTTTTTATTATTACATGTTTGAAGCACATGATGTTTACATTCTTTGTGGGGACATGTGCATAACACACCTTCATTCTTTTTTAAATTTTCTTCCTCTCCCCTTTCTCTTTCTTCCCCTCCCTCATTTCTTGATCCTCTTCCCATTTGAGAATGATCTATCTTCCTATTTCTTATATTCTAACTTTTATTTTGCTCATTATTTATTGTGGGTTTCTCATACAAGATAAACTTTGTGATATTTAAGCTTGTGTGTCTGATTTACTTCACATAACATTATAGTCTCAAGGTACACCAATGTTTCTACAAATGACTAAAGTTTGCCCTTCATTATGGCACAGTAGCTCTCCATTGTGTGTAAATACCACATTTTATTTATCCTTTCATCTGCCGATGGACATATAGGCCACTTCCAAGATTTAGCTGTTATAAATTGCGCTGCTATAAACATGAGTATGCATGTTTTTAATTCTTTTGGGAAGATACCTAGAAGGGGAACAGCTGAGTTGAATAGAATTTCTAGCTTTAGTTTTTTGAGGAATCTCTATACTGATTTCCATAGTTGTTGTACTAGTCTACATTCCCACCAACAATGTAGAAGGGTTCATTTTTCCCTGTTGCCCCACCACACTTATTATTTAATTTCTCGATGATGGCCATTTTGGGGGGGTAAGAATGAATCTCATTGCTGTTTTAATTTGCATTTCTCTAAAGGCCAGTAAGGTTGAACATTTTAAAAATGTATCTATTGGCCATTTGTATTTCTTCTTCTGAGAAGTGTCTATTCATTTTAGTTGCCCATTTTTTATTAGGTCTTTTATTCTGGGGAGTCTAAGTGTTTTCAAGTCCTCTGTCTGAGGAATAGTTGGCAATTTTTTTTCCGGGTTTTACTGGCAAGATTTCTATCAGCCTTTCGGTCTTTTGAGCTCTGATCAGAATCTTCCATCAAGTACAGCCTAATGGATTCCAGTGGATTTTTTCATCTGGTATCTCCAAACCGTTTCAAACTCTTCCCACAAGTCAGTCCCAAAGACTCCTGAACTACATGGTCAGGTATAGTCACAGCAACAACCCCATTTCTCTCGTACCAAATTTTTAGTCACTTTTCTTGTTGCTGGGCAAAATACCCAACACTCAAAGTTAAAGGAGGAAAGGTTTATTTAGCTCACAGGCTGTAGAGGTTTCAGTCCATAGTCAGCTGGCTCCAAGGCAGGGTGACATCACAGAGAAAAGTTCATGGCAGGCAGAAGGTAGCAAACAATAAGGCACCTTAACAGTGTCTTTCTGCCCCTTTTATCTTATCCAGACTACTTATGGTGGGTAGTATTCACACCCTTAATCCTAGTGCCCTTAAGCCTAGCATTTCCCCATGAATCAATTCCAGGGTCACACACTCTAGACCTAGCCACCTCCAAAAGAGCCCTACCTATGACTTCATGAAGCTTTGCGGGGACAGCTAAGCACAAGCCATAACACATATGAAGCTTTTGATTGTTCTCTCTAGTTTTGTGAAGAATGCTGTTGGTATTTTAATTGGGATTGTATTACATCTGTACAACAATTTTGGAAGTATGGCCATTTTGACTATATTGGCTCTGCTATTCAGGAACAGGGGATATCTTTCTGTTTTCTGATGTCCTCTTCTAATTTTCTTTTTCAGAGTACTGTAGTTTTTGTTGTACAGGTCTTCCACTTCCTTAGTTAGGTTAATTCCTCCGTATTTAATTTTCCTAACACCACCCATTTTTAAGCATGTGCTTCAGGTTTGCCAGGCTTACATAAATTTTTGGAGGCACAACTCCATGAAGCACATTTTACCAATAAAGAAACTGAGTCACAGAAAGCTTAAGTTACTTGCCAAAAATTAATGGCTAGTAAATGATACAGCCTAAATTTGAAAACAGCTGCATTATTTGTTGAATTACTTGAATAAGAGATGGACTCATTTCCTTCTACCTTTCTGGTTGTTTATTTTCAGTCTTAGTAACAGAATCCTGCCCCTCTATTCAGTCTCTTCCTTTTTCTATTAACATGCACTCTTGAGGTCACTGAGTGCTAAGGCTTTAAGTACCATCTGTATGCTGATAGCTACTGAATGTACACTTCTAACCCAAACTCCTCTCCTGATTGGCACTCACGTACTGTTTTTCTCTGATGGCTCTAGGGTACAATCCTTTCTTCCCTCTTCAAGCTTTCTGGTGCTTGCTGCCAATCCTTGGCTCTCCTTAACTGGTATATGCATCACTCCAGTCACATGGCCATCTCCTTCCTGTGTGTCTTCACATTTTCTCTGTGTGTGTGTCCTGTTTCCAGATTTCTCCTTTTAACCACAATACCAGGCATAGTGGATTAAAGTCCATGCAATGGACTCATTTTATCTTGATTACTCTGTCAAGACTTTCTTTCCAAATAAGGTCACATTCCGAGGTATTGGGGGGCTAGAACTATGCTTTTTTTGGAACATGATTCAGTCCATAATGCCAATGTCATGACAAGGGTCTTAATAAGTGAAAAGAGGGAAGTAGGTGAGTCAATCATTCCTCCCGAAAAAGACTGGATGGGGCACTGCTGACTATGAAAACAGAAAGGCAGAAAGCCAAGAAATACAGGCAGCTGGAAAAGGAAAGACAACTCTCTACGATGTATAGAAAGGCATACAGCCCTGCTTTTTTTTTTGACCCAGTGACATGTTTTGGATTTCTGTGATCCAGAATTTAAAATAATAAATCTGTTTTTTGTTTTTTTGGTACTGGGGATCAAACTCTGGTCCTTGGTGCTTGCAAGGCAGGCGGCAGAACCACTAAGCTAAATCCCCAGCCCAATAAATCTGTTTTAAGCCACTGATTTTGTGGTAATTGTTATAGTACCAAGAGGAAATTAATACACATGCTAAGAGAATTTCTAGCTTAGGGATTTATATGAGTTGTTCATGAGTAGTCCCCTCTATTTAAAGGACTCATGCCGGGGATTTAGCTCAGTGGTGCTGCCGCCTGCTTCGCAAGTGCAAGGACCCAAGTTCAATCCCCAATACCAAAAAAAAAAAAAAAAAAGCACTCATCTCTCAAATAGCAGCACAGTGGGCTTTTCCCTTGATTTGGGTCTCTGCATCAATCACACCCCTTCAGAGGCCTTCTGCTACCAACCAAATGTTTGTATCCCCTTGCCCAAATGAAATCCTGAACCCAGGTGTGACCGTATCAGGAGGGGCTTTTGGGAGGCAACTGAGTCACGAGGGTGGAATCTTCACAATAGGACTGGTGTCTTTGTAAGAGAGATAAAAAAGTTTTCTTTTCTTTCTGCCATATAAGGACATATGAAGAAGATATCCTGTGAGACTTTACCACACACAGATCTGTTGGCACCTTGATCTTAGATTTCTCCAGAGGTTTGAGAGGTAAAGGTTTCTTGTTTAAGTTGTCCAGTCTATGTTAGCTCGGTACAGCACTTAGAACTAAGCCACCTTCCTTGACTACTCATTTAAGCTATCACACTGAAGGACCCTAGTCAGCAAAACAGACTCCATATTGCTGCTTGACCCACCTGCCTGCCCTTTAGATGAACTCAGAAGGAGGAAGCCTGGAAACCTCCTCCCCTTAGAAAGTCTCTTTAGAAACAACAATTAATCAACTATTGTTTTACCAATGTTCTAACGGCAGGACGTTCTGCTTCTGTACCTTTCACTTGCTTTGCTAGTTCTATCCCATAGGGGGGCCTAGAAACTGCTGGCCTCAAAGGTGTATAAGACATGTTTGTCTCCCCCCAGTCGGGGCTCGAGTCCGATGCTCGGCTCGGTCCCGGCCGGTAATAAACTCCTGTGTGGATTTAATATTGGTCTCTGGTTGGTTCTTTCTCGCTGGGTCTAACAACATGGCTATTTTCAACATGGAAGTTGGCACTACTTGTTACTTTTTCATGTCATTATCAGAACACTCAGTGAAAGCTGAAACTACTTCTCTCCTTTTTACTTGTAAAATCAGTATCTAGACTAGTGCCTATTACATGGCAAGAGCTCAATAAATGTTTACTGAATAAATGAATAAGCAGTGTTTATTCCATCCAAGTAAATGTACAAACTTTATCCCATTTCATCGTTTCAACACCCCAGCGAGACAGAATTCCTATCATCATTTTATTAACTCCACAAGAACAAACACAAGTGTGGCAAAAGGGGATATTCATAAATATTATGAAAAGTATATGAACCACAAAGAAATCAAATAGCTGGTGTAAATAACAAATCTCAAAACGTAGGAATCTCAAAAATAGGTATCTGCTATATTACTGCCTATGGCTTAATATGTCAAAAGGTCCCAAAGCTACAGTTTGAGTCAAATCTCTACTTTACCTGCCTTCTGGACAGTTCCATTTACATGCTTCATTGGCCCTTGAACTCAAGATGCATAAAACTCCATTTAAAGATCTCTTCCCCAACGCTATTTTGTAAACATTGGCTGGGTGAGAGAATGACACCAGCTTCTATCTACCAAATTCCTGGCAATCATTTTAGACTTCCTCTCTGAACCCTTATTGGCGACTGGTGATTTATTTATTTTTTTTGATACTGGGGATCGAACTCGGATCTTTCCGCTTGCGAGGCAGGCAGAGGAACCACTGAGCTAAACCCCTGGCACTGGTGATTTACTTTTGATTCTTGTTTATACTAGAAGTTCTTACACCAATTGCTTTCCCCAGCACCACTGACTTTGTCATTTCCTTCTGAATTATTTATCTAGACTACTTCTACAATAATCTCTTCAGCAAAACTGGTTAAAAATCATTGTGCAGTATTTGATAAAAACACTAAATGCTTTGCCATATTGAGAGGTGTCACATGATCTGTGCCCTACCAGCTTTCTAACATGACTGTCGTCTCAACTATTCATTCCAGTCTTTGAGTATCACAGAAAGTCAAGCTCCTAAGAATTCTTCCAAATACCTGTCCATCCTTCAGGTCTCTGGTTGCCTTCTGCAATCGAGGTTATTCTCAACATCCTTTAAAAAAATTTTTATTATTAATTTTATTGGTACATTTTCAGTATACAATATAATGATGTTCATCATTGGAAATTTGTACCTTTACATATCTTGATTTTTATTTTTTCCCCATTCCCCTCGACACACATGCTTTTTTTCTTCCACAAATTGTTTGCATTTTGCAATTGTACTATGTTATAGGCCCCATAAAGGGAAGTTTTGTGTCAGTTTTAAGGCAAGTTTTAATCAGCACTGAGTGCTGTGTCTGATACATGCCTGTCAGTGGAGGCACATCAAATAGTTCTTCAATAAACAAATACTTTCTATGGTTTGACTGTGTTCCCCCAAAGTTCATGTACTGGAAATGTAATCTCAAAATTCATACGTAAATGCTACTGGGGGCGCTTTGGGAGGTGATTAGATGAGGTCGTGAAAGTGGGGGCCCCAAGTTGGTAGGTGTGGCTCTGTAAGAGGGAGTGTGCTGTTTTGCTGTGCGATGCCCTCCATCATGTTATGATGTCATGTTAAGCACAAAACCCTCACCAGATGCTCCTTTTATGCTCCTGGACTTCCCAATCTTCAGAATCATGAGCCCAATAAACTCTTTTATAAATTACCTCATCTCAGGTATCCTGCTATCGCACCAAAAGATGGACTAAAACAATATTGAATAAACAGTTTACTGTCTTTTAAAGAAGTATGTTTTTGTGTGTCCATTTTGATTGGAATAATGTTAGCTGAGCTGGGAGTTTTGACATTGAGAAAAAAATGAGGAAGCCAAGAGGCAGAGTAAACAAGTGAGTGAGCAAGAAGAGTTATAAGAAATTACACGGGGGGCCAGGGATTTAGCTCAGTGGTTTCGCTGCTTCCTGCGCATGCGGAAAGATGCAAGTTCAATCTCCTGTACCAAAAAAAAAAAAAAAATATATATATATATACACACACACATATATATATATACACGTATATATATATACGTGTATATATATACACGTGTATATACACACGTATATATATATATGTGTATATATATATATGTATATATATATATATATATATATATATATAAGAAATTACTAAAGACAGCAATGAAACAATGAAAAGACAGGGAAAGGCCTTGTAGTGGGTTGAATTTGTATCAAATCCCTGGAAGCTGTGAATATTTTTTTTTTTTGGTACCGGAGATCGAACTTGGGTCCTTGCGGTTGCGCAGCAGGTGGCGAAACCACTGAGCTAAATCCCCAGCCCCAAAGCTGTGAATATTATTGCCTTCTTTTCCTAGGGTTGGTGGAACAAAGTACTATAAACTGTGTGTCGTAAAACATTTGATTTCTCATAGTTCAGTTTGTTCCTGCTAGAATCATTGAGGAAAACTGTTCCACGTCTCTCTTAGCTTCTGGTGGTTGCTGAGCATTTACGGTATTCCTTGGCTGGCAGACACAAAAATCCAATTTCTGGTTCCATCTTCACATAGTGTTCTCTGTGTGTCTCTTACCGGTTTTCATGTGACATTCTTTTTTTTTTTTTGGTACCAGGTATCAAACTCAGGACCTTATGCTTTTGAGGTAGGCAGCAACACCACTGAGCTAAATCCCCAGCTCATGTGACATTCTTATAATACCAGTCGCTGAATTTAGTACTTGCCTTAATCCAATATGACCTTATCTTAACTAATTACATCTGCAAACATGTGATTTCCAACTAAGACCAAATTCTGAGACTTCAGTAGATCATGAATCGCTCAGGAACACTATTCAACATAGCAGTTACATAATTTGGACAAAAGGATAATGTAGATCTAATTAATGGATCTTGAGAGGTCATTCTGGATTAGTGGGCATACGTTAAATCCAATGATAGATGTCTTTGTAAGACACACACAGAAGAGGAGGTCAGATCTGATAACAAATGAAGAAACTGGAATGATGTAACCACTAGACAGATACATAGAGAATATGATGTGAAAATAAAAAGAAGACTAGCACTGGAGCCAGAAGCCAAGGAAACTAAGGAAGCAGACAGGCACCAGAAATTGGGGGAGGTATGGCAGATTCTCCTCTACTCCCTTCAGAGGGTGCACGGCTCTGCCAATACCCTGATTTTGCTTTTTTGGGGGTATTTTTACTTTATATTTATTTACACTGACACATAATTGTACAAATTTATGGGGCACAGTGTGTTATTTTGATACCTGTAAACACTGTGTAATGATCACATCAGGGTAATTAACACATCTATGACTTCAAAAATTTATCATTTCTTTGTAGTGAAGCATTCAAAATCTTGTAGTTATTTTGAAATAATTATTTATGAACTAGTCACCCTACTGTGCAACACTTGAGAGAAGAAAATAGAATCAGAATATGTAATTTGACTGACAAAGAAAAAGTCCTGTAATCCTCAAGGTCATTTGCCTTGGTCTAGTAATGGACTCCTCTCTATCTGAACTGTTTGAAGAGTAGGGGGTTTTCTGGAATTAAGAGTTGGAGTTGATGAGTCGTCTTCCTCCGCCTTCATCTGCAGTCAGCAGTTCTTTGGACAGGAAGACATCCCCAAGCACTCTCAAGTGAGTTAGGAAGAACTCAGGCTGGTGTGAGCCTTTTTGTGGACCTCCATACTTCTGCTAACACTTTGATTTTGGACTTGTTTCTCCAGAATTGTGAGGCAACACATTTTACTTATTTGAAGACATGTAGTTTTGGGTATTTGTGGCAGCAGTTGTACCAAACTAATATAGGCCTTAACAGAACAGAACTCACAGTGAACTCTCTTCTAAATAATAAAATGAAAAAAATCTTTTTTGGAGTTAAATTCTGCTCTAAATAGACCACTCCTTAGTAAATACGAATTCGTGAACAGTCATAAAGTTAGGTCAGCTCAATTTCTGTAACGATCTTTTAATACAAAAACATCCCTTCAATGACAGATGGCAGCTGATGATGGAAGGCTAGGGTGTCCATGGGCAGCATAACTCGCAACCCATTTCTGGGGTCAGAGCTCTCTTTTAACCTAGGAAGATACTACAACAAAATACACTGTGAACTATATTTCATATATACTCACTTGTGACTGCCTTATAATTAGCATCAGATTTGACAGTTCATGTGCTTCTTGTTTTTATAAACTGTGTTTCTGCCTCCCTATTAAGTTCTTTTTATCTTGAGATTAACTTTTTTTTTTTTTTTTACATTACATAAAGTGTAAATTACAGGACACTGGGTGTTGTGTAACCTACAAACGATAACACAGCTGCTTAAAGCACCTCAGTTTTTGGATAAAAAGTCATGTCTTCAAGACAAAGCGAAATTAAACAGGGAAACTTACTTGATGTGTCTCTTTCAAGCTTTGAATGAATTTTATTTATTATTTATTATTTATTTATTTTTGGTACCTGGTATCGGTTTAGCATCAACAGTCGCTTCCAAATCTTCCCGAAGTTTCACAATCATTCAAGTGACAGATAGATGCCAGGCTACTTCAAGATGTCACACAGTGTTTTCTTTGCTAGGGTGCATAATGGGGAGGAGATGATGCTCCTCCAGTCGTAAAGGGAGTCCATCAAGAAACTATCACCGTCACTGGTGACCAGGAAACACTTCAAGGAAAACACTAGGGACAGACCTCAGGAGCCCTCGCCCCTCAGAACGGGTCCCCAGTCCCCTCCAGAGTGGTGCTGCTGCTCCGATGGTCAGGTGTGTGTGGGGAGGGGGGACGACGACGGGGGGAGCCAGACCTGGACTCGCGACTGAAGACCCACGTGCAACTTCTTGGGTGGTGACGAGAACGCAGATTCACTCGCCGTCCCCGAAATATAATCTCCACATCCTCGCAGTCCTGTCCGCTCCGGCGCCAGGAGTCGGCCGGGGATGAGGGTCGGTCGAGCTCCCATCCGCAAGCTACCAACCTGGCGAGATTCGGCCCGCCTTCCCGGAGGCAGCGGATGCTGCAAGGCTGGGGAGTGGGCCGGGAGCACAACCTGCAACCCACGCCCGGGGTCAGAGCGCGTCCACTCCGGCGCCCCTTTCCCGCGCCGACCGCAGAAGGCGTCCAGCCCCGCCCGCCGGCGCCGGGAACCCGGAGACGCCGAGTGGTCTTCCCGCCCCGCGCAGCGTCACGCCGGCGACTGGGAGGCACCGTAATGTCCCGAAGAAGAGCGCCTCCAGCGGCAGCCCCGCCGCTGCACCTCCAAGGGAGAAATACCGGTCCCGTCCGCGTGCCACCCCTTCCCGAGAGCTCCTGTCAGGCAGAAGGGAGGATGACGTGCGTGTGTGCTCTAGGGACTCGGCCTGATGTGTCTGAACGTTTGCTGTAAGAGAGACATTTGCTGAGGCGGGGTGGCTGTGATTCCTCACGACCATTCCCCGTCCCTTTATTTCGAAGCGGTGGCAGGTCAGGGCGGAAGGAGGTCTGTTAGTCCTCCTGAGTGGCCATCCTTTGTTACTCAGTCGTCTGCGCTGGCCAGTGTGGCCCGAGTCTCCGTTTCAGATCGTCTGTACTTGAGCGCTGCAGAGCTCTGCGTGTAAGTGCGCGCCTATTAGGCGGCGCGTGGTAGTAATGGCGGCGCTCAGCGAGACTCTCCTGTCACCGGATACTACTACTCCCAGCCCTCCTCTGAGCCGCCGGTGCAGCCCCCTGCTCGTTAGTTTACAAGTGGCAATTTGACTTGTTCTGCTGCCTGTCTGGAGGCACGGAGGAAAGTGTGGAGACGCCCTGGGGATTAAGGCATCGCAGTTTGCAAAGAAAAAAGCCAAACAAATAAACAAAACCCACCCACCCTAGCAAACATGAGGCTGCTGGAGAGAATGAGGAAAGAATGGTTCATGATCGGAATCGTGGTGGTCATCGCCGGAGCCAAGTTGGAGCCGTCCGTGGGAGTGCACGGGGGTAAGAGCCGCGCCTCTGCCGGCTGCGCCGCGGTTCCCACTGAGAAGTAATTCGTGAGTGGGAAGAAAGGTGCGCCTGCTTGGGAAGTGTCTGCTCCTCTCTCTGGCACGGGCCAGCCTGGCGTGTCCCTTTGCTGATTGTCTGATTTACCAGCCCCAGAGAGCACTTGGGATTAGGAATGAGGCGAAGGAATTTGAGCGCGGATTGCCTTTGCTGCGGACAATCAATGCCTATCCTCAGTATCGAGGAGTGAAGTTACAGAGACTGAAACTTAGTCCTCTTGGCTTCCTAGTAGCATCCTACCCCAAGGGACTCTGGGTTGCCAGCACTTTCTTATCTGTGTTGGAAAGTAGATCTTATTCTGTAGTTTATTTCCGACTCCTCCTTGTTTAAAGAAAAAGGTGGAAGGGGGAAAAAAATCAAGAAAAGACTAGATAACCCCACCCCAACTCAGATTCTGTGGCCTACACGGTGAGAGTGATGATGTGCTGTTGCTGGCACCTCTCAAACTCTCAGGCCGACTGACACGTCGCACACTTTCAGTACTGGACTCTACTTCCGTGTGCTGCCGGGATTCAGTTGCTGCCCTAGCCAGCAGTCTAACAGATGCAGACTGCGTTAGACTACGTGTGGTGTGTGTTTTGGCAAGGAGACATAGATGCGCTAAAAACCTCCTTTAATCTCTGAATAGGAGAGCTTTGTAATGTGGCCCGTGGACACTGCTGGGAACACTGGACATGTCATGAGCCCTTTATAACCTCCCTCTCCCACCTTTAGACAGCCTTTCCCTACTTATAAGCGTTAATTTAATCTCTTCAATGTATTCGTCTTTTGACTTTGTCAGTTTCCAAGCTTATTGACAGATTTAATACATAAATCATATAATGGCAGCAAACAAAGAAAAGAATACACACAATCTTTTTATAGTAGGAAGCACTCATGAGCATATTTGAAGTTATTTTTTGAAGTATTTGAAGCATATTTGAAATACCTTTTTGTTAAAACATGATGGAAGTGAATGATCTCTCCCGAGAATAGTTATTCTTTTCTTCCCTTAACCTTCAATTCTTCCATTTAGAATAGTTTCTGGAATCATTTTAAGTAAAGATAGTAGAAATGAAAGCTTTTTGAAAATCTCTTTTTTCTTCTATATTTAATTTAGTGCAAAATGTGTAGACTTTGTACCTGTGAGAATAAATCTATTATTCCTGTGGTTTCTCCTTCTGAAGATATTAGTTTTGTCTCTGACACAGCCTTTCTGTGAGTTTTGGGGAAATTTTGTAAAGGGTGGTATTTCAGAGTATGTCAAATGTAGAAACCCCACCCCCTGCCCAAAATTAAAAAGTCTTTATGGTGATCTGCAAGGCACTTTTCACGAGTTAGAACTTCTGCTGTTAGAGCTCTAATTTGCCCAGTCTTGAGATGCAATTACAGGTGTATGATCATGACTTTATGTTTAAATCTGCAGAGACTAGGTTTGGCAAAACATCCTTTGCCTTAGTTCCCTTAATGTTGTGTGGGCAGGAAGTTTGCTGAATGGTGATCACTTCTTTAGGGCTTCCCAGTGGTGTCAGATAGGAGATAGATTCTGTAACCTTGTTTGTTCTCTTGGACTCTGCTTATTGAAGTTTGAGTACGTTGGTGTATCTTAGCAATATTGTTTCCCATTTTCTCTAGTCCTTAGGGTATTAAAATAGGATAATTCATTTCTTTGCTTAATTATAAAAGAGTAGAAGGAAGATGTTAAGAGCTGGAAGGAACCTTTTAAGCCAGCATGCTACTTTATTTATTCTTGTTGTTGTTGAGATGCTGGAGATTGAAACCAGGACTGCTCACATGCAAAGCATCCACTGTACCTCTGAAGTCACTTTCCCACTCCCTATGCTTCTGTTTGTTATAGTTGGAATTACTGAGGCCTAGACCAGGTGAATTATCAGAAGCTAAATCAGGTAGCTTAGGGAAAAGGAATGACTGGAGACTAGGGTTCCCCTCTTTTTATACTGGCGGCAAAATCCATAAAAATTGTTCTGGCAAAAATCATTAAAAATAAATAACCATTATACAGAAAGGACCCTGTGGAATAAAGACATTTTCCATGCTCTGATTTTTAGCACAAAGGAACAGGGCAGAATCAACTAATATTAGACAACAGTGGATTCATGTGGTTTCCTCCATAACTGTCCTTATGTAAGTTTTTTCCTAGAAAGAAAAGTTCTTCCATGGAGCTTTTGATTACCCACCACCACAAAATCCTCTTAAAATAAAAACAAACCTCAAAATAGTACCCAATAACATTTCCATTCCACTAGTTAGGTAAAAGGAAAAAAGAGAGAAATGGTTGCTGAAAACATTTCGGTTATATCCTGCTGTTTAGAATGGTTCAAAGCATGTCTTTTGTTTTGTGCTTTTAGTTACTAGGGTACATTTATGGGGCTCTGTACCCTGGGAAGATGACTTTTAATGCATTTACATTGGACAATTTTCAGTTGTATACTTTCTTAGACATTTCTTTTAAAAGGTAAGAAAAATGTTGGTAGTTCTCAATTTGTTTTTAAGATGCTCGTTCACTTTTATCTTGGTTAATACTTTAATGACTATGTTCAATTTTTATTTTTTAATTTATAGTTGTTTTGGTACTGAGGATCAAACCCAGGGCTTTGTACGTGTGAAGCATCCCCAGTCACTACACCCTTTTTAAAGTAGAAGACTTATATGCTTAAAGTATCACACATGTGTATGGTCGGACCTTTCTTAAAAAATACATACTGAAAGTGTTCAAATGAGAAGGGGAACAAGGGAGGAGGGAGGGAGAAAGGAAGGAAGCGACAAGAAAAAAAGTGAAAATAGAAGGGAAAAATGGAAACAAAGCTTCTGCACATAGGGAGGAGAGGGGGCTTGAGGGGGAATGGGGTAAAATAAAATAAAATTTATAAAGAAATTCTAAACTACCAATAAAAAATGCATGTTTATTTATTTATTTTGGTATAGGGATTGAACTTGGGACTTTGTGCTTGCGAGGCAGGCAGTGGAACCACTGAGCTAAATCCCCAGCCCCAAAATACATATTTATACATAGGCATAGGCAAGGACTTTCTGAACAGAATACTCAATGCATAGGAAGTAGTACCAAGTACCAACAAATGGGATCATGTCACATTAAAAAGCTTCAGAAAAGCGAAGGAGTCAACCAACAGAGTGAAAAAACCATCTACAGAATGGGGAAAAGTTTTTGCCAGCTATTCTGAGGACAGAGAATTAATATTTAGTATATATAAAGAACTTAAAATAATTAGACTCCCTAAAGTAAAAGACTCAGTCAAGGGCTGGGGATTTAGCTCAGTGGTTTCAGTGCCTGCTGCACAAGCACAAGGACCTGAGTTCGATCCCCAGTACCAAAAAAAAAAAACTCAATCAAGAAATGGGCAACTGAAATGAAGAGATACTTCTGAAATGAACAGAAGAAGAAATGCAAATAGCCAATAAATACACGAAAAAATGTTCAACATTTCTGGCCATTAGAGAAAATGCAAATTACAGCAATAGCAAGATTCCATATTTCTCCAGAAAGAATGCCTGTCATGAAGAAATCAGATAACAACAAACGCTGGAGAGGCTGGCTGGGGGACCATTCTGCACTGTTGTTGGGAATATGAACTAGTATAACAGTTGTGGAAATCAGTGTGGAGATTCCTCAAAAAAAACTCAAACAAGAAATTACATTTGACCCAGCTACTGTATTTCCCTTTAGGTATCTTCCCCAAAGAGGTAAAGACCTCATAATACAGTGCTACATGAATACCCATGTTTATAGCAGCACAATTTACAATAGCTAAATCTTGGAAGTGGCCTATATGTCTATCAACAGATGAGTTGATAAAGAAAATGTGGTATTTATATACTATGGAGTACTACCGGACCATAAAGGATAAACTTGAGTCATTTGTAGGGAAATGGACACACCTTGAAACAATCATGTTAAGTGGAATAAATCAGACACACAAGTTTAAATATAGCATGGTTCTTATATGAGAAACTCAACATGTCAATAAAGTTTAAAATAAAAGATAGAAAATAGGAAATAGTGAGATCTTTTGTATATGGGAGTGAGATCAAGAGATAGAGGGAGAAGGGAGGGAGAGAAAAGGTAATAAAGAAAAAAGTTAAGACGTGTTATGTATATGTAAACTCCCTATGAGGAATGTGATTATTATTTACCACAAACATGTACTAATAAAATATAAATAATAAAATAATACATATATATTTATAGTTAATTGTTTAGTATAACACAAAATTTATTGATATAGGAGTGCTAAGATTAGAGAAGTTGAAAGACTTTCTTAGGAAGAATTATAAGAGAGACTAAACTCAGCTAACTGAATTCTGAGTTCAGTGTTCTTTTTACTCAGTTACATTTCATTTTTTAAATACATAGAAGGTTGAAAATAATGGATGTAAGTATTTAGATTCTCAGGGGTTGGTAATCTCGTGTACTGTAACCTCAGGAAGCCCTGAGCTATTACTGTGCCTCTTACGCGTTTATGAGAGTTCAATACTGTGCTATTCATATTTTTGGAGGAGAAAGGTTTACTTCTTTGGATTCATAAAAGTTTGTTATTTCCACCTGCATTTTAAACTTTTATTAATAGGACATTAATCCTGAAAAAGGAAACTGGTTTGTTTTTTCCATCAAAAAACAAGAAACATTCTATAAGCTTAAGTATATTGCTGTGACTATCTTACAATATTGTGGATGTTTGCAAGTAAAATTACTTTGTTGATGAGTGGCTTTTGTCTAATGGGAATTCTTGCATTCTTAAGTATTCCAAAACATTCTCCTTTTTTCTTCCCATTAAAAAGCATGGGTTTTTGAGCCTCTAAATTGGTTTTTTTGTGTGTGTGTGTTTTTTTTTTTTTGGTACCAGGGATTGAACTCGGGTCCTTGCACTTGCAGGGCAGGCGCCAGAACCACTGAGCTAAATCCCTGGCCCTTTGTTTTTGTTTGGATGCAGGGTTTTTGGTGTGTAGTTTAGGCTGGTCTTGAACTCACTTTGTAGCCCAAGCTGGACTTGGACTTGTGGCGATTCTCCTGCTCTGCACTACCATTCCACTTGGCTTCAGTTTTTAATGGCCAATTTTTCTTTTGATTGTGCTACCCCAATTCCATTTTTTTGATAAACATTTTTTTGAGTTTTGCCTAAAGAAAAAGTAAAAACATACCTGTTTGAGCTTTGCAACTATGTTAAGATCTTAACCTAGATATTTCAGTAACTTGTAGGATATAA
The DNA here is from genome assembly GCF_053883595.1 of Heterocephalus glaber. Taxonomy (NCBI): domain Eukaryota; kingdom Metazoa; phylum Chordata; class Mammalia; order Rodentia; family Bathyergidae; genus Heterocephalus; species Heterocephalus glaber. The sequence continues at coordinate 5,238,234 of NW_028258365.1, read as the reverse complement.
TTATTAGTTTGAAGAAGGACCAAATATCCTTTTTATATTATAGTTTCAATTGACCTCTCTGTGTAAATATTTGCCAAGTTTTTCTTTTGGCTGTGAATGACTTCTTCTGCATTCCAAAATTGGGCTTTCTTTTTGCCTCTCAGGTGAGTATGTTTCAGAGGGGCCTTGAGTTTATCCAAATAAAAATTAATTCCTCTCTCCCCCAGATAGCCATGTTCTGAGTAGCCCCAGAATATCCTCACCAAATCCTTTCACAGATTACAGTTATTTAAATGTACATCCATTACAAATGGTAGTATACCTTGCCTCTAGGATTTAAGACATTAAAAGTCTGGGATTATCCCATCAAATTATGCTAGTTAGTTAACAGTTTTGTGTGTTCATATTTGTGTGTATGGATTGTAGGAAGAATTAGCTTCTTAAAAATCAAAGTTTATAAAATATTTCATGCTGCTTATTAAGATTCCTAAACAGGAAAGATTTGTTGATTTAGATATTAGACAAATCAAATACAGGTAATTGGCTTGTGATTACTAGAGACACTGTTGCTAAAATAAAAGAACCATGTGGGTTTTATAGGCTATTAGTAGTGTCCATAATTGTAAAAATGATTTTGAGGATTCCATTTGAAAGGAACAAATATTTCAGGTTGGAACTTTTAATAATGGCTATAACTAACTACAAAATTTTATAATAAAACTTACATTGTATGCTAAAAAAATAATAAAGTTAAGCTATGTCACTGGTGGTGTATGCCTGTAATCAGTTACTTAGGAGGCCTCAGCAGGAGAATGGCAAGTTTAAGATCAGCCAGGCAATTTAAATGCACATGGGATTGAGGGGTGTGCTTCAGTGGTAGACTAGTTTTCTAGCATGTGTGAGTCCCTGGGTTCGATCCTGATCACTGTCAAGACAACAGTAACAACAAGTAGTTATTGGTCAACCAAGGTAGATGTTTTCTACCCGCTGCAGAGACATGCAATGCAAGTAAATGCCACATGCTGTCTATGTAGATGCCTTTTTAGACATGTCCCCTGGCTCTCCTGTGTAAACATGTTGCTAACTCTGACACCTCCTGTGTAGAAGTTCTGGAGGCACCACTGTGAACAGATCCATAATCAGCAAGAATGTCTCATAAAAAGCAGGGATTTGGAGGAAAATAAAAATAACATAAGTTTCAAAAAACAAGGTATTTAAAATTCCTCCAAACCATCTACAGTAATTCTACAACAAGCCAGGCTCCTTGACTTTAAAATCTGTTCCTGAATCACCTTCACCTTCTCAGCTGTTGAAGAAATATTACATCTAAATGTGAACTGAACAGATTTACTTAAAGTTATAAAAATAATGTACTGTACCTCTTCTTAAAAGTTTATGAACTTTTTTAGTGCTCTGAAATGTAATGCCTTTTCTCAGGTCTTAGCAAAATGATTTGTGTTAATTCCAAGTATATAAAATAATTTATTGCAGTGTTTGAGATCATTCTTTTATCATAAACTGCTACAAATGCCAAAGATATAGTAGATGCTCAATAAATATTTGTTGGTCTTACACTCATTTACTGAACAGTATCTGTAGGTTTGGTGGAGGTTTTTGGAGAAGCCATGTTTGTCTTTTCTTGTTTTGCTATAAAGTAACAAGTTAAACAACAAAGGATCTAAGTAACAAATTACTGCAAACCATGTGGCTTAAAACAACAGAGATGGCCGCCATCCCATGCCCCTGGGGCAGAGAAGGTGAGCCAGTCCCAGCACCCGGAAGGAAGCTCCCCCACCGCCATCTCATGCTCCTAGGGCAGACAAGGTGAGCCAGGCAGGTGCCAGAAGCACCCGCCCCCCCATGGAAATGAGAAGACACATAAACAAGCCTCAAAAACAGACTTCTGGATCACCTACAGCAACCCCAAAGGGAAATGAGATGGAACAACCTGATACTCAACCACCTGGACTCTCTGAACTGGCAACAAAAGAGGATCTGGGAAAAATGAAATCAGAAATAATTACTCAGATAACAGCAAAGATTGTGCTCATAGTGCAAGACATGATTAATAAATCTAGAGAGGACACAGATAAAAAAATAGAGGAGCTGAGGAACATGATGGAATCCCAACATAGGAAACAAATGGAATCCATAAAACAGATGCAAACAGATTTCCAAGAGATTAAAAATTCCATCGAAAGTCTGTGTAGCAGAATGAACAAATGGGAGAATAGAATTTCAGATAGAGAAGATAAGATTGCAATTAGTGACCAGGAAAAGAAAAATTGCTTCAAAATTGTGAGGGAACACGAGAAATCAATCCAGCAGCTTCTAGACGATGCAAAGAAGAATAACATAAGACTGATTGGAGTCAATGAAGAAACAGGAGAGAGTGCAGATGACATAAAGAAAAAACTGTTCACAGAAGTGATAGCAAAAAACTTCCCAAGGAGGGGAAAAGAACTTGACATACAGATAAGTGAGGCATATAGGACTCTAGCTAGCCTTGATCAAAAAAAAATCTACACATAGGCATATAATAGTTAGGATTCCAGAAATCCAACAGAAGAACAAAATTCTACAAGCAGTGAGAGAAAAGAAACAAATCACATACAAAGGAAAGCCCATCAGAATTACAGCAGACTTCTCAATGCAAACCCTCAAGGCAAGAAGAGCTTGGAGTGACATATTCCAAGCCTGAAAAGAAAACAGCCTCCAACCCAGATTGATATACCCTGCAAAACTATCTTTCAAAATGGATGGAGAAATAAGATACTTTCATGATAAAGAGCACCTTAGGAACTTCATGAATACCAAACCAGCACTCCAAAAAATTTTAGACAATAACCTAGGAAAAGACAATGAGGATCACAACCCCAGGAAACCCAGCAGAATGAATCCTGGGTGTGACAAATTAAAGGCAAAGTGGGAGAATCCAACAAAAAGAAAAAGTCATGATTAGGCTTGTAAAACTTTTAACTTCATCTCCCTAATGAGTGTATAATTCAATCTTGTTATTGTACTGATTAGTATTTTTCTGATTCTAGTGTTGCACACCTTTCCTTGTGCTGTACTGGCTATTTATCATCTTCTTGTGTCTACTTTTAAATTGGGTTGTCTATTTATGAGCTGTAACAGTTCTTTATATATTCTGGTCATAGGTTATATGCATTGTAAATATGGTCTGTTTAAGGACTACTTTTCATTTTAATGATGTCATTTAAAGTTCTAAATTTTGATGGAATCTCATTTATCAGTTTTTTCCTTTTATACGTCATGCTTTTTGTATCCTTGGAAGTTCTTGCCTATCCTAAATTCATAAACATTTTCCCTTATAATTTCTTCTTAACGTTTTGTGGTTTTTAGTCTTTCATATTTAGGTTCATAGATCCCTTCAACTTATTTTCATGTATGGAAATAAAGGGTTGAGGTTAATTTTTTATATGTGGATACCAGGTGTTCTAGTGCCGTTTGCTGCAAACACTATCTCTTCCTCGGCCCTTGAATTGAGTTTATATTCTATAAAATGCTAATGTTAAATAATCTTTCAAAACTCAGTGGACCATATATGTGTGGTTCTATTTCTAGATTCTCTGTTTTATTCAAATGACCTATATGTCTTTCCTTACACCAACACTGCCTTGATTACTGTAGCTTTAGAAGAAGTCTTAAAATTAGCTACTAAATGTCTTCCAACACTTTTTTTTTTAACTTTTCTAGGTCCTTTGTACTCCTACATAACTTTTAAATTTTAATATCCAGTTCTTCATTTATAACAAGTGTACACAGACCTGAATTTTTATATATACCTTGTATTTTCTAATCCTGCTAAATTCAAATACAAGTTCTAGGGGCTCCTAGAGATTTCTTAGTATTTTCTCTGTAGATGATCATTTCATCTACATATAAAGATTTTGCTTCTACCTTGCCAATCCTATCCTAATTGTGTCATTTTATTGCCAGACTATTTTGGTGGGGCCTAGGTTTCAAAGTTTAATGGACAGATAAAGAGTAAGCATACCTGCCCTTGTTCCCCGTTGTATCTTCTCCATTCATATAAGGCATTTTCACTGGAAATATGGAGCTCATGTCTTTAATCTGTTGAGAAGCTTCTGTTCTACTTCTGGTCTCCTGATAGCTTTTACCATGAACAGCTGTGGAATTTAGTCCAATACTTTTTCTCCAACTAATGACCAGATCATATGGCTTTTTCCTTTCCTCTGTTAAAATGATGCCTTTTGGGGGTGGATCTTCCAATGCTGAACCAACACTGCCATCCCTCTAATAAAACCACTTTCTACATACTGCCAGATCTGACTTCTAATAGTTTGTTTTGTTAAACAAATTTCTATCTATGTTCATACTTTTTTCTTCTATTATCTTTATCCTGTTTTAGGATTAGCACAATGTTGATTTCCTAAAATGAGGGGAGAAGTGTTCCTTCTTTTTTCTGCTTTAATTGTTTGATATAATTTATCAGTTAAAATGTTTATGAGCCTGCTGTTGTCATATAGGTAGGTATTCAAGCTAGGAATATACTTTCTTTAATAGGTGCTATTCAAATTTTATATTTCCTCCAGAGTTAGTTTCGTTAATTTGTCTTCCAAAGTACTTCTTAGAAGTTGTCAAATTTACAAAAAAGATTTTTGTAATATGCATTCTATATCCTTTTAAATTCTGTAAAATCTGTGGTATTGTCTCCTAGATACTGATATTGTAATTTAAAAAGTGTATAGTTGATATTGTGTAATAGGAAGAAAAGATCTAAAGGAGCAGGGGAAGTGGGAGGGGTAGGGGAAAGGAAAAAAGGGAAAAGAAAAAATATGAGAAAAGGAAAAAAATAGAAACAAGGTCTTTGCAAATAGGCAAGGGTTGAGAGGGTGAAGGGAGGGCAGGGGAATGGGGAAAAAATAAGAACCAAGATACATCATGTAATGGTACAAGATCCCAATGATGAATGTATTTTATACCTAAAATGTACCAATAAACTTAATTGGGGAAAAAAAAAAGAACAACAGAGATTTATTCTTTCACAGTTCTGGAGGCCAGAAATCCAAAGTCAAGATGTTCTCCAACCTGGCCATGTTGGTACATACCTGTAGTCCCAGTGTTCTGGGAGCTTAAGTCAGGAGGATCACAAGTTCGAGCTTAGCCTAGGAAACTTAGCAACTTAGTGAGGTCCTGTCTCAAAATAAAAAGGTCTAAGGATGTAGTGCAGTGAGAAGGCCCTGGGTTGATTCCCCAGCAATACACACACACACACACACACACACACACACACGCGCGCGCGCGCGCGCGACTGGTTTGCAGCTATTCTTGGCATTCCTTGGCTTGTGGCGTTATAATCCTGGTCTCTGCTTGTGTGTTCACAAGGCCATCTTCCTTGTATGTGTATCTGTGTCCAAATTTCCCTCGTGTAAAAACATAAGTCATCGGATTAATAACCACCTAAATCTCATCTTAAGTTGGTTATGTCTGCAAAGATCCTGTTTCCAAATAAGTTCACTTTCATAGGTTCTGGATTCCTGGATAGACGTGAATTTTTAGGAGATACTACTCAGTTCTGTGCAAAAAGGATGAATAGAATATCAAATATGAGATGATCTCAGATGTTTAAATGTTGAGTAACAGAAAGTTTCCTCAGCTTGGGTGCTGTTGACATTTTGGACATGATAATTTGTTTTTGGAGGACTGTTCTGTATCTCCAAGGATTTTAGGAGAATTCCTGGTCTTTGCCCACTAGATGCTAGTAGCATACCCTACACCCAGAGTTAGGTTAAACAAAAAGTTTCCAAATATTGCCAGATATCATTAGGTGGCACAATTTCCATTGCTAGAGAGCTAATATTCATAGGTATAAAATGGCATTTTCTCAGAATTGCATCCTTTAAAAGACTCTTGTTCTTGGGTTAGTATGTTATGTCTTCCAGCTGATTATGTACGAGCCACAAATGATACTTTAAATATCAGGGTGACCCCTATTCTTACAGCATTAATACATGTGCAGTGATACCTGCCCAACTCTATAGAAGATTTTCTGGAGGGAAAGGACCAGGCCTATCTGGTTCAGCACAGAGTCCCCAGGACCTAGCATAACTGAATCTTTGAAATCATAGCAAATTATTACTAAGTACAGTATTCTGTAGGCAGTATTCATTCACATACAAGGTGCTCAGTTCATAATCAATACTCTTGAGCAGAACTGAATGTGGGCATGACTATTTTATTTCTGTTATCCTAGAAGAAATAAAATGATATTTGCTAAATTAGAGAAAGGGACTTCTTCCATTGATTCTTTTATTTGAATTTGAGGGTATTTTGTGATCAGTAGTGATACCATGGTAGGTGTAATTAGGACCTATGGTGAAGGCTGTTGCTTACCTGTTCTTCTGGTCTGAGGATAATGTGCTGAACCACACATTCTTAGCCATACCCTTTCTGGAAAATCCTCCCTGGAACCAGGCTGCAGCACAACAAATCCTTAACTGTCTCAGGACTGTAGGACCCTAGGGGCAAGACTAGTTAAAGTACCATTCACTCCTCTAATAGATTCTTCTTTCATAATGAATATTCTTTTCTAATAGTCATTCATTTCTCTCTTTTTAGGGCCACTGAAGCCAGAAATAACTGTATCCTACATTGCTGTTGCGACAATATTTTTTAACAGTGGACTATCATTAAAAACAGAGGTACTGTCACCTATGGGGCACATGAAAAGCATTGTGGGAAATTTAATTTGTACTCACCATTTTTAAATTTCAGCACCCTTTTGTGAAGGCACTTGTAGCAGTGGTCTGAAGGATTCATTCTGGCAGAAGATAACTTGGAACACAGCAAAGGATTTGTGCTTTCTTTTTTTTTTTTTTTTTGGTACCAGGGATTGAACTCGGGTCCTTGTGCTTGCAAGGCAGGTGGCAGAACCGCTGAGCTAAATCCCTGGCCCTTATTTGTGCTTTCTTTATACATATTATAGAAACTTTAGAGTTGAGCAACATGAGGATGGGATTGGAATGTTTTTCCTGAATAATTCTTTTAATGAAGAATGCGGTATGACTGATATCCCTATGAAGAGCTATAATCAAGGAAGTAAGACTATAGTGAGATAATGTATCTCATTCACTAACTTGGAAAAAATTAAGATACCTGGCAATACCAAGAATTTAAAAATCTATCTTTTAAAATTAAATTCATTTTTAAACTCATACATAAAAACAGGAGAATCGTAAGAATGAGTATGTTTTAAGTTTGGCAGCTGCACTGAAGGATCTGCTTCACATCTTCCTCAAACTGTGACAGTGACAGCAGTGGTTCCTGATGGGGATGGGCCCATTTAAGCTGTGGCAGTTTAGTTTGGTTTTGTGGATTATCTTTTACTGTATGTCTAAGACTAATGATGATCAAGTAATGCCTATTATATCCTAACTTTTAATTTTTATTTTTTAAAAAACCATATTCTTCATATTCATAATCATTTAAAAAGAAATATTGGTATTTTTCATACAAATGACAATCTTTTATGCACACGGGAAATGTTATTTACTGATCTAGGCTTTATTGAACATAAGATTCTCTTGGAAGTAAAAGAAAAAAACTGGGTAATTTTTTTACATCTAAAACAAGATTGAATAGGATTTATGATTCTCTTTTGACTTATAAAGGGAGGAAAAAAAAGAGGAGAAAATTCCCATTTGATTTTGAAAAAATTTCATAAAGTTATTCCAACATCCTTGCTTTTATTTGCCATAAAATAGATTGTTTAAAATGATTTTACAAGTTAAAATTCTAGTTTGGCATTGTATTTTGCCTTTATTTTTTTATTTTACATTTAGTTGGAATGAAGACTAAATTTAATTATCTTCTTTTTAGATCATCCTATTAACTACTGGAAAAATATGATTTTACTAAATTTGTGTATTGTTAGCTTGGTATAAATCTTTATATATATATATATATATATATATATATATATATGCAGTGTATAATGTTTACAGCTGATGAATTGTATCTCAACAATTCTAAATGTTTTCACTTACTACTTTGCTGCCCTGAAAATTGACATGGGATGGGATTCCTCAAATATCAAATTCCAGTTTTTGTAACATTATCGATATGAAGGAACTATTATCACAAGGAATACACTTTGTGTCAGCACCTGAGTTCTAATACTGGTTCTCAAGTATGGGGCACACAGGTACAGAAAGGTACTTGCCACTGCTGTATACTGGAGGGATGTGACTTGATTTCTCTGCTGTTATTGACTAAAGCTCTTTGTCCAAGTCCTTTCCTTGGGATGTTGTTCTAACTATGTCACTGCTTGATGGCTATAGCTGTTACTTGTCCCATGAGCAATCAGCTGGAGGCTTGATGTTTCTCACCCCCTTAGCCTCTTACTTAATGCCATTCTGTAAAGCAGCCAACTTTGTGGAATCAAAGATTGAAAAAGGAAGAATGTCACAGCTATCAGCATGTCTCTAAGGATCAACTTCTGTAAAGCACCTAGGAAACCTTCAGAGTCATCCAGCTAATTTGGATCTAATGATGAAATGCCTTGATGCTGTGCTTTTGTGGTATCTAAGTAGCCATCAAAGCCATTTCCTCCATCAGAGACCCTTTTCAAACCAATTCACATTAAGTTATTTTCAAAAGCCATTTAACGTAAGATGTGCTAGATTGGATCATTGTGTAATATTAGATCATCTCTAAGTCCTGTTATCTTCCTAAGCAACCAGTTATAAATTAGGAGGTAGCAGGCTTATTGTTTATTTTCTAGTTAATTCTAAGTTAATTTCCGCTGGGAGTACTATTTGTGTATCTTATTTATTAGATCCTAGAATAGTGCACATAGTAGACACTCAGTAAATTGCCGACTTGAATTTATTTGGAAGTAATTATTTTGGTCCCACTCAAGTTTTATTTATATTGAACATTTTATGTAATATTACTCATGGATTGGTTTAATGATATATATTCTCAAATTTATTTTACTAATTCATTCAGATTATAAAGGATGCTGTCTTAATGCAATGCTAAATCTTCAATTTTATGACTTGATTTCTAGTTTCTAAAATACTTATTGAAATGATTTCTGAAATTTTATCACATCAGAGGTTGCATTTTAAATTTATTTTACACTTAACTAACTTCAAACTTACAGTTTCAGAGTATTTTTCACTTGACAGGGTGTGGCAGGGCCAATTCACTTGAACAAATACCTAGTAAGTAGTATCTGTGGCTACAAGGCACTGTGCTTTGGCACTTGACATAGAAACAAAGACAAGCAGGACGCTCAGGGCCTGAAAAAGGTTTCTTTATTTTCCTAAACAGATTATGAGTTTTAAAATTCTATTAGCTGAAAAGTAAATATACCAAATTCTAAAGTTTGGACTCATGCTGCTTATTTCAAGCCCAGAGCTATGAGACTGACTCGCAGAAAGGGAATTAGATAAAGGTCAAATAGGACTACAAGAAAAATTGGTAAATAATGAATATACTTCTACTTCCCAGGCAGAGCCCTGGTTATGAGCACTTCTTGATGTTCTCAGTGAGATTCTGGTATAATCAGGACATTATGTGGAGTACGTGTATCTCCTTAAGTTTATTTTAATGGACTCTGACCTGTTTTACATGTGAATAAACAAAATGACATGGAGAGTCAACTTTTCAATTATTCATGATGGCATTTATTTGAATATGTGGCTATAAATTCTACATGGGTATCGATGAAGTACTACTAATTTTCCCTTTCCCTTGTTACCAGTGTACCCAGATTATTTTCTTTATCTTTATGGTTGTAACAAGATACCGAAAGTATATGACACTGAGTTTTTGTGACAGTCTTGAAAATCTTTCTGAGGAACCCTTCATGCCTATTATTTGTGTGTGGTTAAAAGGCCCCTTGTAGCCCAACATGGTAGGCCAATATGAATCATCTTGCTGGGTTCTTTACTGTCCATTATTTCAATGCATGGTCATTTGTTCCTAATTGTTATCTGTTAGGTCAGCTACTATTTTCTAATTACAATTTTATAATATTTTTCTGATTATAAAAGTGGCATTTACTCATTATAGAAAGATTAGGAAGAATGAAAATAACTGCTGTTAATATCCATGTAGTTTAGTCCCTTTTTCCCTAAAGATGTTTTATGTATATTTTAAAAATATTTTCTTTTAAAAATAAAATTATATGGGTATACATACTCATATACATATACATATACATAATTGTACCCTATTTTTCCATTAACACTGTATAATAATTTTTCATATAATTGAAAAATTTTTTATATTTTATATTATATATTTTCTTTTAAAATAAAATAATTTACATTTTGTTTACTTTGATGAACAATGATTTCACATAGTTTGAAATCAGAAAGTACAAAAGTATAATGATGGAAGTCTTCCTTTCTTTCTCCTTTCAGCCTTTCCACTTCTATTCTCTTGAGACAACCAATTTTAACAATTTCTATGTGACTTTCCAGAGACAATGCTATGCAAAACATCCACATCCCCCTACAAATTATAGTAATTTATATTGTTTGGCCTGTAATCTATTTTACTTAAAAATATATTTTTACATAAATGCATAAAGAACCCTTTTTCCTCATATGCCAAATAGTATGTTGGGGTATGAATGTGTTGGGCTATGTTTTACTTGGCTTCTAACAATGGACATATAGGTAATTTATAAGATTTTGCTATCAAATTAGTTTCAAAGGATAAATTCCTGGAAATGGAATTGCTAGGTCAAATGATATTTGCAGTTTAAGATGTGATAGATATTCCAGATACCTAGAATATGGTACTAGAGCTTCAGTAAGTCTTGCCTTTTTCTCTTCTCTTCTCTTCTCTTCTCTTCTCTTCTCTTCTCTTCTCTTCTCTTCTCTTCTCTTCTCTCTCTTCCTTCCCTTCCTTCTCTTCCCTTCTCTTCCCTTCCCTTCCCTTCCCTTCCCCTCCCCTCCCCTCCCCTCCCCTCCCCTCCGCTCTCCTCTCCTCTCTTTTTTTTTCATGGTGCTTGGGATCTAACCAGGGCCTCATGCATGTTAGGCAAGCACTCTACTCCTGAGCTATACCCCTCGCCCCACTCAGTGAGTAGTTCTTGGATGAAACGTAAGTCTCTAGATTGTTCTCCATAGGTTGTGTCAGTGTACATTCCTGCTGGCAGAGTAGGAGTAAAATCTCATACTCCTATGTCCTCATCAACACAATTTTGAGATTCCATCTTACTCCAGGAAGAATGGCCAAAACTAAGAGATCAAACAATAACAAATACTGGCAAAGCTGCAAGCAAAAAGGAACCCTCTTTGTTGGTGGTGGGAATATAAACTAGTATAACCACTATGGAAGTCAGTATTGGAGATTCCTCAAACCCTAAAACTAGAAATTCCATTTGTCCCAGCTACTCCCTTCTAGGTGTCTTCCCAAAAGAGTTAAAACATCATATTACAGGGATTGATGCATACTCATTTTTAGGGAAAAAGGGACTAAACTACATGGTTATTAATAGCAGTTATTTTCATTCTTCCTAATGTTTATAGCAGCAGTATTTATAATAGCTAAATCTTGGAAGTGGCCTATATGTCCATCAGTAGATGAATGGATAAAGAAAATACACAATGGAGTACTACTGTGCCATAAAGAAGGATAAACCTGAATGATCTGTAGGAAAATGGATGCACCTTGAGGCCATAATGTTGTGTGAAATAAATCAGATGCACACATTTTTAATAACCCTTAACATAATTATTCTCCAATTTTTGAGCATTTAAATTGTTCGCAGATTTTTCTGTAGTATAGTATGATGCTGTAATGACCAATTCTGTGTATAAATGTTTATAATCACCTTGCCTTAAAATTTTGGAATGCAAGAATAAATTATAATTCTTTTTTTTATTTTTTGCAGAACCAGGGATCGAACTCAGGACCTTACTCTTGCCAGGCTGGTGTAGCACCACTGAGATACATCCCCAGCCCCATAATTCTTTATATATATTCCGAAATTATTTTTCAGAAAAGTTATGCCATTTGATATTGCTATCTGAAGTATGTGCAAGTGGGCATATACATGATGGCTTACTCCTGTAATCTCGGCACTCAGCCCTAGGAGGTTGAAGCAGTAGGATCGCAAGTTCAAGCCCCATGTGGGCAATTTAGCAGACTTAGTGAGAACTTTTCTCAAAAATAAAAAAAGAGAAAGGGCTTGGGATATGGCTCAGTGTGAAGGCCCTGGTTTCAATTCCTAGTACCACCAGGGAGAAAAGGAGAGACAAAAAAAGAGAGAGGGAGGGAGAGAGGGAGGAAGAGAAAGACAGGTAGGTAGGGAGGAAGGGAGACAGACAGGCAAATGTCTTCGTTGCTGAATTGTAGCTAATCATTTTATTATGATTTTAAAAATAAAAATAATGAATATTTATTTTATATTTGCCAAGTGCCTCTGAGTATACTTAAATGAGATTTGGTTTCAAGACCGTTCAAGTTTTTTTATGGGTGCAACCTTAAGAATTCTGGCTTATTGTAGGGTGGCTCCTTTTAGGTCTATTCTAAGGATGGTAGGTGGGTTCTGGTAGTGGTCTAGTGTTTCCCAGGGATCTTGAATTAGCTTTTGAGAAGTTCCTTCTGCGTTTGTAGAGACCTATTGTGACCAAACTGGAATTGCCTTGTGTCTCTACACAGGAAGATAAGACAGTGGGAAGTGGATTTGACAGGTCTCAAAAGGTGGTGATAGGTGAATGAGTAATATTAAAAACTGTTTGTTAAGCCCATAAACTTTGGCTAGTGTCTCTGAGGCTGAGGATCTCTTGAACGTCTTCCTTGTAGGAGCGTTAGTGTTTATAACCAGAGTTCCTGGCATCTTTATATTTATTTCAGTGATGACTTCCCTGTTTTAAAGGACTATACTTTTTCTGCTACTTTCTAAGTTTGTTTTGTTTCGACTGATAACCAAATGGCACACATTTACATGCAAATACTTGTAAGTTTATAGGTATTTGAACCCCAGGGGAGGTTAAGTGATTATTGTTTTTTAGCTTCAAGAGGTGCCTGGTTATATTTAATGTGCATTTTCCCGCTCTTGGGGCAGTGGTGTGTATGATGGAAGAAGCAATCATGGGCGTGATAGCGGGCTAGAAATGGGTTTGGTGCTCCTTTTCACTGTGTCTTAGCTCTCAGCCTCAATTTCTTGTCAGTAAATAACATTTTGATGGTAACATTTTCCTAACAGTGTTGTTGTGAAGATTAAATGAGATAACAGATGTAAAGTGGTGAGTTTAGATGATGGCCTATAGCTGTTATTCAGTAAATGTTAACAAAGAATTGCAATGAGTAAACTGTGGGGATTATTTTGAATTACAGACTATCCTTGAAGAAACCATTTAAAAACATTATTATTTGTAGATTCAGCAACATCTTTCTGAATGGAGGCCCTATAAATTCAGCAAATGAATAAATTAAATTATTTAATTAAAAGAGATATGTCTTGCTAACATTTTTTAGAAGATTCATTTTCTAATGTAAGTGAACATTCATGTTTGTTTATAAAGTCATACATCTTCAAATCTAAATTAGTATAAAGGTAATTAGTTTATATCACCTGGTCTAGAATTTTATAAATTTGACTTGTGAGGACATATTGCATGTTTGAAAGAAGTTAGAATATGAAAGTACTTTATAATGTCATGAGTACCTTTTTCCTCTTAAAGAGTATTATGCATGTGCTTATAAAGATTTTAGCTATGAAAAAACTCAGAATTAAAAACTTATGATATTATTTTAGTAGTAATCTCTTTTCAGAAGTAGTTTTCTTACCTTTACTTTGTATCCTTCATTTTTCCAGGAGCTGACCAGTGCTTTGGTGCATTTAAAATTGCATCTTTTTATTCAGATCTTTACACTTGCATTCTTCCCAGCAACAATATGGCTCTTCCTTCAGCTTTTATCAATCACATCCATCAATGAATGGCTTTTAAAAGGGTATGTGTAAATCTTTTGAAGAGTGTACTTTTAATGGGACATTTCTAGTAACATTATTGCTCTGGCAGCTTTACAGAAAAGGGGTTATGTGTGCTATCTTACAAAGAAGTAAAAACACTCATAACATTATCCTTTAGCCCTACAGTTTCATTAAAAGAGTGATCAAAGAATTGTTTAACAGAATCTTAAAATACACCCCATGCTTACTCTTACATTTAATTAAAATAAGTCCCACTAATTTTTTGGTAAAAGATTTGGTTTTTAATGTAGGTAAATATTCATACTTGCTTATGGTGTCAACAATCAATAATCTTCAGATAATTAGCTTATCTCACCTGCTCTAGAATTTTATAAATCTGAATTAGGGCATATTGAATGTTTGAAAGAATTCTAGAATTTGTAAGATAGATACTTTTCTGGAAATTATAGAGTCAGGAGGAAAATGTAATAGAGGATCTAATGTATATATGTATGTGTATAATGTAGGTTAGCCATTAGATGCTTTAACTCTCCATTTTATATCTTAATAAATATATACAGATAATGGCTATGTGTAGTATGTTTTTTTTTGTTTTTTTGGTGCCAGGGATCGAACTCGGGTCCTTGTGCTTGCGTAGCAGGCAGCGAAACCACTGAGCTAAATCCCCGGCCCTATAATATGTATATTTTAAAGAAAAATATATGTGGAACAGATATTTACTTTTTTACTTGTTCTGTGTCACTTTTGATATAATAGTTGAATTAGCAGTAGATTTTATTAGAATCTTTTCTTTCATTAAAAATGTTTTCATGTTCAATAAAAACAATTTAACAATAAAGTTAATTTGAAGTGATTTAAAATTAACCACATTTTAGCATCATTGTATAACAACTTAAACACTGAACTTTGAACCCAAAGATTGAGTTCTGACCCTAACCCTAACACGATATGTGACTTTGAGCAAATTTATTAAATAGTTTTGGACCTCAGTTTTTCTGTGTATAAAATGATAATCCTACTTTTACTTCCTGTGTAATAATGGTGTTGGGACATTTGAGGTCATGCATTCATTTGTTTAAGTCACCTATTTAACTCCTACTATATGCCAGGAATTATTACGGCTGTTGGAGAAACAATGGCCAAAACGGGCAGTATGCCATTCCATTTTGCCTATCGTGGAGACTTGGGGTATAATTATGAAGAAACAAGTAAATAGGTGAGCAAGACAGAGATGAGTGATGTGGGAAGAGTAAAATGGGATATGATTGAAAGTGTTCAGGTAGGCAGACTGGTGATTAAACTGCAGAGTTTTGGGGGCAGAGTCATCTAAGCAAAGGAAATATGGTACAAAGTCTCCAAGGCAGAAATAAGGTCTGTTAGCAGCTGTACTTACTAATGTCGGCAGATCCTAGTGATGTGGAAGGACAATATGATTTGAAGAGTAGCAACTGCGATCTGAGTATGCTAAATAAAGCACGCGTATAGTTCTCACCTTGGGATGTTACACTTAAAGGAGTATACACTTGATCTACTTCATTTGGATCCCTTCCCCTCCCCAGTTTGAGATTACATACAGAGTAAACTGGAGGGAGTTGCAAACTCCTACCTTAGGATCATGTTGGAGAAGAGCTATTTTGAGCACATCCTTCTTTCTTTACCACGTTAAGGGACAGAGTAGAGGTAGCGCCCATTCAGCACATTTGCAAGTGTTTACATATAGGTAGAAAACACCTGAATGGGGATGGTAGCAGCAGTCATGGGGAAGAATGGGCCAGGGATTTAGCTCAGTGGTTCCACCACCTGCCTTGCAAGTGCAAGGACCTGGGTTCAATCCCCGGTACCAAAAAACCAAAAAAACAAAAAACAAAAAAAAAAAAATGGGAAGTTGGTGGTGACAGACTAGTTAATTTCTGAGGAGCAAGTAGAATCACATACAACTAAAGTTTCAAATTATATCATTAAATGAAAACTGGTTCCTCTGATAAATTCAGATAGGAAATAGATTTTTTAAGAGAATATCTAAATTTATATATAAAAATTTCTAAGATACATCTTAAATATTCTTACCACACCCAGAGACAACTATATCAGCTCATGGAAATACTAATTAGCTTGATTGTGGTAATCATTTACAATGCACACACAGATCAACATGTCATATTTTATACCCTAAATATATGCAATTTTAGTTTGGGAATTATACCTCAGTAAAGCTGAAGAAAAGAAAATATATAAATTTAATATTAGACATGTTTAGTTCATGGGGGGCAGCCCAGGCAGCTGCAAATTTGGTGATAATAGTGCTAGACATCTAAATTGACAGGTGTTTTCACAGATTGAAAGGAAAAGGTAGGTTTAAAAGATAGGAGATAAATCAGAATGATGAAGTGAAGTGGTAACCAAGAAAATAGAGTGTCCTGAGAATGTATGAGCAAATATAGGGAAAAGGACTTTGGATTTGGTGATTTGGAGATCACTGGTTAGTTTTAAGCTCAGTACTCATACTAGTGGAAGGCAGAGAATCAGTTCTAGAGGAATTAAGAGAGATTGAGCTGTGGGGTCATGGTGATAGAGTATTTTTAAAAGAAGATCAACATTGAATTGCAGTGAAACAAGTAGGAATGTTTCTTGAGGCAACACTGCTAATTTTATTGTTAGTTATCCATATTTGTGTATTGAATTGCCTACAAGCCAAGAATAATGTCTTATGCATTTTTATACCCTCATGTAGTATCCTACTCATAGAAACCCATATATTTAATCTATAGTTTTTTATAAGGTAACTTTTTTCATAAGAGGGGGAGAATTCTGTTTCATTGCATGTAAAAAGGAAGAGGCCAGGAAAGGGAAAGATTGAATAAGCTATAAAAGTTGAAAATACCTGAGACAGCTTGTCCTGAACATTTGGGGCAGGGGAGATACAAAGCAGAGAGGCCAGAGGAGGAGGCCCGCATTAATCTTTCGCCCTCACTGCCAGATTAAAGTTTAACCCAGGAGAACTGGCTTTGTGAGTTTGGGTAAATTAGTTCTCTCTTAACTTCAGTTTTCATGAACGTGAGGATAATAGTAATAATTATTTAAAATATTTGATGAGGAATAAATGAGAATGGGTATAAAATGTCCAGCGTAGTATCTACTACAAATGGTAAATGCTCAATATTAGTGATGATGCTGGACCTTAAGGAAGACTCAGAGATTAAGAATTTTTAATAGGACAGAACACTTCAGCTTTACTTAGGAAAATATAGACCTTAAAAGACAAAGTTGGGAACAGTGGCAGCACTTGCAGTCCCTGCTACTCAGGAGACCAAGTCAGGAGGGTTGCTTTAGCCCAAGAATTTGAGATCAGCCTGGGCAACTATGTAGACGCCATCTCTAAAACTAAAATAATAATAAAAGGTCATGTGAGATTGAATGAGCTGGAAATTCTATAAACTGTTTTCTTAATGTTTTAACTGAAATGAATGAAAATATTTTTATTTTTTCTTATTTCAGAAGCAATATAAATTTTTACATACAGTTTAAACAATACATTCTTACAAGAATAAATAAAAATGACTATAATCATACTCACTTAAAATCTGTTTACATCAGATATTCTGTCTTCTATTCTGTGTATGAAATTTCCACACAGGCTGGCTGTTTGCTCTCCCTAGAATATTCTATAGTACTTCTCAGTAATGTTTTTAAAAATTTTTAGTAGTTAGATTTACTACTTACTTTCATTTGGTTGTCAGGCAATTTATTTTGTATTGTAATCTGAGAGAATAGTTTTATGATCTTGGTAATAGAAACATAATTTATTTAATAAAAGCCAAATTTGGAATAGATACTGGATAGAATTTACTATAAGACCTGAATCAGTATATGATTATGTCTCGTGTGTTTCTATAATGACATTACAACATGAAAATCTCTTTTATGAGATGAAAGTTTGAGAGTTGTTTTATAAAAAGAGATTGAAAATATAAGCTTATACTTTATTAAATATTTATGAATTTGGGATGTGGTTTAGAGCTTTATTTTTTACCAAAAGACTTGACAAAAAGTATCAGGAAAATTTTTACTTTACCTGAAAATAACCTAAGATGAAATATATATACCAAATAATTGACCATTTTTGTTGTCTTTCAAGGACTGTAGTCACTATAACTTCACTAAAAATAAACTCGTTCAAGCCTGTGGAATGTAGTGAGAGCACAGAGCCTGGGATGTTGCCTCACATAAATCTAAACTCAACAGAGAATGTGCGTCAATAAACACTTCCTTATTTTTATGTGCTCAGTTCTGCTATTTTAGAATGAATAGAGTGGGAACTATTGTTTTATAATTGGGGAGAAAAAACTATTTAACACTGGATTTTCTTTTATTTTTCAGTTTGCAGACAGTAGGTTGCATGCCTCCCCCTGTGTCTTCTGCAGTGATTTTAACCAAAGCAGTTGGTGGAAATGAGGTGAGTCTTGGGGACTAACTTGATTTAAACATAAATGCATGCTGTGCTTTTACTTTGTTCAAAACTATGTTTTGAACATAAAGGAGTTGTGTTCAGAGACCTCATAACTGTAGCAGCTTATGAAAGAAGAGGTTGTATTCATCTGTTAGGATGATGCTGAAATTGCTGATGATGAGTGGAATTTAGGATTTCAGATGGAAGAGCAGGGGAGATGAATGAAGTAGAGATGATGATTTTGCTACCCCAGTGGGAAATTGGGAGCCAAAAGACAGAGGGGTCCAAGGAAAGAAACTTTTCATGCAAGACTTGTAGGCCGAGGACTTTACTCTGGCCATTTCTTAGTTCCTAAAAAAAGTTCATAATAAACTAAATTGGTTGGAAAGGTTCAGAATGTTTAGTGGTAATTAAAGATGACATAAAAGGAGAAATTAGGCCAGGTTTCTAAATCAGTTCAAAGAAATTATCCAACTGCTAGGGGACTCCAGCAAAAGGATTGTGATTATATTGGAGTAGCAATTGTGCATTTCAGAAGCTACAGTATTTATAGATGGGTCTTCTTTGGTTGAAAAGTGCTACGACTTCATTCTGAGGGACTTTTCTTAGTGATAGGATAGTCCACCTTTCCCCCTTGTGTTTCTCATTCATAAAAAAGTGCTCTGAAGGAAGATCCATTGGGTCCCCATTTCAGTTCAGCCTTAGGATGCTGTTACATATCTATTTTAACTTTCATCCATTTTATTCTTTTCAAAAATATTTATTATCTGTTATATTCTTTTCTAAAACAAATCTTGTTGAAATAATCTATACATGCAGTAAACTGCAGACATTTAAACAATTTAATGTTTGGTGAAACCCATCATCACACTCCATTTTGCATGGCTCTGACAGAATACCTGAAACTGAGCAATTTATGGGGAGCAGAGAGATTGCTTTCTTACAGTGTTGGGGGGCTGCATCTGGGGAGGGTCTTCTTACAACATCATCCAATGATGGAGGCAGAGGGTGAGCTAGAACCTGGAAGAGAGGGAGAGATTGATTTTGCAGCCTCAGGCCCTTTTATAATTGGCATTAATCCATTCTTGCGTGTAGAGCCCTCATGACCTAAACACCTCCCATTAGGCTCCACCTCTCAATACTGTTGCTTTAGAAATTCAGTTTCTTTTGAAAACATTTTTTTATACCGAGTGTGTGTGTGTGTGTGTGTGTGTGTGTGTGTGTGTGTGTGTGTATCCCCGCACCTGGGATCAAACTCAGGACCTTGCTTGCCAGACAGGCGTGGCTCTGCTGAGCTACATCCCTGGCCCTGAAATTCAGTTTCTAACACACGATTTTTGGCTCACCCATTCATCTTCTATTCTGTTTTGTTTTGTGAGATGGCGTTTTACTGTTGTCCAGGCTGGCCTCCAACTCCTGAGCTCAGCTGATCCTCCTGCCTTAGACTCCTATGCAGGCGGACTGTAGGTGTGTACCACTGCATTCAGCCTAGGAGACATACTCAAAACATAGCACCCTCAGAAGTTTTCTATGTCCCTTTAACATCCCTTCCTCTTGCCCTTCTCAGCCTCCCTCTTCCCCAGGTAACCAGGCATTTGTTTTCTGTCACTGTAGATTAGTTTATATTTTCTAGAGTTTTGAATAGTAGAATCATATTGTATGTACTGTTTTGTATTTGTTTTTCATCATAATTCTTTTGAAGTCATCTATGCCTTTATCAATAGTTCAGACTTTTTTATTGCTGAAAAATAGTATTTTGTATGGATAGACTACAGATTGTTTATCCATCACCTGTTGATGGCCTTTTGAGCATTTTGTAGTGTTTAACTATAAATATCCATGTAGAAACCAATAGACATATACTTTCTTTACTCTTGAGAATTCCTGGGGGAGAAATGGCTCCATCATCTGGTAAATTCATGTTTTGGTACCTATTGACCAGGGTATCTCTGTGTTGTTATAATCTTCTATAAATAGCTTTTGAAGTTGTCAGTTTCTATCAATATACAAGCATTCTTCATTTATCTGGGTGTATGTTTAACTTTTAAAAAATTAGCAAAGTAATTTCCAAAGTGGCTATATAGCATTTTACATTTCAGCCAGTTGTGAATAAGAGTTCCAGTGTTCCACATCCTAGATAACACTCACCATTGTCAGTCTTTTTAATTTTTACCATTCCAGTATGTATGTAGTATTATCATTGTGATTGTTTAGTATACATTGCCAACTGACTAGATAATGTTGAGCATCTTTTAATGAGCTTATTTACTCTTCATCAGTATGTCTTCTTTGGTAAAATCTTCATTGGATATATGCGTTATTAAGTATTTTTTTCCAATCTGTGCCTTGCCGTTTATCTTACCAGTGACTTTTGAAATACAGGCTAGCAATGGAGGCAGTAAAACGTGATTGGATTCTGGGTGTATTTTGAAGGCGTTAAGGTACTGATGAATTAGGTGTGTGGTATGAGAGAAGAGGGGTCAAGAATGACTCTAGGGTTTTTGACTGAGCATCTGAAAGGAGGGGTTGGCTGATAAGGAGAAGAGGACTATGTGACAGCAGGTTTGGGGGAGTATTAACCTAGCGAGACTGGGCTCTGTTGGGGTGATCACTAAGAAATCCAGTATCTCAGTAGCTGAGTATGTACATGTATTCCTTGGTCATCTGGCCCATCTGAGTCAGTGGGAAGGCTACTTGACAGTGGCCCCCACCATCTTGTCGGCATACCATCTGGATGGAACACAGAGCATTGTAAGTAGCCACAACAGAGAGATCAGAAAATCACAAACGGACTTTTGACTGCCTAGATCGGCATTTATACATGAACTTCTGTTCATATTAAATTGGAAGGGCAAGGAGAGGAAGGGGATGTAAAAAGAATTAAGATATGTTTTTTACGTGCACCACCTTCCCATGAATGTAATCATTATGTACTGCAGACATGTACTAGTAAAAATAAAAATTTTAATAAATAAATTGACCAGAGCAAGTCACATATTCCTACCAAGTATAATTTCGGTGCGCTGCAGAGGATAACCAGATATTAGAGAATACTTTTAATGTCAGCTAATTCTTGTTTAAGATCAAGAATTTATTTGTTATTTGATATGTTAAAGTGCCTGTTACATATATAAGTATGTGTCTCAACTAAGAATTAAAGATAATAGAGTTGGTAGTTCAGGAAGTGGTCTAAAATCATTCTGGACAAGGTTACCAATTACTTCCATGTAGCATAATGCAATAGTTATTTCTAAGGTCTAATTTCCAGAGTTTAATTGGGTCATGTCCTCTGATGTGAAATGAATAGACCATTTCAAATTGTGGAAGAAAATGATATGTTAAGTAAAGATAGGTAATTTTGTATTTAATATTTTTATAAAATCATTTTATCAGACAACTGAATATAGATTTTATTGCAGTAAATATAAGAGAAGATTAATCTTTCCTAAAATATATTGAAACAAACAAAATCTAAGAATGGGAGGTGGATTTGTAGTTGCATATAAATTAAAAGGTTAAAAAGCTATGTTCAGGGCTGGGGATTTAGCTCAGTGGTTCTGCCACCTGCCTCACAAGCGCAAGGTCCTGAGTTCAATCCCTGCTACAAAAAAAAAAAAAAAAAAAAAAAGCTGTGTTCAGTGTCAGGTGCCGTTTAATGAAAGCTCTGATTCCACCTCTCTGTGATGCTCAGTTGGCCTGCATATACTGTAGTGTTTCGGTATTCACATTGTAACTGCACTAAACACCTGGCTGATGCCACTTGAAAGCCAATATTCACAAGGTTACAGGTAGGAAGGAATCAGGTTTATTCAAGGGCTGGCACTGTGAGAAGATGGAAAGGCTACCGACTGCAAATCTGCATCCTGGCAAATGAAGAGGCTCAAAGTTTGTTTTACTTTTTTTGTGTGTGGTACTGGAGATTGAGCCCAAGGGTGCTTACCACTTAGTTAATCTCCCTGTTTGTTTGTTTATTTTTTTGGGGGGGGAGAGGGTCTTACTAAGTTGCCCAGACTGGCCTCACACTCATGATCCTCTTACCAGAGCCTCCAGAGTAACTGGGGTTATGGGCGTGCTTCACTGTGCCTTGCCTCAAAGGGCTTTTATAGGAGGGAAAGGCAGTACAGTGAGACACTGGCTAGGAAAGCTTTCTGCGGAGCACAGGCTTCATCAGGCAGGGCATGCTTCCTGCACCCTGCCTCTTGCCGGAACCTTGGGTAGTCCCTGTGTTTCTTTAGATAGATTACAGTACTTTTCTGCAAGTTAAACCTGACAGCAGCTTACATCCTTTGTGTTAGTTGATGGAAAAAAGTGCACTTTGTAGCGTGAGAGTAGGCCAGTGAACAGACTCAGAGCAGCCATGAGAATAAGGGGAAAGGGTCTTTTTGTATCTGGAATTCCTGGATTGGCTTTTCCCTCATGCAAGTAGGGCATGTGACAGTTCTATCAAAAATTCACTTGCCTTCGTGCCAGATTTAAATCGTTGTATTGAAGACTTGCTTGGTTGTGCACCAGATGTAAATGAAGACTGGAAAATAGCACTTCTCTAATTTGTTTCACGTATAGTGCTCAGGAACTGGATCCTGTGTTCTGAGCATGTGCCCTGGGTCGCCATGAGTTTGCCCAGTTGTTTAACTGATTTGCCCTAATCTACCTCATTTACCCCTGAGAGGCATAATACCCATAATTCATTATGGGATGCTAATGGAGTGGAGGTCTCTTTTTTCTTATTAGATACTTCCTGCTGAAAGGCACTGTAGGCCCTACCTGCTGGGGATTGTGACTACCGTGATATGTTGGGGCTTACCAGCTGGGCTTCAAAGGAACTGTCAGAAGACAGAGAAGACTTAGTGCCTGTATGTCAAGAATTGTTAAACTGTCTGTTCACT
Source organism: Heterocephalus glaber (assembly GCF_053883595.1). Lineage (NCBI taxonomy): Eukaryota > Metazoa > Chordata > Mammalia > Rodentia > Bathyergidae > Heterocephalus > Heterocephalus glaber. The sequence continues at coordinate 5,214,974 of NW_028258365.1, read as the reverse complement.
GGGAGAAAGCTCGGTGAATTTGTCAGGAAAGTCATAGGCTGTAGGCTGAATGATCATATGAAGCCTTGAATACATAAACTTTACTATTCAGTTGTGGAGGTAGAGGCAAAGTATGAGAAGGAACAGGTCAGAATTTTGTCTCGTCTGTCTTGAAAGGTGGACTATGACAGATTCATCAGTTAGTCACAGTAACTAGTGGTATTATTTGGGAGAAGTTTAAGGGGGGGTTATTTTCATGCTTCCTGTGGAGAGGAAAGCATGATACTAAGAGCCTGAGAGCTGTAGCCCCAAGAAGATTACTCACAATATGAATTCACTTAAAAGCAGGAGTCCCAACATAAATGCCCATTTAAGCTATGGTGAATCAGGGGTGATTAGTGACTCTACTTATCTGTACCAGAGCAGTGCTGGAGCCTTAGATCTTCCAGAAGTTCATGGAAGTAGCTTTTTTGTTTTGGGTAGTCCTTTGCCTGAGACAGTTCAGGTAGGGGTGACTTTATCCTAGAAAGGTAAACCCAGCTGTCTCTGCCATGTTTATTGCAGTAGGTTTGGCAAGGGTCACTGAAAAGGGGCCCTTTCACTTTGACTTTAATTGGTCTTTTTAAATTTTAAGGAGCAGTGTTCTCCAGGGTGGACACTAGGTGGTTCCCCTGGGCTAGGAGCTGGCAGGACTTTGTTTTCATCTGGTTGGATAGCTTGTTGTACTTGGCTCAGACTAGTAAGACGATACCGTAAGAGGGCCGAGGATTTAGCCCAGTGGTTCCATCGCCTGCCTCGCAAGCGCAAGGACCCGAGTTCGATCCCCGGTACCAAAAAAAAAAAAAAAAAAGACAAAGACGATACCATAAGAGCCTTGTGATCCCTGGGTCCACCAACATATCCGAATATAAAAAAGGCCCATTTAGCTCTCAAATGGACTCATATTTAGCCTAGTTTTTGAGGTGTTTTAAATCTTCATGAAGGCTATGGGCAATAATTGGAGCTAAGACCCAGAAAGTGGGAAGCTTTTGCTAGAGTTTGCTTTAAGGTCTGGTTGGCTCTTTTAACCTTTCTAGAGGATAATATGTCCATGTCCCTAAACAGTTGTCATTCCCTGAGTGTAAAAATGTATTCTAAGTATTGGACTCTGAATGTCTGAGCCATTTCCTCTGAGACTTTATATCCCTTTTTAACTAGAAAATAATTTAGATAGTCTTATGTTGGATAGCTCCCATGTTGGGCTGCAGATTAGAATATATCTAACCCTACACCCTGTAGGATGCCCCCCTGTGTATGCTCCAGATTCCTTAAGTCCTTTTCCAGTTCCTGAGCAAAAAGGTGGGAGCTGTCTCTAAAGCCCTGTGTGAGAAGTCCAAGTATATTGTTATTTCTTTGAGATGGGGCTTTTCCATGTAAAGGCAAATTGGAATGAGGAATGAAAGGAAAGCATCTTTGGTGTCCAAGGCTGAGAACCAATTTGTGTCTCCTGGAATTTGGGAGAGGATTGTATATGGATCTGCCACTAGAGGGTGGATTGGGATTATAGCCTCATTCATGGGGCCCAAGTCTTTTACCATCCATTATTCTCCTGAAGGTTTTATTATGGGAGAATGAGGGTACTGCAAGAGGACTGACAAGGCCTCAGGAGGCCATGTTTGAGAAACCTGTCTCTGAGAGAGAGGCAGAAGGTCTTTATGGGCCTCTTCTTTAATTGGATATTGTTTTCCTTTGGAAAATTGGCTGGAATCTTAGTTTTATAACAACCAGCATTGCTGAAGTTGTCCTCCCAGGTAATCTGTTATACTATGCAGCAAGATCCACCTGCTGACTAGTCAGGTCAGGGAGGCCTGGTGTAGTCTCAACAGATAAAATCTGCTTTAGCCTTTGGCAGAATTGGGAGCTACCCCTAATTTTACTAGAAAAATCTCTTTGTGGAAAGGGAGTAGGACACCATGGGGCAATTAAAAACTCATGGTTGAGATTTGACTTTTGAATTGACATGTCAAAGCAAGAGCAAAGAAGCTCTGACTAGGGCTCCCCTCAACCCCATTTATGGCTGTAGATTTAGAGAGGGTTTTTCAGAGAAGGAAGTTAAAACAGAGTAAGCCAGCCCTGTATCCAAAAGGAACTGAATTTGCTTAACCATAGCACCCAGGGTCACCCTGGGTTCCTTTCAGGAGATAGAGATGTCTGTGGACAGGTGTATTGCAATTTTCCCGTCCCCTTCAGTCTTATTCATCAGAGCAGGAGGTGAGAGTTTTGTCTGGTCTCGCCCCTCTCTGGGAGCAGGGACAGTCAATGTTCCAGTGCCATTAATCAGCCACATCAGTGGCCTGACATATGGAGCAGGGACTTTCCTTGCCTTTTGCTGAAAAGGCCTAACTGAAGCATAGTATTGTAATTTAGGGTTCCATTCTGTCCCCATCTCTTGCTGTTTCCTAGTTCATACTGGATCTGTACAGCATTTGAGTAGAAGATAAGCTGTTTTTTTCTCAGATTGTCAGGGTCAAATTGTTTTCAGTTTTTAAGGACACAGCTGAATGGCGAGGTCAGTGGGATCTACAGGGATCTACATTTCATGGGGTTCATGGACAGAGAGATGAGACTGGTTCTGGGGTTCTTATGAGTGTGTCCCCACAGAAGGACAAAGACCTGTTGCGCTCTGGGGCATCTCCCATGAAACTCAAACTGCATTAGCAGACATCTCTGTCAAAGCAAGTGGTACTGGTGCCCTTTTTTTCTTAGAACTCTCCAAAGCCTGTGGCCTGTGACTCCTTAAAGACCAGAGTGGAGCCTCCTCCTGGGTCCATTTAACACCTGGGTCCATTTGAGAAACAGTATCCATCCCATTTGTCCTGATTTAAATTAAAATAATCCAGCTCTACTTTCGCATACTCACAGCTGGTTGGGTTGACCTTCATTGTCTCTTCACTTTGTTCTGCTCAGGCTCTCAGGCACAAATTTTTAGATTACTTGAATTTCTGTTACAAGAAACAGAAAGGGTATCTACCTAGATTTAGAAGGAACAGGGAAGGAAGCCCATATAGTCCCCAAAAGTGGAGACTATATCGCCTAAGCCTCCCTGAGGCTTAGGAAATGGGGCTGTGAAGCAAGTGACTTACTAAGGGCATTCTGTAATTACAGAGATAGTTTACTTCTCTCATTTAGGCTGTTGTTCAAGAGAAAAAGCAAGAAAAGTAAAGATGAGAAAATGTACTATCTACTTTTACCTCAGTATTATTTCTCCCCCCTCCCCTTCTTTGGTGGTGCTGGGTATCGAATGGTACTAAGTAAGTGCTGTATCACTGAGCTGCACCCTTAACCCTCAATATTTCTTCTTTTGCAAGCTGAGAGGATTCAGCTAAATGTTGTTTCCTAAAAATGTGAAGTGAATACCAGGTCTTTACTCCTGAATAATGTTGTGAAGATATATAATATAAAATATATAATATAAAAATTTGAGAGTTGTATCAAGACAGATAGGAGAGAAATATAATTAAGGGTTTCTGTCTTTGAATCTTTGAAAGAAAAAAAGAAAAAGACAAGAAGCAATTAGAATTTTAATAGATAAAGCATGGGCAATTAGGAAAAAATTTCTGTTCAGATCTAGGGAGTTACATTTGTGCTAAACTGTTATCTGTGTTTCAAACTAAGCATGGCAATTGAAGCCATGAAAATAGGCACCTTCATCCCTAATACAGTGAACTGATTATAGGCATGTTATTTAGATCTGCTTATTTTTTTTCTCAAAATGAATTTTATGGATCATTTGCATGAGTATTATTACCTGTGTGGATTCAAAAAATAAACTTAATTTCTTCATATCCACCCTATACCTATTGAATTAAAGTGTCTGGTAGATGGGGCTTAGGTCTCTTTTTTAAACATATGAAATCTGTTAGTCTGTGAAAGATACGTTAAACACATATGTACATTTTAAAGCATTGTAAATTCTTTTGTGCCCATCATCCAACTTTAGAAATGGAATATGGCATTTAACCAGTCGTTAAGCATCCATTTTACTTAAGACACTGTTTTCTACTGTAGGGAATAAGAAGGAGAAGAAAAAGTAATCTCTTTACTTGTAGTGTCATGCCTATAACAAAAGATTAACAAGAGGAAAAGATAACAAATTTATTTTTACACAAATTTTATATGACATGGGAAGCTTCAGAAATGAGGACCCAAAGACTCAGAGAAAACTGTATTTTTATACTGTCTGATGAAAGAAGTGGACAGTCATGGAGAAACACTATCAGACAAAAGGAAGTGTGACCTAATGGAAATAAACTGGGGGGAGTCAGCAAAGTATGCTGTTCAGATTCACTTCTGTCTCTGTATGACATTTCTTTCCCCCTTAACCCCTGGATTTGGGGCAGGACACTGTCACAAGAGGATCTTTAGGGGACCTGAGAAGAGATTAGTGATATACTGTCTACAATCTCAGGGGGGAAAAGGAGGATAGGAGGTCAGAGAATTCTTCTTCTAAGACACTCTTCTCTCCTTTAGCTCACATTGAGCTGCTAAGGTGCCAAACTCTGGGGTGTTGTCTTCTGAATTCTAACAATCTGTGCCTGCCTTTGAGAAGATTTAGTGTGATCTTAAACTATTCAAAACCTGTTTCTTGCTATAAACTTCACAAAACTAGAAAAAAAAGTGAAATTGCTTTACATTGGCCTTTATCATTAATTACTATTTTAATGTAGAAAAAAACCCCCAAGACACATCCAGGTGAATTGAGTCTCACTTAGTTGAGGAATCTGGACTCTTTGCTAGTTGGAGGCATTACCCTAGTATAGGATTAAGGCAGCGTGCTGCTTTTAATATAAAAATAACTAGTTTGGTACTTTATTTATGATGTATTTTAGCATTCTTTGATAGTCATGTTGAATTTCCAGTATATTTTAATGAAACATTTTTGGCATAGAAGAAAGGTAACAAGTAAAAACGTACATGTACCTGTACGTGTGCGTGTGCGTGGGTGTGTGTGTGTTTAGTTTCATCAGCAGAGTTGGTGACCAAATCCCTTCCAAGAAAAATTAAGAATGTCTCTTGAGCAAAGAAATTTATTACATGTAGTGAACTTCTTTATGTCATAGATGAAGGTCAGGGCAGCCTGATTGTATTTGAAAAACGGTTTTTTGTCTGCTTGGAAAGCAAATGAAGCACTCATTACTAACTTTAAAAGTACAGCTATGAGATCTTTGCTAAAGGTGAAAGATCAAGATCATCACAGTCCAAATGGAGACTGGAAGTTCAATTTCTGGCTTATCAGTAAGGCATGAAACATTTCAGGGTTATTTTGCATTATCAGTGGGGAGTTGGTCTTGCTAATCCAATGCATGAAGATAAAATTCATTGAAACATTTATAAAGGCAGTTAGAGTAGATCTAATCAGCACAGAGAGAGGACTTGGAGCAGGAAAGAAACCTGATCTGTCAGTCACTGTCTCCTCTTCAGCAATCACTTAGCCTTTCTCTTCCTTGCTCTCTCTTGCTAAATGGGGTTACTGCTTTTGCCTGTAGTGGAAGGTTAATGGTATCCTGGAGGAACCTTCTGTCTGAAAAATGCTGTTAGTGTTGAGCCTTCTTACAAACTGGCAGATGTGTATTTTTTAGCTTCCAGCCTCAAGTGCACTCTGGAAAGGATAACAGTTTTCCCTCTTTGACAGATGGAAACAGGAGTAGCAGTAACAGCAGCAAGAAATTCTCTGCTCTGCTCATCTTCCACACCTTCAGTCCCTGCGTCTTCTGTGTTGAGGTAGAGGTCTTTAGGAGCAGTAGGGAGAGTGGACTCTGTTTGTTTTAAGTGGCTGAAAAACTTGTTGAAACATAGCTACATTTCCCAAGATTTTTGTATATAACTTGGAATTTTTTTCATTTAACCCTAATGCTTTTCAATTTGTCTTCCATTTCTACCTTGCTAATCAGAAGAGCTCTCTTAATGGTTAGCAGTAGTTTCTAGTCCCTGAGTCCAGTGGCCAGTTCTCAGTTTTCATCCTTCAAGACTGCACTGTAGTTTATTGCTGTTGTTGTTGTTGTTCTTGTTTTGGTACCGGGATCGAACTCAGGACCTTGCGCTTGTGAGGCAGGTGGCAGAACCAGTGAGCTAAATCCCCAGCCCTTCACTGTGGTTTTTGACACCATGATCACTGACTTCATCTCCCTAATACTGTTGTCTCCTAATTTTCTTTTTACCTCTCTTATCGCTTCTTTTCTTATTTGCCTTCTTTCCCATTCCAACAGGTGTATATTCCATGTACCTGATCTTGAAATACACTGTTTCGCCCTCCAGATTCCTGTTTTTGAGCCCTTCTCTCTGTAACTGAAGCCAAGTGACCCCCATATTTAGGTCCAGCCTTGCCTCAGATATTAGGACTGTTTTGATATTGGGTGAGAAATTTTTATATAATTACATCTTAAAATGCTGTGGTGCTGTGTTACCACCTTTGCTGTCATCCACATCACGCTGAGCATAGAAACTAGATTTGGAATCGAAGTATGTGTTTGGAGCATCATTTGCATACTTCCAAGCATCTCAGGGTTTGTAGGTGAGGGAACATATCAAGCAGGTGTCTGCATTACCAAGCAGAGGCTTGTTACTGATGAAATCACCAGGTTTTCTAAGTAATTACCATTGCTTTCCCAAGAATTTAATCTTCTGAGTTCACTAATGTGTTCACTTCATCCATTCCTTAAACAATATATGTTGAGTGCTTATTATAGATTGCTATATATATAGTACATTTGTCAAATTTTAGGTCTAGTAAGCATTATAAAACAGATAAATAGTAAATTGCAGTAAAAGATAGATGATTGATGTTTAAAGAAAAAGCTGAATAACCCCAGTTTATTAGTTTGTATTGTAGGTTCTCTTCAGTATTATTATATTTCCTTTTATAACATGGTATGTGCATGTCAGATATCCAAAATAACCTTCTGGGGAGGAGAGGTCATAGGAAGCCAATTAAAAGTTCCAGAGCAAGGCCGGGGATTTAGCTCAGTGGTTTCGCCGCCTGCTGCGCAAGCGTAAGGACCAGAGTTCGATCCCTGGTACCAAAAAAAAGAAAAAAAAAATAACCAAAAGTTCCAGAGCATAGAAACAGATACATGAGATTGAATAGGTTTACAGGATGTTTTTTCTAACTATAAAGCCTGAAAAACCTTCCCACCTCCACTCCAACAAAGAAATGTCAGATACCAGGTCTCCTTTAAACAGCTCTCCATAAACATTAAAATTTTATTGTTGAGGGCCAGGGATTTAGCTCAGTGGTTCCAGCTCCTGCCTTATAAGCACAAGGTCCCGAGTTTGATCCCCCGTACCAAAAAAAAAAAAAAAAAAAAAAATTTTATTATTCATTTAATTCTCTTTTTTCAGTATCAGAATGTGTACACACATGACTAATAAAATATTTTTTAAAATTTGGTTTAATTTTGATTAGTTATATTTTAAATATCAGACTTCCTTTTAAGAGATTTCCTGGGTTTGTAAGGGGTTTGAAAAAGCACTAAACACACTTAAATCTTTAATCTTACCTGATTAACATTCATGTTTTTTGTGTCTTATTATAGAGAACTTGATTATTTCTACTTTTATTTCCAGATTCTTAATTTTGGTTGTGTGAGGCACAGGATCTTGCTATACAGTTCAGGCTGGCCTTGAACTCCTAGCAATCCTCCTGCCTTAGCCTCCTGAGTGCTAGAATTATAGGTGTGTGCCACCACACCTGGCTATTCCCAAATGTTTGCATGCACCTTTTTTAGTTTCTGTGGCATACCTGTGGTCTGATTACCTGACAGTTACACACGTATTTGTGCATATTTATGAAGTTTTACTATTGGAAATAGGAAACTTATGCTCAATAATTTACTGGATTATGGAGTTATGGAAATGCCAGTAAATTAAACTTTAGAAGACAGCCTTTTCTCTTCGCCCCTAACTAGCTCTGTGATTTCGAGTGTTTCTTTTCAGCTTTTTAGTCAGTTGTATTATTGTAGATAGGTAAGTTAATTAGATATCTTATAGGCAGTTAAACAGGACCTCCCTTAAGGTGCCAGCCAGCCCTCCAGGAGCCAACAGGGAGAACAATTGAGGCACATTCACTGGTTAGCATTATAAAAAAAGGAGGCACTACTTCCCCAGGGATAGATAGCAGTGATTGATATTCTAAATGAGAAATTCCTTATATGTGGCTTGTTTTCCCATTTGACTCCATTTAATCAATATTACCTGGGTGACTGTACTTGTAATCTTATTGGTTGGTCATGGTTTTGCCCACCTCATGCCCACCTTGTAAATTTCCATTGGGTCTTATAGTTTTGTCCCACTTTGTACCTGCTTTACCACGTGGCTTTGCTGTATAAAACATCTTTGAACCGTGGGGTGGGCGGACAACCCACTTTCCGGTCCCCCTTCTGTCTCTCTTAGATAGAAGCTTTCTTTCTCTCAATAAATTTTTCCTATTCTTCTGCTGTTGCTAGAATTCATTCTTCAATTTTATTTAATTTTAATTTTTTTTTTTTTTGGTACCAGGGATCAAACTCGGCGATCAAACTCGGGTCCTTGAGCTTGCAAGGCAGGGAGAGGAGCCACTGAGCTAAATCCCCAGCCCCATTCTTCAATTTTAGAGAACACAAACTCACGTTTTAGATATCTAGTAGGTTTGGGAGTTACATCTCTTCCCCCTATATCAGTATGTAGGAGGAGTTGTTTTAGATGAAAATATTTTGAAAAAGCAGCACATAAAAACGTGTATAAATGAGAGAAGGTAATCTGCCACTTTGCTTCTTGATGAGTATGATCTACTTTGTTATATTAATTATAGATCTTTGTGCTTCCTCAGCTTACACTCCTTGTTAGATTGTATGCTTCCTAAAAGGGTATTACATAACACAGGTATCTTTATCAGCCAGACTGTTTATAAAGAACCTGGATGTCATGGAGAAGTCAGGCTTAATCCTTGCTGCATTGCTCCAAACTTTGGAAATGATCCTTTTAAACTTTACTTGTTTTATTAGGACATCAGGCTATGCTTTCTAAGTTATCTAATGAGAACATCCTGCAATAAGATTTTTAAGCAGATTACTCATGGCCAAGAACACGTGGATCCAAAGTAATGGTCTTGACTTATTGAGTGAATTTGAACGGTGTTTTAATCAAGTGCCAAGATATTGAACTGGCAGGACCCTTCTAAGTGAATGATTTTTATTTATTTATTTAATTTTTTTAGTTCTTTTATTGGTTAACATATCCCACCGGTAGAAGCAGAAAAGTTACCCACAATAAGTATTCTGTATGTACTTTACCTACTTCTCTGTCTCTGTCTCTCTGTCCATCTGTCCCTCCCTCCCTCCCTCCTTTCCTGTCTCTCCCTCCTCTCCCCGCTCTTTCTTTTTTTGAGACAAGGTCAATGACTGAACCTTCTGAAACTGTGAGCCAAAATAAGCCTCTCCTCTTTAAGTTGTAGGTGCCAGGTATTTTGTCCTAACAAAAACAAAGTGACTAATAGTGTGGTATATAATCATATTTTGATATAAAAAAATGAGAACTACCATTCTGTAATCTATAAAGACAGACAAATTCTGTTCATTGATATTTTTTGTTGTTATTGATATAAAAGTATTTTTCTTGGAGGAAGTATGTAATTCTTTTTAAAAGTCTTTCATGTTCAAATTATGTTTGAAAATACATCAAAGGATCAAAAAAGATCAAAAAAGATCAAAAAAGATCAAAAAATTTAAGAAACAATTTGCCTGTGGTTGATAAAGTTTTATAACTTTAAGCCAAATTCATTGTAAAGTGGGTGTCAACAGAGAAGAGAAATGAAGTTAATTGACTTAGAAGCTTGTTTGCTGAATCAAGGAACCTTTTACTGGTTGAGAAAAGCCTAATCTGAGGTCTTACAATGCCCATTAAAGATCTGAGATAATGCTAGCATTTCCCTGCATTTTCCGGATTTCTGATCTAAAAGGAAATAAAAAGTAGAGCAGGATGATGGAATAACTCAAGACTGCCACAATGCACAATTCCAGAGGTACTTTAACTTTTGAGGGCACTTTTCCTGTCCCACATAAATCTAGGGAGCTACTGACATGCACAGCAAGAGATGACAGTGCACTCACAGTAGCATGACTAGCTGTTCTTGCTGTGTCTCACCCCTTGTTCTCTGTGCTTCCACCTATGAGTCCTCTAGTCCTTATGCCAACCTTTTAAGACAGGTACTATTAGTACTATTATAATCCTCACTCCACAGTTGAGAAAACTGACACAAAAATAGATTAATAAAAGTGTCCAGGTTATAGAACATAAGAAAGCAAGAGCAAGAATGTGAGCTCAGGCTCTCTGGCTTCAATGTCTGCTTCAACTCTTTACCTTCTTTCTACTCCCTGTCTTCCAGTTAATGCTGAAGGTCGAATTCATGGTGTTAAAACTCTATCCACAGGTGGTTTAGTGGCTGAACTGTCTTGGTGAGAAAAATAAAAGTTGTTCTGAGAGTAGAGCCAAATGCTTGTGGCTTGGTAAGAAATAATCCCTATAAAGTTATAGCCCTGAGAAGCTGCTTGACTGGAAGCCTCCCTTCAGGAAGCTTTACCTGTCTTTCCCCCAATGCCCTATGGCTTTTACCCTAACAAGGCACCTCCGGGGCAGAATGTCCTAGAGGACTCTGAATCTCACTGATACTCTCACTAGACAACATGGAATGTGTGTTTCTTATTCACAGTTGTATCTTCTTCAACTAGTATAGTATCTGGCATATGTCAGGAACATGTTCTGAAAAAACAATGTTTAATTTGATCAGTTAACCGAAATGTTAGAAAACCTGTTAGTACATGCCCACTCTCCTCCACCCTCCAAATTCACTCTATTTATTAGGTTATATAAAATGTCTCCTGGAAGTACATATGGGTTGCTCAATGTAATCTTGTTAAATGATTAAATAAACATTTGAAAATGACAAAACATTGTAAAATTATGTTATTGCATTTAGAAGATTGGCTGTTAAAAGATTAGTGATTAGAGAGTCTGTTGGATATAGTTAACAAGTGATAAATTAATCATTGCTCTCTTGACATCTTAGGTGAATGACCTACAGTTTCTAGTTGAGTATTGAATTGTCTTATTGAATGTTGGGGATTAGGAATTCTATGTGCTATTTTTCACTTCGGTGTAAAGTCATAGTTTTATAATGATATCTGAAGAAAAATTTAATACTTTCTCTCTTCCTTGGTAAGTTGCTTCACATATTTCTTTTCATCTCATAAGGCTAGAAACAGAGAATACCATACAAGTCTAACTGATTTTTAAAAAATGTTTATTTTTATCTTTGTCATTTTAGAAGTTATGCCTCTATCTTCACACTTGATCTTAGCCAAAAGGCCAAGAAGCGATACATGCCTCTATCTTCAGAGCCTTTTTCCTCTTTTCTGTCTTTTCCTTGTTTTCTTTCGTCATTGATTTTCCCCCTTTTGTGGTGAATTGTAGTTTCTCCAGAAACCAGTCTTAAGCTGAACTTCAAAAGGAGCACTCATGGTCCTCTGGTATCTTTGTTGTTGTTATCGTCCTTAATATGGTTGTCATCAGTGTAGTCTCTTCTTCCGGGCATAACTTTTTCAGCCCTGAGTGGTTTTTCTCAGATTTCCAAATTCTGAACCTGGATTTACAGTGACTAAAGCATGTGCTTTTCTGGTACTGTGTTTTTGTCCAGAAGCTGACATGGTTGACTAATTTTTTTTAGTTGTACTGTGTTCTAAAGGCTGTCTAGGACAGGGAATTATTACCTTGAACACTGGCACTGGCTAGTAGGTGATCCCAGACAATATCTGGACACCCCAAAATCTTGTAACTCTGGCAAAAAGATGTTAAGATGCTTTCTTTAGACCCTGCAGACTTATTTGCTGTGACTACAAGGTGTATTCCAAGAGCTTGCTACTGAAATCTCTCTGGGATTTCTGTTAGGTGACCACCTTTTCCTCAAAGAAACTCTTCCAGTGTCCTCCCAAAACGAATCACTGAAGCTTTATTTGGATGCTACAGAAGCCAAGGTGATAGCTGATTAGCTGAGAGGAACTTGAGCTTTATCTGTAAGTCAAAGCCTCCAATCAGAGCCAAAGAAAAGGATCTTATTCAGCTCCATCCTGGATGATTCTAAACATAGAATTCTCCACTTTTTCTGTGGGATAGACCTTGTAGGAAGTTGATTTGGTTACCCTAATTTTTACTCTGTTGCTTCTTTTCCTTAATTTCCACTTTTCTTCTTTTCTTCCCTATCTAGACATACAAAAATGAACACACATACACATTTATTTATTTATTTGCAGTGGAGGCAAAAGATAGGAATCAAATAATGGAAAATTAGTGACTTCATTCCATACCTAAGGCCATGTTTTGCTCCTCACATTTATTTCTCTCTAAGCTAACACAGAATGTTAACTCATTGGTGGATCTGCCTGATTATTTATTAAGTACTCAGTTCATACTTAAGGAAGTAAAACCATTGATCCTTTGTGTATGTCTCTTCAGTTTCCTCAAATTGATTCAGTTTTACATTTCTTTTTCCATTACAGTGATTCATTGATAATTCCTACTCTTTCATCTGAATTATGCTAATCTGATATGAGTAATAGTAATAAATGTTTTCCTTTTTTAAGCCATTAACTTACAATAGAAGTTGTATTTAACTGAAGATCCTAGTCAGTATATATGTTGGACACATCTGTTTGCTTCCTAATATCCACTCCCACTTCATCTTTAAAAACGAACTCCAGCTTTTCAGCTGGATACATTAGTACCCAACTAAAATAACACATTTATTAGATTTCCAGACATTCTCTTTGGCTGTATGAGATGTAAATGAAAGTGTTACATACTACATT